>NC_056748.1:826094241-826394241 GCF_019279795.1 Protopterus annectens | reverse complement strand
CTCAAATGGCCTAGAGACCGCGAGGTAACCACAGGGAGGACAAGGTCCTCTAAGTTAACCGGGCCTAGCCCAGGAAAAACAGGGGAACAACAGAGTCACACCACAAGAAACCCGCTGTCAAGGGGGATTAACCTGTTATACAATCAGAACAAGAACAACAGAAAAAAAAACAGGGGAGGACTAGGTCCTCTAACTGAAACGGGCCTAGCCCGTAAACACCAAGGTAACAGGGATACCAGAAAGTTCAATAAACTGCTAGAAGTAAAAAAAAACACACACACTAGCTATTAAAATAGCTTTTGAAGCTACTAAATTGAACAAATAGTAGAAAATTTGTACTTGGCCACAGCCAAGAGCGAGACCACATCTGAGCTGTATGAGTGGCAAACAAGATCTGGGGGATAGGCGCATCGCAGCATGGAATACCTCTTAGCCACGAGCCAACTGAAGACTTTGAGCTAGAGTATGGCCGAGTCGGAGCCGAGGTTCGGCTCCGAACCCACAGGTAAGAATGTAGGTGAGATTGGACTACATAACATCAGCCCTTTCAAAAGCCAAAAACACAGCGTCAATGGGACCAGATGGTGTCCCAGGCTGCATCTTGCACGAACTACAGAACGAACTAACCCTCCACCTAAACACACTGTTCAACCTCAGCCTCTCCACAGGCTACGTTGCCCATAGAATGGCACACAGCAGTGGTTATTCCTCTTCACAAAGGAGGGGCCACAACTGACCCTGGTAACTATCACCCCATAAGCCTGACTAGCCTGGTCTGCAAAGCTATGGAGCGCATCATCATGGAACTCATTAACAAAGACATTGGGAACCTCCAAACACTTGACTTGACCCAGTTCGGCTTTAAGGGCAGATCATGCCTACTAAACCTGGTTGACTTCTTTGAGAGTCACCAAGGCCAGAAACAAGGGAAAGGTGGTTCACAAAGCCTACCTTGACCTCGCCAAGGCTTTCGACACCATTCCCAACTCGGGTATTGCAGAAAAACTCACCAGCCTGAACATAAACCCCTATGTCACGAGATGGGTTGCCAGCTGGCTTACAGACAGAACTCGCACGGTAATCATAGCGGGCTCTAGGTCTGACTCTAAACCAGTCACAAGTGGTGTCCTGCAAGGCTCGGTCCTGGGACCCCTACTGTTCGACATATACTTCTCAGAAGTACAGGCAAACACAGGAGGACTATGGCTAACCAAGTTTGCCGATGACTGCAAACTGGGAGCCATAATTGACTCTCCGGCTGAATCGGACATCCTACAAAATGGCCTTACTGAGACAGACCCCTGGTGTCAAAGTCATGGCCTCAAGCTAAATGACAAAAAAAATGCATAGTCATCCTGTTTGGGAAAAACAAAACACCCACGAATTATCACATAGGTGGCAGCCCCCTTAATACAGAAGAGGTAATAAGAGATCTGGGGACCCAGGTAGATAGTAATCTCTCCTTTGACAATCATATTGTCAAAGTAGTTGGGAAATCCATCTATGCGGCCCATCTAATTACTAAAGGGTTCGCAACTAGAAATAAAGAGGTTATAGACCCATCATAGAGTACAATGCCCCATTTGGGATGTACCTCACAAGACACTTCCAACAGCTGGAAAGACCACAAAAGTACCTCAACCAGGAGGATTACTGGTCTCAAACATATGTCCTATGCAGCCCGACTGAAAAAACTCCGGCAGTACTCGCTGGCATATCGCTTACTTAGAGGTGATCTCTGCCTGACTTACAAAGCCATGTCCAACTCAGAATTGATGGACATGCTCCACCTAAAGAAATCCAAGTCACTGCGAGCCACGCACTCTAGTAAGTTAAACCTCGCCACAACAATAAATACAACATGCTTAAATACAACATGCTGGAGGGACAGATTCCTGTCACAGAGACTCCCCCCTGCTTTGGAATAAAATTCCAAATTACATCAGGCAGAGCCTCTCACTAACAATCTTGAAGAGAAACCTTGACGAGTGGATGGGTAACAGAAAATACACCCCTGGGATCACTTCATTGGCTCTGCTTGGCAGAGGATCAGTTAATCAATGGGGCGGCGAAAGCCGACACACTCTGGCTAGGCTTATAAATGCCCTCGGGCAGATAGCCTAGTACCTACCTATGAACCTATAAGAGAGGGTGAATAGGGATATGAAAGGTAAGCATCTTTCAAATCCAAGGACACCAGAAAAGTCTGGGGGTAATAAAAGGAGGAACAGAGTTTGAAGAAACAGTTGCTTGGGGCCAGAGCAATGGGCTCAAGCTTAATGCCAAGAAATGTATAGTTATCCCCTTTGGTAAAAAACATGTACCCATGAATTACCACATAGGTGGCAGTACGCTAAACACTGAAAGTGTGATAAGAGACTTAGGGACACATGTGGACACTGGTCTCACCTTCAATAACCACACTGCCACAGCAGTCAGGAAATCCTTCTATGTGGCACTCCTCATCACTAAGGAATTTTCATCCAGAAAAAAGGAGGTCTTTGTCCCACTGTATTCATCCCTCATTAGACCCATTATAGAATACAATGCCCTGTATGGTATGTACCTCTCAAGACATCTGCAACAACTGGAAAGGCCACAGAAACACCTCGCTAAAAGAATCACAGGCCTAAAGCAGATGCTCTATGCTGACCATCTAAAAAAAACTCCAGCTATACTCTGTCACATATCATCTACTCAGAGGCGATCTCTGCTTAACATACAAGGCCATGTCGAACCCAGAGCTGTTGGACATGCTACACAAAGAAATCCCAATCCCTCAGAGCCACACGCGCCAGGGATCTAAACCTTGTCATCACAATGAACAAAACATGCTAGAGGGATAGGTTTCTGACCCAGAGACTCCCCAGACACTGGAACAGACTTGCCCATACATGTCAAGCAGAGCACCTCTTTGGCCTTCTTCAAAAGGAACCTTGACGATTGGATGGGAGATAGGAAATTCACCCCAGGGATCACGTCAGTCGCCCTGCTAGACAGGGGTCCAGGGAAGTAAATATTGTGGGAAGAAATAGCCAGGGAACTGTTATAGCTAGGCTTGTATAGGCCCTAGGGCTGATAGCCTGGTACCAACCTACGAACTTATGAAAAGGAGGAATCGTGAGAAAGGTGTGGAACTCAAAAATAGGTTTCCAAGTGCCCGCCCTCCATTCCAAAGACCAGGAAAGAGTAGCAAAAACAGATAAGTTTTCCTGATCAAACAGGAGATAGCTTGTTTCTTGAAGACTGCCTTGCCCAGGGCCCTGGGATGAAAGGATACAAAGAGTTGATTAGATTTTCTTAAGGACGTAGTTTTGTCCAAATAAAATCTTAGCTGCCTGTGCACATCCAGGGAATGGAGTATTCTCTCACTGTCATTGGTGGGAGAGGGAAAGAAGGTGGGCAGGTGGATGGACTGATTTAATGACAGCTCGTTGACCACTTTGGGCATGAAAGAAGGGTTGGTGCGCAAGGTCACCCTGTCTTTGTGGAAGATAGTGTAGGGGGGACAGGCCATTTGTGCCTAACTCTGACACCTTTCTTGCTGAGGTGAGAGCTACCAGCAGGATTGTTTACCATGTGCACATTTGAGATATGGCTGGTTCGAATGGGGGCCAGTGCGAGTTTTTCTATGATAAAGTTTAAGTCCCCTTTCAGGAACAATTTAACATCTAACCTAGACAGTAGAGGGGGGATCTATGGGTAAGCAGGCAAAGATTGCAGAGAGGTGGACTTTCACTGAAGAGTTTGAAAGGCCTGCCTTGATAAGTTAACATACATAAGCTAAGACTAAAGGGACATCCACTAGAAAGGGATCCCATGTCTTTGGAGACCCCATTTGGAGAATCTTTCGCATTTTAAAATGTAGGATCTCCTTGTGCTAGGTTTCCTGGCCTCCTTCAGAACCGAAAGCACTTCCTCAGAGTAGCGGTGTCTGAAGGGTATTAAAAGTTTATGACCCAAAGTGTTAGACGCAGCATTTCCAGGTGAGGGTGTATGAGTGTCCCCCCCCTTCTGCTGTGTGAGAAGGTCCACCTTGAGGGGTAACTTGTGGTGATTGCCCCTGGTGATGGATAGAACAGGGAACCAATGTTGCCTTGGCCAACAGGGAGTCACCCGCAAGATTTTTGGTGTGTCCCTCCTGATCTTCAGAAGGACCATTTAAATGAGAGTGAAGGGGGGAAAGGTATACAGAAACTGTCCCTTCCATGAAATGGTGAAGGCATCCACTCTCCAAGCTAGTGGGAAGTGGTCCTTGGTACAACATTTTTTTTCAGTTGTCTGTTCTGGGGGAAGGCAAACAAATCTATTTGAGGTGTGCCACACTGTGGGCAATGTCTAGAAAAACTTCTCTGTTTAACATCCACTCGTGACGCAGAGAGGATGATCTGCTGAGAGCATCCGCCTGGTGGCTCTCCCGGGATGGTATGTAGGTTGCCTGCAGAGATAAGTTGTTTCAGGAGGCTAGGTCCCAAATCTGGATTGCTAACCTGCAGAGGATATAGGACTCCCCCCCCCCCCCGTTTGTTGATGTACCACATGACTGCTGTGTTGTCTGTGAAGATTTGAAGAGGACCTAGCTGAAGGATGGGAAGAAAGGCTTTCAGTGCCAAAAGGACTGCTGTGCATCTCTCTGATATTGCTGTGCTTTCTCTGGAGGAGTGAATGGCAGCATTCTTGCACCTTGAGGTCTTTCATGGTAGCCCCCCAGTCCAGGTCTGATGCATTTGTGTGCATGTACTGAGCTGATGTGGGGAGGTGAAGAGGAAGTCCTGGGTTCATTTGAACTTGTTGGCTCCACCACCTTAACTCTGTCTTTAGGCCGGGTAGGAAGGGAATTTGTAATTCTAGAGGGCAGTTGTGTTGGAATACATTCTTTAGATACCACTGTAGTTTTCTCATGTGCACCCTGGCTAATGGTAACATAGGAATGGTGGCTGCCACAAGGGCCAGAAGTCGAAGGAAATGTCTTGCTGATAGTTGGTGGTCCGGGAGAAGATCATGGAAGTGGCCTGTTAGGGAAAGAACTTTGTCCTGAGGAAGGAAAGCCTTCATCAGGTCTGCTTGGATCCTGCAGCCCAAAATGATGTTGTCCTGTTGTGGTGTTAGGGATGATTTGGGGAGATTGAGGGTGAACCCTAGACCCTGTAGCACAGACATGACAAACTGCAGATTTTTTTTAGGGTGACGTCTTTTTCAGCAAGAATGAGTATATCGTTTAGGTAGGGGTAGATTTGAATGCCCTTGGTTCTACAGTAGGCTATGGCTGGAGCAAAGCATTCGGTGAAGACCCTAGCTGCAGTGGATAAACCAAAGGGCAAGGCAGTAAATTGAAAATGAGAACAAGGCACAGTGAAATGCAAGTACTTTTTGTGAGAGGGATTTATAGGGATGTGGAGGTAGGCTTCCTTCAGGTCTAGAGTGACAATGAACACCTGTGCTAGCAATAGTGGACGTAGGGTTTGGAGGGATAGCATTCTGACGGCTGAGACCTTTAGGAAGAGATTTAGAAAGGACAATTCCAGGACTGACCTCCATGGCCTGTCCTTTTTTGGTACTAGAAATAGCCTTGAGCAAAAGCTTTTTCCTTCTTGTCCTACGGGGACAGGTTCTATGGGTCCATGTGTCAGTAGATCTTGTATAATGTCTGAAATAAGGTGTAGCTGTTTTTTGGGTGGGAATGAGATCCCCTGGGGGGGGGCTTTCTTTACAAGAAAGTAAGTATCCCTCTTCTACTATTGCCAGGATCCAGTGATCTGAAGTAATTGTTCTCCAGAGAGGCAAGCGGTGGGAGAGACAGGCTGACAGGGGAAGATGGGCAAGGCAGTCGGGCATTGTGGATGTCACTTCAGTCATGAAAGAGCTGTCTGGGGGTAGGTAGAGAAGGGGCTGGTCTCATAGAGGTCTGCCTCCTGGTTCCTCTCCTATGCCTGGAAGAAGGGTTAGCAGTGGAGGGGGTTTTCTTCTGAGACAGGTTGGTCTTAGCTGGACAGTTTCTGTAGTATTTAGGTATAGGGGATACTAGAAGGTGCTTAATGTCCTGAAGCTCCTTGCTTTTCTCCTGAAGATTCTTAAACAGTTCAGCTGACTGCTTCCCAAACAGGAGGTTGTGGTCTAGTAAAGCATCAAGAATTCTGGATTTGAAATCCTCAGACAGGGGTTGAAGTCAAAGCCATGAATATCTGAGGAGCACCGAGGCGGATGCAGCAGATCTAGCAGAAGCCTCTCCTGCATCATAAGAGTGTCTGGCCACCTGGGATGCCAGGGACAGTTTTAATGCTACCTCAGTCTTGTTAGCAGAGTCAGACAGGCAGGATAGGAGTGTAGATGCTTGGGATACCAAGTCCAAGGCATACTTAATTCATATGTGTTTGGTAATTAACAGCTCTGAAAGCTCAGGTGGAAAAGGTGTAAACTTTCTTCTCTAGTCTGTCCATGTTTTTGCTGTCCTTGTCAGTGGGCAGAAGGAGGCGGATGGGATCAGTCTTGATGCTTGTCTGGGCTACAGCGATCACTGCAGGGTCTGCCAAGGGAAGCTTGACAAGAAATATGTGGTCATCAGGCACCTTGTAGAAATGATCGGGTCTCTTATGAGCAGGTGGCTGAGAATCAGGATTTTTAGATGCTGAAGTAAATGCATCCAGGTATGCAGGTATGGCAGAAGGTGAAGGAGATTCAATATGGGATAGATCAAAATATCTTTTTTGAATTTGTCATTTGTGAATCCCATTTGAAATATTCTTTCATTTTAGTTATGGTCTCCACAAAAGTGATGTCCACAGGAAGAGTAACCCTTCTATGGATTCCTCATTAGGGGAATAGTATTCTAGAGGACAGGCTACCTGTGCTGAGTAGGTAACAGACTCCTCAGATGATGATGAGAGAATTTCTTCTTCATAGGAAGTGGGAGGGAGTACAGAAGTAGCTGAGGCAGGCCTTATAGGTTCATAGGTTGGTACTAGGCTACCAGCCCTAGGGCCTAATACAAGCCTAGCCATAACAATTCCTTGGCTATTTCTTCCCACACTATTTACTTCCCTGGACCCCTGTCTAGCAGGGCGATTGACGTGATCCCCGGGGTGAATTTCCTTTCTCCCATCCAATCGTCAAGGTTCCTTTTGAAGTGGGCCAAAGAGGCACTCTGCTTGAAATGTATGGGCAATCTATTCCAGAGTCTGGGGAGTCTCTGGGTCAGGAACCTATCCCTCCAGCATGTTTTGTTTATTGTGATGACAAGGTTTAGATCCCTGGAGTGTGTGGCTCTGAGGGATTGGGATTTCTTTAAGTGTAGCATGTCCAACAGCTCTGGGTTTGACATGGCCTTGTATGTTAAGCAGAGATCGCCTCTGAGTAGACGATATGTGACAGAGTATAGCTGGAGTTTAAGGCGGTCAGCGTAGGGCATCTGCTTTAGGCCTGTGATTCTTTTAGTGAGGTATTTCTGCGGCCTTTCCAGTTGTTGCAGATGTCTTGATAGGTACATACCAAATGGGGCATTTTATTCTATAATGGGTCTAATGAGGGATGACTACAGTGGGACAATGACCTCCTTTTTTCTGGATGAAAAGCCCTTAGTGATGAGGTGTGCCACATAGAAGGATTTTCCTGACTGTTGTGGCAATGTGGTTATCGAAGGTGAGACCACTGTCCACCTGTGTCCCTAAGTCTCTTATCACACTTTCGGTGTTTAGTGTACTGCCACTTATATGGTAATTCACGGATACATGTTTTTTCCCAAAGGGGATAACTATACATTTCTTGGCATTGAGCTTGGGCTTAGCACTGGGCCAGTAGAGGGAAAGGAGGCCGAGGGCCTAAGAGCCATGAAAGCCTGCATCAGGGACTGAGTAAGACTGTCAATCAGGAGGTCCCTCAGCAGAGAGAGATGAACATTTACTTTTTTATTTTCTTTTTAAAGGAGTAGATTTGGAAGAGGGAGAAGGCCTAGGTTCAGGGGCCTGAGCTAAAGCAGAAGCTTCGGATTCCGGCATTCGAGACGGGCATATGGTGGATCCTGGTTACCCCTTGACTTCACTGGAAACAGACATCCGAGTCAACACTGTGGACATGGCAGCCGGTACTTCAGAAATGGCCACCTCAAGGGGAGACAACAAAGTAGACTGCTCTAATGAATGTCCCTCAACCCCTATATCTGTGGCATGCAGGGCATCAGACGAGGAAGAGGCAGAGGAAGCAGGCCGTGAAACCTTGGCCTTTTTCAAGGTGGCTCCACCTGGGCGGCCTACTCTGGATCCATCCTAAGTGCTAATTTTTTTTTAAGTCTCTGGTTTTCCAAGTAAAGATTAAGGGCGGCCATACGGCTTCTAAAGCGTCTTAGGGATGAAGGATTGGCACGGTATGGTCGTGTTCCCAGCCTAGATAAAAAAAAAAAAACAACGGTTATGGGCATCTTTATGAGGAATTAGATTGCCGCATCGGCATTTACCCTTCTTAGTGGACATTAGCTAAAAAGCAACAAGCAAACTAAGCTCAGGCAATAGTAATTGAAAGAATTCCCCAATGGGGTACTTAGCTTTAGACGTCTTGATAAGTAGAGGAGCGATGTGATCGATCTGACATTCGACTGCGGCAGAAAAGTTCTGAGGTTTGTGCGTGCAGATGTCACATTTAAGGCTTCTGGTTTATGGCCCTGCGTGTGACGTCCCATGCACCAACAGCAACCAGGCTTAAGCTTTTGTACAGGAGCCGATATTCGGGACGCCTGAGTCAGAGAATCCCACACTAAGAATACTGCAACATGGGAATAGAAGGACATCAGTAATTGCACTTCAATTTACAGTTTAAGAAGGCTGTTATACTTCTGTTATTTGTTGCAATTCTATGCATTAAATCACTTTAAAGTGGCCCCGAAATTTACTGTTGCTTGCTGCCGATTTCTGCACTTTTCCTTAGACAGTGATTCACTGCGTTTGCTTGTTGGTTACTGAATTACTGCAGTTTTTGCTAAGACAAAGTTGATCTTACATTAAGAAGGATTAAGTCAGGACTCTAGTGGCAGTGGAGAGTAGCCTAACCTCATCCTGAGCTTGAGAATCACTCTAGTTAGCTTTAAGTGTAATTTCCATTATTGAGCAGAGCACCATTTTGGTTTTAGTCAACTTCAGTGCCTGTCTAAAGCTGGTGAACTTGCGTAATGCTGCTCATCACACAGCTGAGTCTAGCAATGCCTTGTATAGATGCAGGCACCTCAAACTGAAAGTTTCTCTATAAGGCCTTCCTCTGAAGTGTCCCAAGTACTTAGTTGGGCATAAAGCAACTAGTTTATGAAATGAAGAGCACCACCCTTTGAGTTTAGTCTTTAGATAGTACTTCATACTCTTACAGCATCCTAGCTAGCCAGCTGTAAATCCTCTTGTACCATCCCCTTGTAAAACACATAAATAAGATCTGTGACTATGGATATGCACTATCATACAATTTCTGCAGTCAAACTGGTGGACTTTGGTGTCCTAAATAATGTAGCACCTCTCATGTATTTGGGCAGCCACCTAATTCTACAGCAAACTGATACAGTAAGTTAGAGATGTACTGCAAAATATCACTGGAGGCAAGGCTGTCACTGACACTAAAAATACCAAACAGATTGTCACAGTAGCACACACACAACCAATACACCTTCCACACATAGTATGGACAGGATACACAGATTATACAAGATTCTTAAATGTCAATCTTTCCAAGCCTCAAAGACCTCCCAGACACTACACTTAAAATAAATATCCTCTGCAACCTCATAAGCAAGCTACAAAAGCAACTAGCACCATGACATTCAGCCACATCACATGGTGTCTCAACCTCTAGGCCAACAAGGCATACCCCCACCCAAGATATTTTGCTCACAGGAGACTCCATTACCAAACACACAGAAGTCCCACTCACTAGGCTGAGCAAGGAGAGTCACGGTCAGTTGCCTATCAGGTGCCAGCATCCACACACACACACAGACTTCTGAACCACAGGTGCCAGTATGACTCAGTCATACTCCATGTGGCTGTACTCAACCGGAGACATACCTCCTTGGACTACATGAAGACAGACATGATGGAGCTCTCGGACTAAGTGTCCCTGGCGGGTATAAGCCTAGCACTGAGCAGCATCTAACCTTCTCAAAGAATAATACCACAATATGAAAAGAAGACAGTTGATTTTAATAACTGTCAGTGTCTAGTGTTATTCTAAGGGGGTACAAAATGTATCTGCCTGGTAGGATATGGCTGACAGGCCATGCTGCTTTGCCAGGGTTGGTTTGCACCTGTCCCCTCTAGTCAGAATGTTTATCTGGTTGGCAATTCCAAAAAGAGGCACTACGAGGGTGTACAAGTCTTAAGCTCACAGTGCCTTTTTTAGGAATTGCCAACCTGATAAACCTTCTAACATTTTTTAATTTATTTTTTATTTATCTTTATTGACAGAGTTAGTCCCACTAGGCTAATGGCTTCTTTCCAGGGGGAGAACTAAGGTGGTATTACTACTAGGGGAAATTTGGCCAAGGCATCAGGGAATTTCCCCTGTTCTTTTCAATATCTGCTTTGAGAGCTTTTTACATCCAGCTGAGCTACCATCAGCTCAAGCAAACAAGTCCTCATTAAGCAACAACACCTTTAACATCTCATCCAAAGAATGACACACACAGGAGTGCATCACCACTACGGCTAGCCTTAATCCCCTTAAACCAAACTGCTGCACTACATGCTGAGCACATCACCTTTCTGCCACTGTTCTACCTAGTGCATTCTGTTCCTTTCAAGAAAACTCATTCTTTGATCCATCTTTCCTTTTTCTTTCTTCTTTATTTATTTTCAAGGTGCTCTCTCAGGTGCTGCACATTTTTTGTTACGGTATTCTCCCAAATATTTTTTTAATAATTTATTTATTAATCAAGTATGTCCAGTGAACAAAAGTGACCCTTTTCACTGATGACCCGGGAACCTTGTCTAGTTAACAGACTTCTTCAGTCACAGTCTGCATGTGAAAATTGGGGATGCCAAACACAGAACTACATGATGAAGTGCTCATAATTTTATATCTCTCAGCTAGACTGTCAGTCTAAAACCCTTGACTTAAAACTACAGTTTTCATGTAATTAACTCCACTGGGATAGCCTTACTGTAACCACTGTTCAGTGAAATTCTACCATCATAACCTGGGCTTGGACCATTAGATATACTTGCTAAGTGCAAGCACTTCACTACTTGTATCCTGAATGCTTTGACCAACCCCACCTTAATAATCTCAAGCAATTTAATTATTGATAGAACCCAATGGGGCCAGGCCTTGTATGCTGGTGGTACAGGATACATGAAATGTCACATCTGATCAAAGAAAGACCACCAGTAAGTCCAACATACTTGTATGCTGGTGGTACAGGATACATGAAATGTCACATCTGATCAAAGAGAGACCACCAGTAAGTCCAACATACTAAAAGGATATGCTGTTTTTACCCCAACAACTTGGTAAAAGACAACGAATAGTACACCAAAAGAATTATGTCTTTACTACAATGTTTTATAAATGTTTCATAAAAAGAAGTTATGTATTTACCACAGTGCTCTGTGTTGTCCATTTTCATTCTTCCTCAACTGATGGGTTCAAATCCAATCCCTCTAATACGACTCGGCCTTTGCTAAAACTCATGGCAACCAAAAACTCTTGAGCTTCTTCCCTACCCACAACACACCAACCAAAAGTTACCTCAGATCTTGTTTGCTGATTTTTGCCAGAAAGAAAATATGTACTAGCATAGATAAAGAAGGTGAACAATTGTATGCAATCAGTACATAAAAAGACTACATCTGGAGCTCAGTACAAAAGACAGTGATGTCCCCTAAAGACTCATTCTTCCAGAAGTGTGGAAAGGACAGGGGTTGGTGGGTGGGGAGTTGAGAATGAATGAAAATGGACAACACAAATGAAATGTTATGGTAAGTACAGAACTTCTTTACCTGATGATGTCAATTTTCCTTCTATCCTCAACTGATGGAACCAGAGTCCCCAGCTACCTAAAAACCTGGGTGGACTCAAGAAAGGATGTTCCTGAGCATAGCTGAACCAAAAGATGATCTACCTCTGGAGACCAGATCCAATTTGTAATGAGTAACAAACATACGGGGAGTAGCCCCAAGTAGCTGTTGCTCATATGTTGTTCATGGGCGTTCTGGAAAGAAAAACTAAAGGCAGTGCCATGGATCTAGCTAAATGAGCTCGTACTGGTTGTGGTAATGTAGCACCCAATTTTTTTTTTTTTTTAAATAAATAAATGATATACAAATCAGTTAGCCATCTGGCTAAGGTTACTTTGGCAACGGGTTTTCCCAATTTCAAGTATGCAAAGGAAACAAATAACCAGCCTGTTTTTCTTGTGTGTTTTGTTCTATGCAGGTAAAAATGTAACTGTCTGTGAACATCAAGTAAATGTAACATGTATTTGCCTTTGTTAGTAAATCTAGGGAAGAAAACTGGCAAATTAATGGACTGACTGATATTGGATTCTGACACCACCTTGGGGAGAAAGGATGCACTGGTTCATAATGCAACTCTAGCCTTGTGAAAAATCAAGTATGGAGTTTCTGAAGACAATGCTTGAATTTCTGAAATTCGTCTAGCAGATGTAAAGGCTACTAGAAAAAACACTTTCCAAGTAAGATATTTCAGGTCACACTTAGCTGCTGGTTGAAAGGTGGAATGTATACCTGCAGTACCAGATTGAGGTCCCATGGGGGAGTAGGGTCTTTAAAGGGAGGTCTTAAAAGCAAAGTGCCTCTCAAGAAATCTCTGCACATCTTATGACAGGGTACACAGGAATCTTCAAAACCAATCTGAAAGTTTGATATTGCTGCTAACTGGACTTTTATTGTTGAGGAACTAGTTCCTTCCTTAAAAGGTGGGGCCAAAAATGCAAGAATGTTACATATAGGAGCTGAAAAAGGTTCAACATGATTTTGATGTGCCCAATACACAAATCTTTTCCATTTACTGGAACTGAGTTTACATGCTGAAGGCTTATGTGACGATAAAAGTATATCTTGGAAAGGGGAAAAGAATATGTGCTGCCTGGCTATTAACAGTTGGAGAAAAGTACAGTTTTGTACCTACCATAAATGTAGATGTTCGAGTGCTCATACAGCTGCAGTCATTACAGATTGGTTATCCTGCCGTCAGGCGGGTCCTCGGTCGGCCGAATTCCAAAGTCTAGGTCCGGCGTCGGTTGTCGTCGCTTCTTCCCTGACGTCAGTGCGGCAGGGGTATAAAAGAGGCAGCCGATGCCATTTTCTTCAGCTTTTCTTGCCCCAGATGTCAGGTGCCCCCAGAAGGAAGGCAAAACATGATGTTATGCAAACATGCAATATAGATAAATCAACAAACAGTAGTTGCAAGCAAATACACCATAAAAGAATACCCCAAATAAGTTGTATGATAAAGGTGTTTGTCATAAGGCCTGTCCTAAGAGGGGATGGAGGGGGGGTAACCTGGACTGTAGCTGTATGAGCACTCGAACATCTACAATTATGGTAGGTACAAAACTGTACTATGTTCATCGTGCATACAGCTGCAGTCACTACAGATGGGAAGAATCCCAAAGCTAAGTAAGGGTGGTAGGCACTAAGTGGAACTAGGAGGAGCGAGGATGCCCTGCAAGACTGATGTGGCAAAGCCCGCTCTAGATTTAGAGTAAAGTGGAAGGTGGTAGTGCTTGGAGAAGGTGTGCACTGAACTCCAAGTAGCTGCTTCCAAAATGTCCTTGGTAGGGACCCCCCTGAGGAAAGCTGCAGTGGTAGCTGTGGCCCTGGTGGAGTGGGATCTGATGTATGCAGGCACAGTTTTTCAATGAAATGAGTAACAAAAGCGTATGCAGTGGGCTATCCATTTTGAAATTGTCCGTTTGGAAATGGGCTTTCCTTGAGCACCTGTAGCATAGGACACAAAGAGTTGCTCAGATTTCCTGAATGCCTTTGTTCTGTCCAAATAATAACGAAGTTGTCTGTGAATGTCCAAGGAATGTAGTAGTCTTTCCCCTTTGCTCTGTGGATTTGGATAAAAGGTAGGTAAGTGGATAGTCTGATTCAAAGCTACACTGGATACTACCTTTGGCATAAAGGAAGGGTTGGCTCGTAAGAAAACTCTGTCCTGATGGAAAATGATGAATGGTTGCACAGCCATGAGGGCCTGTAGCTCCGAAATCCTGCGTGCTGAGGTGATAGCCAGAAGGAAGGCTGTTTTCCATGACAAGTATTGTAGCTCTGTTGAAGAAGCTGGCTCAAAGGGGGGAAGGGTCAGCTTTTCCAATACGAAGTTGAGGTCCCAAGCTGGAACTGGTGGTTTCCTTGGGGGTTTTATATTTTTTGCCCCTCTGAGGAACTGCCCTAAGAGAGGATGTGAGAATAAAGGAGGTTCTGTGTTGTATTGTGCAGAAATGGCTGAAGCGTGGATCTTGATGGAGGAGAAGGAAAGTCCACTGTTCAACATCTCAGCTAGGTACTGTCAAATTTGAGGTATATTTATTACCCAAAGATTCTGGCCCTTTTCTTGATTCCAGGAACAAAATTTGGCGGAGTAGGCTTTTCTAGTAGAAGGTCTTCTGGCCTCCAAGATGACATCTTGCACCTCCTTGGAGAGGAGAGTCTGTTGGGAAATTAAGGAATTCTCCATGCAGCTAGATTTAGGGTTTTGAGCTGGCTGTGAAGGGTTTTGTAGTTGTGCTGGGACAACAGAAGAGTGACTAGAGGTAGGATCCATGGTGGGGAGTGTGTCAGGCTCTTTAGGAGTGGATACCAGTGTTGTCTTGGTCAGTCTGGAGCAATGAGAATCATTTGTGGCCTCTCTGCTCTGGCTTTTAATAGAACTTTGGTCAGTAGAGGAAGAGGCGGGAAGGCAAAGACTGTCAATGTTGTCCAATTGAAAGAGAGTGCGTCCACTTTCCAGGCCTGTGGATGGTAGGTCCTTGAACAAAATTTTTTCAACTGGTAATTTCTGTGGGCAGCAAATAGTTCTATGTCTGGCTGTCCCCATGCCCAAGTTATCTTTGTGAAAACTTGAGGATGCAACTTCCATTCGTGTGGATCTGTCATATTTCTGCTTAGGTTGTCTGCCAGTGTGTTTTCCTTCCCTGGCAGGAATTGTGCCTGTAGTTGAATTTGCAATTCCAGTGCTGTGTTCCATAGGGTCATGGCTTGCCTGCACAGGGGGTATGAATGAGTTCCCCCCTGTTTGTTTATGTACCACATGACTGTGGTGTTGTCTGTCCTTATCAATAACTGGCCTGGATGCAGTAGGTCTTTGAAGGTCATAAGAGCATTTTGCACGGCTAGCATCTCCTTTTGGTTGATGTGTAGGTGCTTCTCTTTTTGGGACCATTTTCCTGAATGCACTGATCTGTCATGTGTGCTCCCCAGGCGTAGTCTGAGGCGTCTGTTGTGATGATTTGAGTTGCTTGAGGTACACAGAAAGGGAGACATGTGTTTCTTTGGCATGCTTGAGCCCACCACAAAAATTCCTTTTGAAGGCATGGAATGAGTGGTATAATTGTTTCCAAGCTGTGGCTGTGTTGAGACCATAAGTTTTTTAGGTACCATTGAAGTTTCCTCATATGCAGCTTTGCACATGGGATTAGTAGGATGCAAGATGCCATGAATCCCAGAGCCTGCAGGACCTTCCTTGCAGTTAGCCTAGTGAAAGTTGCCATTTTGCTGAAGTATTGAGACAGTTGCCCTTGTTTGTCTGGCATGAGGTAGGCCATCTGGGTGGATGTATTCAAGCTGGCACCCAGGAAAATTATCTGTTGAGAAGGTATTAGTTTTGATTTCTTTTTGTTCACTGTGTATCCCAGGAAGTTTAACAGTTTTATTACAAACGCCAGATGCTGCAATAGAATGTCCTTGCTGTCCGCTTGGATCAGGCAGTCGTCCAGACATGGGTAGATTTGTATTCCTTGTAGTCTGCAGAAGGCAATTACTGATGCCAGGCATTTCGTAAACACTCTGGGCGCAGTAGATAAGCCAAAGGGCAATGCAGAGAATTGGTAATGGGTTGAACCTGCAAGAAATCTGAGGTATCTTCTGCAATCTTGTCTGATAGGGACATGCAGGTAAGCCTCCTTGAGGTCCAATGTTACCAGCCAAGACTCCTTGCCCAGCATGGGAAGAAGCTGCTGTAATGTGAGCATCTTGAATTTTGGCACCTGTAGATATGTGTTTAGGATGGATAGGTCTAAGATAGGTCTCCAATCTTTGTCTTTCCTTGGTACCAGGAATAGTCTGGAATAAAAACCTTGACCTTGTTCTTTTGCAGGTACCTCTTGAATCGCTTTCATATCCATGAGAGTGGAAATTTGTCTTTGTGCCTCTGCCCTTTGATTTTGTGGCAGGTTTGGCATGCCTCTCATTTTTGGAAGGGTGTGAAAGTGGAACCTGTAGCCTCTGTCTATAATGTCCAGAATCCATTTGTCTTTTGTAACAATATGCCAATTTTTTGAAAATAATGCCAGTTTTCCACCCAAAGGTGCTGCCATTAAAGCTTTGCTTGGCAGGTATAGGGGGAAGTCATTGTGTCCATTTTCTAAATGGCTGTGATCCATCTTCTCCACCTATTGGGGTTGGTGCTTGCCACTGTCTTGCTCTGTAAGATCCTTGAGGTTGCCCTCTACCCCTTGGGCGTCTGTATCTGCCCCTTTGAGGTCTGTCCGTGGCTGGAAAGGACCAATTTTTTGAAGGCCAGTTTCTGCTGAAGCATGGAGGTTGTACCTGCAGGAAATCTTTCACTGTTTGCATTGATTTCGCTTTTTCCTCAATTTTTTTTAGTACCTCCTCAGCTTTAACACCAAACAATACATCTTTTTGAAGTGGTGCATCTAATAATTTTGTTTTGACATGATCTGGTAAGGTTTGCTCTTTGAGCCAAGCATGTCTACGTATAACAGACCCCGTAACAGCAGCTCTACATGAGGCCTCTAAAGCATCAAAACCACACTGCAAGGTATGTTTACCCACTTGCTCTGCACCATGCAACAAATCCTGCAACTCTTTCAAATCTGGTTGTTCTGTTTGTGTCATTTTGCTTTTCAACTGAGATAACAAAAACTGTTGGTACTTTAACATATGGAATTGACAGTTTAATGCCCTCATGGTTAAAGTGGCAGAGGTATACACCTTTTTCCCCCACCTTTCTAATGCTCTGGAATCTCTCTCTGAAGGTAAAGGGTTTTTAGCAGTAGAGGCCTTAATTCCCTTGGGACCCTGTGAAATAGTTTCTGGGTCAGCAGTATGGCTTTTATAAAGGAACTGGTGAGAATCAGGAACCCGGTAATACCTGTCTGGTTTAACAGGGGCTGGAGGCAAAGAATCTGGATTAAGGCTGGCTTCTGTGTACACATCATCCAAAATATCTAAAACAGGAGGGATAGCCAGAGGCCTATGCTGGGGGAGCAGTAGAAATTCCCTGAGCCTTTTCTTGGAATCTGAGTAATCTTGGCCTTCCCAGTGAAAGTGTTCCCTCAATGTATGCAGGGTTTCCCCAAAAGAGTTGTCCTCAGGGGGGGAGACCGAGGGAATAGACTCCTCAGCATCAGAGTCTTCGAAAGGGGAATAGGCGTAATCCTGGTCCTCAGAGTGTTCTGAGGTAATAGAAGCCTGGTCTGAGGAAGGGTAGTCTTCCTCTAGTCTGGGTCTTTTGTCAGAGGGGGGTTGAGAACCCCTGATGAGAGTAATCAAATCCTCAGCCATTTTAAGCATCTGCTTTTTAGGCATGGGGCCTTGAGAGAAGGTCTGAGGACCCTGTTTTTTAGTATTCATGGCTGCTTTAGATTTAGTGAAGGATTTAATAGAGAAAGTGGAAGGCCTGAAGACGCCTTCAGAAATGGCAGGCCTGACTAAATTTTGAGTTTCCCCCGCCAAGAGTAGTGTCTGTATCTGCAGTAGGAATGGAGACCGAGGAGCCTGCGACCTCGGGGACTGAAGTCACTGGTAATGTAGTTTCATCGGTACTCAGGGGCTGCGTAGACGCCTCGCTGAGAACCGGTAGTCAGCCTAAGCGTGGTCTCAGCACTCGGTGCAGACCTCGGATGTCGGTCCTTATCTTTGCGTCTTTTGCTCAAAACTGGTGTCGGTGTATCTGATGACATGATATAATTAAATTTTTTGCCAAAATAATGAAGGGCGAACTCCGCCCGGCGCTTAATAGTGTGCTTGTTGAATCTAGCACAAAAACGGCAGGCCGAGACGTTGTGGTCTGGGCCTAAGCAAGGTATACAGAAAGAGTGGAAATCCTTATGTGGTATTTGCTTCCCACAAGAAATGCAATTATTAACTTTGTCTGACACTGGTCTGAGGCAAGAAAAGTTTCCCCAACGGGGTACTTAGCTTTCAAGAAGACTTCGGCTGAAATACTTTCGTAAATCTCAGGAGCTGGCCGACCGGCACTTGCGAACTACTTCTGCTTCGGGCACCGCGCGGCAAGAAAGACTGAAGAAAATGGCGTCGGCTGCCTCTTTTATACCCCTGCCGCACTGACGTCAGGGAAGAAGCGACAACCGACGCCGGACCTGGACTTTGGAATTCGGCCGACCGAGGACCCGCCTGACGGCAGGATAACCCATCTGTAATGACTGCAGCTGTATGCACGATGAACATCCAAGACCATTACCCTGAGGTCTGATATGTCTGGATGGATCATGCTTGTCGGGTGAGACAGGAGGTCTGAAATTGGATCCAGAATCAAAGGTAGGTGAATTAAGTGAGGTCAGAAGGGTGCAATGAGGATGACTGTGCTCTTCAACATGGCATCGTTCTGCAGGAATTTCGGAATTAGTGGGATTGGTGGTTAGGTATATAGTAGGCCAGGGGACAATCATGAAGTAGAGCATCCCTTGGCGACTCCCCCTGTGAGGGGATTAGGGCAAAGCAGCTGCTGCATCTGCTGTTTGAGAGGGAAGGAAAAAGGTCATAGCAAGGCTGGCCCCACTGACAAAAAATCATTTCCATCATGTTCTTGTTGAGAGACCACTCGTATGGTAGAAGAATACACCTGCTTAACTTGTCTGCTATCACACTTGACTTTCCTGAAATGCATGTTGCTATGCAAAAGTGGTTGGAGAAAATTGCCCCACTGCCGCATTCTGAGTACTTCTCTACACAAGGGGTAAGATCTAGTCCCTCCCTTGTTTGGTGATGAGCCAAAATATTGGCATGTTGTCTGTGTGAACTGCAATTGTCCACGAAGAAAGAGCATTCTGAATGGCTTGCAATGCTAAAAACCTTGCTCTATTCTCTAGGGCACTGATATGCAAATTGGCCTCTTTGAGGGACCAAAAGCCTTGGACTGTTTTCCCCAGAAATTGCCCCCCCCCCCCAACTGGGAATCGTCCCTAGTCACTATGCCTTGGGCTGAGAGAGAACAAATGGACGGCCTTGTAGAACCTGATCTGATTGAATCTACCACCTAGGATCTCTCTTGCATATGTGAGCCGAATCAGAGTTGACATGGGTTGACAAAGTATCAACCATTGTGTTGCTAGTTTCGACTGTTGAATCCTCATGTAAAATCTGGCTAAAGGTACTACTGTTATTGCCACTGACATTGAACCCAGGCCATGAAAAACCAAGCAAGCTGAAATCTTGGTAATGCAGATTATTTTTCTGACCTGTGATGATATAGTTTGCACCCCTGACGGAGGCAGAGAAGCTATCACTGACTTTGTGTTGAACAGTGCTCCTATGAATTTCAAATCCTGAGCTGGCTCCAGTTGACACTTGTCGTAGTTTATAGTTATCTCCAGATGAGAACACGCCTGGAGAACATGATCTCTTGCCCTTATTAATTGATGCCTGGTGGTTATGAGTCAGTCATCAAGATATGGAAACACCAGGAATCCTTGCAGTCTCAAGTGATCTGCTACTACTGCCTTACATTTGAACACCCTGGGGGCTGTGGTGAAACCAAAGGGAGAACTCTGCACTGGTAATGACTGGCTTCCAGCCGGAAGCTTAAGTACCTTCTGGATCGTCTGTTCATCTCTATGCTATAGTATACATCCTGCAGGTCTACCGAGCACATCCGGTCGTCCTTGCCCAGAAAAGAAAGAATGAACTGAACCATGACCATCCAAAACTTGGTGTGTCGAACTGGCTTGTTTAAATTGCCAAGATCCAAAATTGGTCTCCAGCTCCCTGTTTTCTCAGGCACTAAAAAAGAACCCTGCACAAGTTCTGGAATCTATCTGGTCTGGTGGGACCACTTGGATGACTCTCGCTAGCAGCTTTTGTATTTGAATTGCTGCCTGTTCCCCCTTTGACTGGGTGGAACATTGGAGATTTTTCTTGATATTGGAGGTGGGAGGGAAAAGGGTGTTACATAACCTCTGGAAAAAATCCTCTGCACCCAAGTATCTTTTGTTATGTCTAGCCAGGCTCTCTGGTGCAGGGATAATCGACCCCCAATTGCCTCCAGAGGTGGACAATCAGGCCTCGTTTCAGGAGCACTGGTAAGGTTGGTCAAAGAAAGAATCTCTGGACCCCTGGTTTTGTGGCCCACCTCTACCGCTGGGGCAGCATCGACCACTGAAGTTCCCTCCTCTGAACCTGGGGGAACTTCCTCCATGTGTGTCCTGGAAAGGAACCTGAGCACTTAGAGTAAGCTTCAGATGCAAAGATACTACTATCTTTGTCTTCGGAGCTTTGACTCAGACAGTTGAAGGAGTCATGAGAGGAACTTGTATTCAGGGTGTAGTAGAATAACAGACCTCTGCACCCTGCGCAGAGAGAATCTTCCTTACTACTCTTTCTACATCTACCTCCATCATACTTCTAGAAGAACAAGTGGAAATAATAGTGGGAGACCTGGGTTGGTGCAGCTTCAAGAAAGGTGAGGACACCCTTGAGGCCTCTGGATCCACAGATGGTGAGTATCTTATCCTGGGTAAGTGAATCAAACCTGAATGGGCTGGAAGTAGTTGGAACAGATACCTTTTTAGTCTGATACGAGGAAGTCGGGGTCCATCAATTTCTTCTTTTTTTGATCCCAAGATGAAATCGGATCCATCTCTGCTTTTTTCTTGGACAGCTCCGAAAACATGAGGTTTCGGAGAAGAAGTTTTGGAGTGTTTACCTTTGGAAGATTGCTCTCCAGATACAGCCTCTCCAAAGGCAGAAGGTAATAAGCCTTTTAAAATAAGTTTTTTTTTTTCTTTCAACAAGCGCCCTGGGGTTGAACCCATGGCATACAGAACAGTCTTCTTGAAGATGTAATAGTCCCAGACAGTAACACTAAGCTACACTAAGCTATGAAAACAAAGAAACTCAAGTAAGAACAGAATTTTTTTTAAAAACACAAAAAATGGGAAACAGGAAAAAATACCAACGATAGTAAGAAAAGAGGGCTACACTAAGTGCAGAAAGGAAATTATTAACTATAGTAATTTAAGAAATACTAAAAGGGGAAAGAAAGTAAACTTTACCAACTATGGTAGCAAAAAATACAATTCTGTATGGTAAGAAACAAGTAATACAAGAAAAAATTGAAAATTTAATAGAATAAAACACATTAATAAAACAACTCAAAAACACTCCAGAGTATGTCAACCACATCTTTTGCTAAAAGCAGCAAACGAGATCTGAGGTAACTTAGGGTTGGTGCATTATGGGTAAGGGAGAAGCTTGAGAGATTTTGGTTGCCACGAGCTTTAGCAACGGCCGAGTAGGATCCGAGGGATTGGATTTGAACCCATCAGTTAAGGATAAAATGAAAACTGACATCATCGTATCAATGCTTACCATATCATCCATCTCTTCCTCTTTGCTGTATCTTGCATAATCTTTTCTCAGTGTCCTCATAAGAATCATGGAAACAAGTCCAACAAGGAAAATAACCATCATGAAGGAATTAAATATGGAAAACCAATGAATCTGCAGTAAAACAAAGAAAACATTAAAATAATGAGCACACTAATTTTGTTTGCAGCATTTATAAAACAAAACTGTTTCTTGTTTTCACTTCCAGCTAATCCACACTTGCAGTGATCACAAACATACCACTGTGAAAACAATGATAAAGGTCTGATCTCAGGAAAAGAGTAATAAAAAGAAGTTATGTACTCACCATAATGTTCCCTCTGAGAAGTTCTACTTCATTTATCTTCAACCTGTGGGTCCTCAGATCCATATCGGATCCAACATGGCCGCATTTTCCAGCTATGGCTCCAAGCTCCATGCTCCTCCCCTTACCCATAATGCCACTGTCTCCCTTTAAATCAAGTTTGCTGCCCAACAGGTAACAGATACCTGACCAAATAACACCTTATCCTCCAACACAAACATTATAAATGAACTTTAGCCTTGACAGAACCAAAGATCCCAGCAATAACTGTCCGGTACAAAGGACGTGTCATATCCCAAAGGATAAGGTTAGGAGGAGGGGGGAGGAGGCTGAAGACAAATGAAGTAGAACTACTCAGATGGAATGTTATGGTGAGTACATAACTTCTTTATCTGAAGTAGTTTACTTCACCTACTCTTCAACCTGTGGGACAGAGTCCACAGCTACCTAACTCTTGGGAGGCCCTCATGGAAGGATATTCTGGAGCACAGCAGAACCAAAGGATGCTCTACTCCTAGAGACCAAATCTAGTTTACAATGAGAAATTAAGGCAAAGATGAAGCCCAAGTAGCAGTAGCAGCTGAACAAATCTCATCCAAAGAGACCCTAGACCAAAAAGCTGCTGACGTAGCCATAGATCAGGTTGAATGAGCCTTCACTCTTCCTGGAAGACAGGAACCTCTATCTGAATAAGCCCAGCCAATGCATTGTGAAAATCCACTGAGCAATAGTCACTTTTGGGACAGTTTTATCTAAGAAGGGCTTGGCATAGGACACAAAAAGCTAATCAGACTCTCGGAAAGGTTTAGTCCTGTGCAGATAAAACCTCAACTGGCTGTGTACATCCAGTAAATGTAATTTGTATTCCCCTTTGTTCTGGTAGTTCGGAAAAAATACTGGTAAATTAATAATCTGATTAATATTGGCCTCTGAGGCTACCTTGGGAAGGAAGGACGGGTTAGTGCTTAGCGACACTCCATCCTTGTGAAAGATCATGTAAGAGACTTTGATAGAAAGAGCTTGAAGCTCCGACACCCTTCTATCAGATGTAATGGCAACCAAGAAGGCAGTTTTCCAGGTCAAAAATTGTAGATCCACAGACGCTGCAGGCTCAAAGGGAGGAGAAACCAATGCCTGCAACAACAAAGTGAGGTCCCACGGAGGAATGGGGTCCTTAGCCGGGGGTCTGAGAAAAAAGGCACCTTTGATAAAGGTTTTACAAAGTTTAGAAGAAGCCAACGAAGCATGTCTACCCCAACATGAAAATTAGAAATGGCAGCTAGGTTGGACTTTCACCATTGAGGAACTAGCATCTTGATGAAAAATGCTAGCTAGAAAATCTAAAACTGCCAAAAGTAGTGCAGTGAAAGGGTCCAAAGACCTCTGAATGGCCCAAACAAAAAAAACATTTCCATTTACTGTGATCAACTTTCTGGTGGATGATTTATGAGCTGCCACCAGAATGGATTTAACAGGAGATGACAGACCGGGAGTCCTAAGAATCATGGGAACCAGAGCAGTGAGCTTCAGACTGTCCATATCTGGATGAGAAACCCCCAAGGGATGTTAAAGCAGATCCGGGACCGGATCCAAGGTGGAACAACTAGAGGAGACCCGAGTAAGGGAAACCAAACCTGTCGAGGCCAAAATGGGGAGATGAGGATTACAGTGCTCCCCAGCCTTCAGGCTTTCTGTAGAAACTTCAACATGAGGGGAAGAGGAGGATATGCATAAAGAAGCCCGGGAGGCCAAGCATGAATCAGTGCGTCTCTGGGGGCTTCCCCTGGCAGGGGGGTTCAGAGCACAAAACTCACTGAATTTCGCGTTGGAAGGAGATGCAAAGAGATCGCAGCAAGGATGACCCCACTCTAGGAAGATCTGTTCCACTACTGAAGGCTTCAGAGACTACTCATAAGGCATCAGGATAGATCTGCTGAGCCTGTCCGCAAAGATGTTGGACCATCCCGGGATGTCCATTGTCATCAGAAAACGGCCGGTGGAGATCACCCATTCCCACATTCTCATGGCCTCTCCACATAAGGGATAAGATCTGGTTCCCCCGTTTCTGATATACCAGACCACTGACATGTTGTCTGTCTAAACTGCAACTGTTTCCAGAGGAAGATGAGCAAGGAGGGCCTGCAACAAAAGAAGAACCACTCTCATCTCTAGAACACTTATGTGCAGATAGGTCTTGGAAGGGGACCACGTGGCTTGGACTGTCCTTCCCGAGCAATGCACCCCCCACCCAAGTAGGGAGGCATCCATAGTCATAGTGGTTTGGGGTAAAGGAGGTTGAAAAAGACGTCCCTTGAGGAGATCCAGGGTCTGAATCCACCACCAAAGGGAGACCCTGCATGCTTCTGAAATTCTCACTGGAAAAGACAAAGGGAGGTCTAACAGGGACCACTGAACCGCTAGTGTCCACTGCAGTACCCTCATATGAAGGTGTGCCATGGGGAGAAGATTTATCGTGGCCGCCATAGAACCTAAAGCTCTTAACACTGCTTCGGCTGTTGGTAAATGGGTCTGAAGAATGTGTAAGACGTGTAACCTCAAACTGCGTATCCTGTTTGAGGTGAGGAACACCTTTGATTGTATTGTGTGCAGCCAAGCCCCAATGAAATCTAGAATCTAAACTGGGTGAAGAGCAGACTTGTTCATATTGATTGTAATGCCCAACTTTTTGGCTAACTGAAGGAGGGAGACCCTTGAGCCGCTACTACTGCCATTACCTTGGTAAACACCTGGGGGAGCTGTGGTGAGATCGAAGAGGAGGGCTCGAAATTGGTAATGATTGGCTCCTAGCCGGAAGCGAAGGAACCTCTGGGAGTGCCTGTGCATCTTGATGTGACAGTATGCATCCTGGAGGTCGATCGAGCACATCTAGTCTCTGTCCTGCGGATAAGGCAGAATAGACAATTGTGACCATCCAGAATTTTGTCTTGGTTACTGACAGGTTCAGTTGGGACAGATCCAATATTGGTCTGAGGTCCCCTGTCTTTTTTGGCACTAAAAAGAACCTGGAATAAATCCCGGATCCGGACTGGTCTGGGGGACCAGTTGGATGACTCATTTTCTCAGCAGAGAGTCTACCTGCACTACTGCTTCCTCCCGCTGCATGGGTGGGAAGTCTGGGAGGACTTTGTTGGATGGGGAAAGATCCTTGAAGGAGACAAAATATCCTCTGGATATGACTTGTAGTACCCACTGATCTGTAGTGATGGACTCCCATGCTAGTGGGTGAAGCGACATACGACCCCCAACTGCCTCCAGAGATGGACAGCCGGGCAACCTCTCAAGGTTGCTGTCTGGGTTTATCCGAGAAAAGTTCTCGGGACCCGAAATTCCGAAGACCCTCTCTGCCTTTAGGGCGGCGTCCATTTTATCCCCCCCTGCCTCTGGGGGAAGGTGAGTCCTGAGCATCCCGGGAAAACACCTGAGACTTGCGGAACCACATCTTCTTCGGACCTCACTGGTTCCTAGAAAAGGACCTTTGAGGTGGTGAGAAGCGGAACCCGAAGGTAGACAGTGTCTTCCCATCCTTCTCGCTCTGGACCAAAGTCTTTTCCAACTGTCTTCCCAAAAGGGAAGATCCATCATAAGGGGCATTGGTAAAAGATGCCTTGAAGGGCTCCGAGAACTGACATAAGCGGAGCCAGGCAAGGTGCCAGATGGCAATGCCTGAGCCCGCCGCTCATGCGGCTCCCTCCGTGGCATGGGAGAGCAAACGCATAGACGTGTTGGCTACAGATTTTAGGGTGGCCATTCGTGCATCGAATGTCTTCATGGCCTCTGCCGACATGGACCCTGGGGTCGACTCCATGACTTCCTTGACCAGATCTCTCCGGAGTCCATTAACGTGCACCATGTAGTTCAGCACCCTCACGCAGAAGGTTGATAAAGCATAGACTCGCTTCCCAAAATGATCCAATGTTCTAGACTCTTGGTCAGACGGATGGACCGTGGAACTCTCCTGGGCGAGTTCCTTCTGGGTGGCCGGCACCACCAGCATAGCACCTACAGGGGACACCTTGTGCCAGTGTAATTTGTCTGTGGGAGGGCTTAAGTATTGGCTCTACGGTGTCCGGCTCCTTCCATGCCTAGATGTCATCAAATCCATGAATGGATCAGCAGGAGGGGGACTCCAAGAGGTAGATGGAACAGAGGCGAATGCCTCCAGAAACACAGAGTTGTCAGAGGTTGGTTTTGGGGCGGACCACCCACCTCTTTGGCAGAGGATTTCCACAATGTCTCCAAAGGAGACATCCTTGGGGGGTGATCTTGTGGAACCTTCCCATTCATCCAGGTCCATGTCTTCTGTGAGGGACTGTCCAAGTGCCTTCTTTTACACGTATGCTTGTGGGGGGGGGGTTCCTCAGGGTGACTATCTGGAGAGGTCTCACAAGCGGGTTGTTCCAAGGCCGAATGTCCTGGGGCATTATGGCTATGGGCTACCAGTGAGAGGGCAAGATGGTCGGACGTGCACTCAAGGCCAAGGGGGTCTGGACAGACTCCAAAGAAATAGTCGGAGGTCTCAACCTTGCGAGAACCCGCTCCACCACATCGAATGCAGAGGGGGAACGGACCTCCTGGGCTGAACTAGCGGAAGCCGCTCTCCCCGTCAGACTGGGGAGTCGGAGCCGAGATGCCGAGGGGAATGCTTCTCTCCTACAAGCTTGGAGCAGAGAGCACTCTCTCGGATCCAACACACTCAATGGACTGGCCGACGTCGAAGTACAAGGTACCATCGGCACCGACCCCCGGACTCTGACCATCCTCAGATACAACAGCTCCAAAACTGCGGGTCGGATTGGAGAAGGACAGGTAGGTCTAAACAGTGGCTGGAAGGCACCCACTCCAGTGTGAGAAGGCCCTGGCAAGACCCTCATCTGGATTTGAGTGCGGATAAATCTCCGCATCATCTTGTCCATCTCTGCTTCAGATAGGCTCTGGGTAGAGGATGATGGTGCCGAAGTGAGCTGGGAGAGCCGGTGGGGAGAAGGCCTAGGGGGTGACCGGCTAACTAGAACCTCCGGCTCAGCGGAGAACCTTGGGGACCTGAGCCGAGGTGCAACAGGCATGGAAACAGGCTTAACCTTCAACGGGGGGGGGGCCTCTGA
This sequence comes from Protopterus annectens, assembly GCF_019279795.1. Classification (NCBI taxonomy): domain Eukaryota; kingdom Metazoa; phylum Chordata; order Ceratodontiformes; family Protopteridae; genus Protopterus; species Protopterus annectens. The sequence goes on along the minus strand of NC_056748.1, from coordinate 826,367,014 downwards.
CGAGCGGTCAGGGGACCGCTTGCAAGGCTGGTCCTTCTTGACCTTCCCCCCTTCCCCAGGCCTCTTGGTGGGAGGGAAGAGTCCCAGAGGTCGAAGAAGGGGAAGATGAAGCCGCAGCCGCTGCTTTCTTAGCGGGGGAAGGTGGGACGTCCATCCCAGCAGTGGAGGGCAACAGGCCCTTGACAATCAATCAGTTTGTCCTGCCTGTCCTTAAGTGCTCTGGGGTTAAACCCAGCACAAATAGGACAGAGAGAATGGAGGTGAGCCACCCCCAAACAAACCACGCACAGTGTGTGTCCATCTGCTGGGGAAAGTTTATGGCCACACACTGTGCACCTTCTGAAACCAGGCTTCGGGGCGTCCACCATTCCTTAGCCAATTCAAAAGAAACCCACACACACACTACCACGAGGAAAAAAAGAAGGGAGTAAAATAGAAAAGCCTACAAGAAAACAAGTTACGAAGAACCCCGAGAAGGTATAGAAAGGTAGGAGTGAAAAAGGTAGAAAAGTCCAAAAAAGTCAAAATGTACTTTTTAAACAACACTACAACAATGGGGCTCAGATCACGCTGCTTCCTCTCAGGTGGCAAACGAGATCTGAAGGGAGACAGGGGCATTATGGGTAAGGGGAGGAGCATGGAGCTAGGAGCCGTAGCTGGAAAATGCGGCTGTGAATGATGAAGGATGAAGAGCAAATGAAGTAAACTATTTCAGATCTAGTGTCACTTGGACAGCAGCAGCTTATGTTTCACACACAATAGCGTCATTTGGAGAGCAGCTTATGTTTAGCACACAACTTTAACTCTTCTAATAACAATCAATGTATAAACTGTGCAGTTCACTTGCCCAGTGCACTTACCTAGTTATATTAATCTTTACCACATACATTTTTATAACTTGATATTAAACTACAGTAACCATTTAGTTAAACAAAAAGAAGTGATGTACTCACCATAATGTTCCATATGTGTTGTTGATCTTCATTCATTCTTGACCTTTGGGTACTGTGTTTTGACCCTCGGAACCGGCTCAGCTGTTCTACAGCTCGCACCAGCCAAAAACTCTAGAACTAAGACTCTACTTACTTACAATACCCCTCTCTATTACCTCAGATCAAGTTTGTAGCCACATAGCAAGACAGAGGAATCTGTAACAAAAAAAAAGCCATATCCATGGTCAAACCTAATGAATTTCCAGGACAAGCACCCAATCCTCCAGGAAGTCTACAGGATGGGGAAGGAGGGTAGGGTGTCAAGTATGAATGAAAATAGTCAACATAGATGGAACTTTATTGTGAGTACACAAGTTCTTTATCTGATGTTGTCAATATTCATTCATCCTTGACCTTTGGGACGGAGTCCCCAGCTACTTTAGGTCCTGGGTGGCCTTATGGAATGATATTCCCAAGGACCACAGAGCCACAGGATACTCTTCCCCTGGAAACCATATCGAATTTGTAATGAGTGATAAAGGTATGTGGGTAGGCCATACTGCGGCTGCGCATATTTCATCCATGGAAGCCTTGGAATGGAAAACAGCTGGCATGGCTACTGATCTGGTGGAATGCACTCTTACAGGCGCAAGTAACTTGAGGCTCTTGTTACTGAAAATGAAGGTAACACAGTCTCTTAGCCATTTAGACAAAGTAACCTTTGAGACAGACTTTCTCAAGAGTTGGACCAGAAAAGGATATAAATAAATGGTCAGATTTTCTAGATTACCTAGTCTTGCTGAGGTAGAAATTTAACTGTCTGTGAGCATCCAAAAAATGTAAGCAATATTCATCTTTGTTGGAAAAAATGGGGAAGAAAACAGGCAAGTCAATAGTTTGATTAATATTGGATTCTGAGACCAGCTTAGGAAGAGACCAGCTTAGGAAGAGAGGATGGGTTGCATCTTAGCGAAACTCTATCCTTATGAAAAAACAGATATGGGTGTTTTGAACATAATGCTAGAAGTTCAGAAATTCTTCTGGCAGAAGTAATGGCTATTAGGAAAAAGTTTTCCACGAAAGAAATTTTAGGTGGCAAGTCGCTGCTGTTTCGAAGAAAGGAAGCACCAAAGACTGTAAAACCAAAGTCAAATCCCATGGAGCTGGTGGATCTTTAAACAGAGGTTTTAATCGCAAGACTTCTTTAAGAAACACTTTACATAAGCAATGGGAAATTAATGAATGGTCCTCGAAGCCACTGTGGAAGTAAGAAATGGTTGCTAATTGAACCTTGATTGTAGAAGCAGAAGCTCCTTCATCAAAAAGGGTGGCTAAGAATTCCAAAACATTTGCGATGGCTGCAGAGAAGCGATTGAGATCATTATCGTGCGCCCAAATAGAAAATCTCTTCCGCTTGCTATGACAGAGTTTTCTGGTGGATGTTCTATGGAAAGCCAGTAGAATTTTTTGAAATGAGGAAGGTAAGTTATTCTGCCTGGTTGTTGTTTGTCTTTCGGCTTTTCCCGGTTAGGGGTCGCCACAGCGGAACTCCGGTCCGCTAATGATTGGCAGTAGATTTTCACGAACGTCGAGGCGCCAGCTCGACATCCAACCTTCAACGAAGGCACGCCCATTTACGCATGTCTTTCGAATGCCACCCAACCGCGGGGAGGACATGCAGACTCCACACAGAAGGCACTCCCCACACTCCAGCCGAGAATCGAACGGGAGAACCTCTTGCTGTGAGGCAACAACGCTACTGCTGCACCACCGCGGCATTCTGCCTGGTGACTAATGGAATTGGAGGAACCAAGCTGTAAGCTTGAGATTCTGAAGGCTAGGGTACACTAGTCCCTGAGGGTGAGACTGGTCTGGAACTGGGTCCAGAATCCATGGATGGTGAATTAGGTAAGGCAATAGGAAGGGGAACAAAACTTGTAGGGGCCAGAAGGGTGCAATGAAGATCACTTTGCTTCTCAACCTGTGAGCTTTCTTCAAAAAGAGGGGAAGGGAGGGGCATAGAGAAGACACAAGAACCAATCGAGAAGAGCATCTCTCGGAGATTATCCCTGAGGGGGGATTAGGGCAAAGTGACTGCTGCATTTGTTGCTCATGGGTGATACAAAGAGGTCACAACAAGGCTGGCCCAGCGATGAAAAATCTCCTTCGTCACTCTGGGATTGAGAGACCACTCATGAGGCAGGGGAATGCATCTGCTCAGTTTGTCCACTATCATGTTTGATGGGATGTGAGTTGCTATTAGAAAGCAGCAGGAGGATATTGCCATTGCCACACACGAGTGTTTCCCGACACTGGGAATAAGATTTGGTTCCAACCTGTTTGTTGATGTACCAGACCACCAACAAGTTGTCCGACTGAACTGCAATTGTTCCTAGAGGGTGGACAGATTGAAAGGCTTGCAACACTAACAAGACTGCCCTCAATTCCAGGACACTGATAATGCAGGTTGGCCTCTATCGGGGACCAAGTACCTTGAACTGTTCTTCTCAGATAATGCCCCTCACCCCATCTGGGAGGTGTCTGTGGTCACTATAGCCTTGGGGTGGCAGGGAACGAAGGGCTGGCCCAAAAGAATTTCCTTGGAATCCATCCACCAGGATAAGTCCTTCATACAGTTACTGGTGACAAGAATTAGATACGTCACTGGATGCGCTTAGATGGACCATTGGGAAGTTAAAAGCCATTGTAGTAGTCTTATGTGAAATGTCACTAGAGGAACCAAGGTAATGGTTGCTGCCATGAACCCTAAAGCTTGGAGGACTAGAAAAGCCAGAACTTTGCCTTTAAGAGAGAATGGCTTGTACTTGGGATTTTATCTTCTGCAGTCTGTTAAGAGGAAGGGAAGCTACACAAGAGAATGTATTTAGATGGGCTCCTATGAACTCTAGATCTTGAGTGGGACCCAGATGAGACTGAGTGACTCACAGTAATGCCTAGATGGGGGAACAGGTGTAGGATGAAATCCACTGCTTAAAGCAGTAGATGCCTGGTGGGAGTGGTGATGAGCCAGTAATCTAGATAAGGAAACACCTGGAATCCATGCAGTCTCAAGTGAGATGTAACTGCCACCATACATTTGGTGAGCACCCTGGGGGATGTGGTGAGACCAAAGGACAGCACTCTGAATTGGAACTGACTGGCTGCTAGCTGAAAGAAGAGAAACCTTCTGGGGAGTTTGTCCATTTTTATGTGGTAATATGCATCTTGAAAGTCTACAGAGCACATCCAATCATTGTCCTCTAGAAAAGGAAGTATAGACTGAACCATGACCATCCGGAATTTTGTTTGCTGAACAAACTTGTTCAGAAGGCTGAGATCCAAAACTGGTCTCAAGTCCCTTGTCTTTTTTGGCACCAAAAAGAACCTTGAGCAAAACGGACTATCTAGTCTGGTGGAACTTCATGGATGAATTTTTAGCAGCTTTCGAATCTCTATGGCTGCTTGGTCCCTCTGATTGGGTGGCACATCAGGTCTCTTCTTTTTGATATTGGAAAAAAATTGAAGGGGATATGGTAACCTCTGGTAATAATCTTCTGCACCTAAGATTCGGAAGTTATTTGTCACCAGGCTGTCGAGTGCATTGAAAGTCTTCCCCCAACTGCTTCCAGAGGTAAGCAACTGGGCCTCCTTTCAGGAGTGCTGGAAAGTATGTCCAGAGAAAGAACCTCTGGTACCCTGACTTTGAGGACCATCTCTGCCGCAAGGTCGGTGTCTTCCATTAGAGCTCCCCCATCTGCCCTGATGGGAGCCACCACCACATGCATCCTGAAAAGGCCTTTGGGAATTTTTGAACCACATCTTTCCACTCTTCTGATTCCTAAAGTAAAGGCTGCTGGGGAGCAGAAAAATGTATGCCCACTGCAGAGGGGGGGGGGGTCTTAGCATCCTTCTCGTTCCTGGCTAGAGTTTCACTGACTTTGGGGCTGAATAAAGAAGATCCGTCAAAAGGAGGCTTGACAAAGGAAGACTTAAATGGCTCTGCAAATTCACGGAAGCGTATCTAGGCATGCCGCCTTATGGCAATGCCTGAGCTCACTGCCCTAGTCATCCCTTTGACTGCATGTGCAATGAGCCTAATGGACGACTTAGAAATAGACTCCAGGGTGGCTAGCTGAGAGGCAACCTTATCCTGTACCTCTTCAGACACAGCTCCTGCGAGAGTATCCGACAACTCCTTGAGCAGATTCCTCTGGAACCTAGTGAAGTGTGCCATGAAATTCAAAGACCTTAGGGCGAAGGTCGATGAAGCGTACACCCGCTTTCCAAATCTGTCCATCATCCTAGACTCTCGGTTAGGGGATGAATAGTGGAAGTCTCATTGGCGAGTTCCTTTTTGGTGGCCTCCGCCGCCATAGCATCTATTGCTATGCCCTTGGCCCAATGCTAGTGGTCTTTAGGGGCTGATAAAATTTTGTCTGGTCTCCGGGGAATTGGCTCTATGGAATCAGCAGCCTTCCATGCCTGCTGCACAATCAATTTAATAAGATAGTCAGCAAAAGGGGTCACCCAAGAAGTCGACTGGTAAGCACCAAAATAACTGCAATTACACGGATTCCTAAGAGGTCGGGTCTTTGGGCTGCCAGTTACTCCTCTGTGAGGATCTCTAAAATATCTCCAAAGGGGACGGCTTCCAGGGGTGAATGGGGGAAACCCTCCCCCTCATCAAAGTCCATGCCTTGGGTGACCGATTCTTCCTGGGAATCTAACCGCTTCCTCTTGGACATCAGGGGTGGCTCCTCAGCAGGGATCTCAGAGGAGGACTCCAAAGAAGCGGGGCCCTGTACTAGGGCAACTTGCAGCTTTGGTACTTGCTGTCCGGGCGTGGAGGAAGGTGGCAACTCTGCAACTTCATTATCCTTATTCCTCAATGTCATCTCTCTTACTTATTTCATTATATTTAAACTTCTGCTACACTGGACGGTTCATTTAATTTCCATAGTTTATTGATATGTTTTTTGTTATAATCACTAACAATGCTATTGATTCTGCATTTCTCCATTCTAGACCAATTTACAATACTTTAGAAAAATGATCCTCACCCCCTCTTAGCCTTCTTGTTATCTTTACCAGCCCCATTTTAGAGTTATAACTCCTTACACTCCCAAAAGATGTGCTGCGACATGCAGATTTATTCATCATCGCATTCTCCAACACTACCCTGATGCCTGTGAAAGTTTCTGAATACTCCATCAGGTGTGTAGCAATACTAGTGTAGGCACTTCCATGCAAAATTCTCTGTCTTCCTGATCTTGAAGCATATCTTGGGGATAAGGCAATTTGGACCCATTTCCCCGGTGTTAAGGGTTGACTCACCTTCCTACTCCAGCTCTGCCGCATGTCAGACTGGTTTCTCATTTCCACAATGGCACCTTATTATGATCCTCCCTTTTGACGTTTGCCTGAGACCTTGCCTCTTTTAAAATATCTACTAGGTTTGGTTTGGAATCTTGTTATACGTACTTTCATATTTTCCCAGATCTCAGATACTAATCCTAAGCAATCTACATACTCCCCTTCAGAAAGGCAAAATTCCTCTTTAGTTTCCATCCAGACATTCACTTTTCCATCTTTTGTGAGCTGTTCATAATACTTGTGTGTGTGTGTGTGTGTGTGTGTGTGTGTGTGTGTGTGTGTGTGTGTGTGTGTGTGTGTGTGTGTAAGGTGGGGGTGGTGGTGTTGTATTTTCTCTTACAATGGTTGGACACTTCTGACTACTTTTTTTTTTTTTTTTTTCATCTTCTCTCCTACTTTATAACCTACCAATAGTATTCAATTCTGCCATAGCCTTACTGCTTTTGTTTCTATTAACTTTCTTGCACTGTTATATAGCCTTACTTCCCCTTACCGTTTTTTTAAGTAACATTCCAAAGTACAACTGCTTGTTGTTCTTGACCAATTCCTTTCTGTTCCAAGATCATCCTTTTACACTAAGCTCCAATAGCTTCCAACTGTAGCAGATACAATGCCCTAATCTACATTACTTTGAAATACAATTCCAGATCTGGCATATCCACCCTTTTTTCTACTGGCAATAAGAACTTCCCACACTGAATTCTCTTGTCTTTTCCTGTAAAATTCCTTTTATCTATTTTACAATTCTCTTCAGGCCTGTAAAAGTACGCTTGATCAACGTAAATGATCAGAGCTGCCACATTTCAAGTGCCAGCATTTTGCTATTCTCTTCTTTACGCATTTTCCATTTCCTCAGATTTATTTTTAAGATGGCCTCCTCCGACATCTCTTCAGCAGCTTGCTGCAGATCATGTTTACCCACATGCCTAAATACTTAAACTTCTCATGACCCCAGAGAAAAGTTATATGAGTAGGAACTTAATTGTCATTATTTTTGGTTTCATTTATTCCATATCTCACCGTCCTATCAAACAGATGAAATTCTTCAGAGATGTATCAAGTCTTTTTCTGGACTTGTTATATATACTGCAATATCAGCAAAAAACACATTTTTTTTCTTGCAGATCCTCCATATATAACCCTCTCAACCGTCATTTTCCTTGCCAGAAGTTCTGACTAGAGTGCAAACAGAAGTGGGGCAGAGAGGCAACTGTGTCTTGTACCTCTTGATAACTCTTAGAGTTTGACATTCCACCAATACCCAAACTCTTTGAATGACTCCCTCATAAAATCCCAGCTTTTCCTGCCAAAGGCTTTTGCAGTATCTAGCACTACAGGCATAAATCTTCTCTTACCATGTACTTCATCTTGCTAAACTAGTAGTGCCTTACTGATGTTGTAAAATGTCTGCATGCCTTTGATCAAGCTACACTAATCCAAGTCAATTTATTCTAGTCAGCAGTCTTGGCTTTTTGCCATAACTACAAAGTAAACAACCTACATGATTCCCAACACAATTTTCTTGGCTATTTTCCAGATTTCTATTGGAATATCACTTATTCCTTGTGTTTTCCCTACATTTTGATTCTTCATAGGCAATCAAATTTCACTTGCACTCATCTCCATTAATTTTGTCTATCGGCTTCTATTGTTTGTCTAGTTTAAACTAGCTTATCTCATCCCTTTTTTTCTAAGTCTTGTTTACATCATGACTAAATGCTGATCACCCTCCAGATATTAATGACACACTCTGGATAGTTTATTAAAATACAAAATAATGAACATTATACAGTTGTATTTACAGAACACATCATGTGACTTTTCACTATATAAATGTCTTGCCATATTTAATCATTCTAAAGAAGTCTGTATTCTGAATAGATGAAAGCACTCAATCCTGTTAATCACAGGTTACTGTGCTGGATTGAATTTGCCTGATGTTTTATCACTTAGGTGGTACTTTGTCATTAGTGCCCTGATACCACTGGCTCCTTGGTTAGCTTTCTTGTATCCTGATCTCTTCACATTGATATATTTTACTTTCTCGTCTCAACCTCGGCGACAAGTATTTGCTTATACTTGGCATGTTCATAAAGTATTCTTGTTTCAATGCTTTAGTTTTGCATTCCTTTAAAATTTAATTTCCAAATAATCTACCATGGGCTGTTTAGCCTTTTTAGTTGCAACTCTCCTCCCCACTTCCAACTACCCTTTGGGAATCCTGCAGTTCCCTTAACTGCCTTTACGCCCTCAAAATATCTAATTTAAGTCTAATTCCTTCCCACACTCCAGTTGTTCTTTCTTTGACATGTTTTTAAACCTTTCGTTGCTATCCTCTCATGTCATTGCCAGCACTGTTTTTCAATTCTCAATATCTTCTAATGTTTTGTTTATTTGGGTGTCTACCTAGTTATTTTTTTGTAGTAATTACATACGGAATTGCCAGCGTTCAACTTCCCTTCACTGACTTCAACTAATATGGGGGGCATGATCAATTAATGTAAATGGATAAAGTACTGATATCCCTTTGTTACATAACATCTACCCAATCTTGCCCTTGTCTTATATTTTGCCAGAAAATAAGTATTTTCCTCTTTCTCTTACCTCATTTTTCTTTAACATCTGCTCATACAAAGAGCTGCATATATTTATCCAAACACCTTCCATCCAGTGGTACTGTCTGTGGCCCGACTGACACTATTAATATAATACCCTGTAGAAAAGCTGCCACCTGCTCAAATAAATGCTTCATCTCCTGCATATTTGTTTTTGGGAGAAGGTTGTTTACCTTTCCAAGCACCTTATACCATTACATTCACTCCCAGTCTGTCACCGGTTTCCTCCATTATATTTTTTACTTCAACACACTGTTTTATCAGTAGCACTACCTTACCCTCTCTCCTCCCTCCATGTCTACTTTTTTGTTTTTTTAATTAGCTCTGTATGTTTCCCTGCAAGGTGGTCTCTTGCAGTATTAGCACGTGTTTCATTTACCAATACAGCTTAATATTCTGTTTTACTCCAACTCGTTAATCCATTCATATTCAATGATAATATTTTCTCATACAGAGTTTCATAATTTCCCACTTCACAGTAATGCTAACTTTATCATAACTTTCCTGCTTATTTTGCTTTTTAAATCCTAATCTCCTTGACTTTCATTTCTAAACTGTAAACTAAAACCCAAGTTTTTTTTTTTCCAAACAGAACAAAAACAGTGAAAAATGTCTCTCCAGATGTTTTAAAACTATACACATCTGTGATATAAACACTTTCCTTCCCACATCTGAACTGCAGCTCTCCATTGGTTGCTTTCCTTCCCACATCTGAACTACAGCTCTCCATTGGCTACTTATGATACTCAGTAACCTTTACATCAGTTTTCAACAGCGCTTACAGGTTGACCTCAGCTTACATATGCATCTCCCAGCTGTTTTGCTCCCATTTTTTTCCTTTTAATTCATCTTAATCTTCCCCTCTCCTCCTTCATACCCACACCCCCTGCTTTGTACTTCATTTCCTCTTCAGAATTACTACCAACACTCTTTTCTATTCTCTTCATTTTATTAAACCTTTATTCAATTTACATGTATTGCCCAAGTTCCCCTTTAAATCTTACTTCTCCGCATTAAGCTTGATAGATTACCAGTAAAGTCAATCTCTAACTGTCCAGACTGCTCAGAATTTCCAAACAGAACAAAAACAGTGAAAAATGTCTCTCCAGATGCTTTAAAACTATACACATCTGTGATATAAACACTTTCCTTCCCACATCTGAACTGCAGCTCTCCATTGATTGCTTTCCTTCCCACATCTGAACTACAGCTCTCCATTGGCTGCTTATGATACTCAGTAACCTTTACATCAGTTTAGTCAATCTCCTTTGACCTATGTTAGGAATTTCACTTTTTCTGTCATTCACTGTTGCTAACATACTGCAGATCCTTCCATTTCACCCTTACTCATACAGTCTTAATTAGATCCCATCATTTCACTGTATCAACAGGGAGGCACACTTCATAATTTGTGTTCTTTATCATTAAAAAGGATGCCCAAATTATTAATTAAGGTTCTTGTTTTAGTAATACTTCTCATGTACAATTACAACTTCAGAACACTTTTCATCTTTTTTTTTTATTTTTATCATGTACAGCTACCGCAAAATGCATCACTTTCTTTCACTCATCCTCCCCGAACTAAAAAACAAGAGTTACACTTTGTTCATTAAGCTGTTCCCCAGAACATTTACTTCAAAGTTTTAGCTTAATAATTCAAAAAAATATTTTTCATAAGGTTGCAACTGTCCATTCACTAAGTCTTAAACACAAGTACAAAATGTCCGCTCACAGCACTTCCTTTTCTGATCAAGTTAGTACCGACTATCAAATCTATAAAGTTGTGCAGCTGTCCCTGAATCCCTTATTTTTTGTATGTTTGTTTTACCATGTTTTTTTCTGACATTTTCCTTTCAAACAATAAGGATTCTTGGGCACTCTCGATGTAGACACAGTCATCACTTGCAAATCTCCTAGTTTAATCCCTTTTGTTTAACTTCTCTAGAACTTGTTTGGACTGGAGTATATCTTAGGGGATAGAAAAATGTAAAAATGGGCTGGATATATCATTTTGAAGTATAGCCTCATTTCCCTGCATGTTTTCACTGATGGATAAATGCATTTCTTTTAGTGCAAGTCTGCAGAGAGTAATCATTATTTCTATAAATTATTGTCTTCCATAATACAGAAATATGCCCTACTGTGCATACAATCCAAATTTAGTAATCTCATACTTACAGTCACTATCTAAAGCACTTGATGACTGAAATAGACAGGAACCAAAAAAAAAAGTAACTTTTACTTAGCTATCCTATGAATCGGCTGTTATTCACCGCAAGTCTGGTTTAACAACTACTTGCAATACTACCGCAGCTACACTCATCTACTACCAGTCTATCCTCACTTGTAACCAAGACTCCAGGGTTCTTCAACTTTTCCATCTGAGGTTGCTGCCTCCCCTGCAAACAAGGATGTGACACTTAACATCCTCAAATTAGATACTCCGCAAACAAAAGCACTTCTGATATTCTCTAGTAATGGCGACAAACTCCTCACAAGCTTCAGTTCTTTCCTATCCATAATCCTAACATGTTGGTAAATCCTCCAGATCAAATATACTCTCATTACAAAATGACCAAAAAAAAAAACAAAGAAATATTTGAAACCCTCAGAAAGATCACATCAAATCTTGCAGGAACGGACAATATGTAGGGGGATGGTGGGCGAGTTGTTCCAGTGCCTGGACAGAGGCCACAGAACTCTCGTTTTTTACAGGCCATGTCAGGAAATCAAAACAGCAGGACAAATTTCCCTGCCCTGGGGGCTGTATTGAGGCCAAAGGGCAGAGCTCAAAACTGGTAAGTGACTGGCTCCCAGCCGAAAGCGCAGGTGTCTCCTGGATAGTCAGCCTATTTTTACGTAGTAGTAGTAGTAGTAGCATTCTGGAGGTCTATCGAGCACATCCAATTGTCTTGTCCCAGAAAAGGGAGTATTGACTGCAGTGTTACCACCCGGAACTTGGACTTTCTTACCGATTTGTTTAGATTGCTGAGATCCAGAACTGGTCTCCAGTCCCCTGTTTTCTTTGGAACTAAAAAGAATCTTGAGTAAGTTCCGGATCCTATTTGGTCTGCGGGGACTCTTTGGATGACTCTTTTGTCTAGCAACTTTTGAATTTCTAATGTTGCCTGTTCCCTTTGACTGGGTGGAACATCTGGGATATTTTTTATATTTGGGATGGGAAAGGAAAAAGGTATGGAGTAACCTCTGGATATGATGCCTTGCATCCAATTGTCTTTTATTTGTTGCCAGGCCTCTGGGTACAAAGATAAGCTGCCCCCAACTGCCTCCTGAGATGGGACAGACGGGCCTCCTTTCAGGAGAGCTTACCAATGGAAGATTCTCTGTCACCCTGATTCTGCGGACCCCCTCTGCCGCGTGGTCGATGTCCTCCATTAGTACTTCCCCGTCTGCCCTTGGGGGAATTCACCATGTGTCCTGGAAAGCTCTCAGATTTTCTGAACCACATTTTTCCACTTCCTTTCTGACCTTTGGGATAAGGTCTGGAAGGTAAGGAAAAACGGACTCCTACAGCAGAGTCTTTCTTTCTTGCTCACTCCTGGTTAGTGTGTCCTTGACTTTGGGCCTGAACAGTGACAAGCCATCGAACAGGGCATTCACAAAGGAAGATTTAAAGGGCTCTGTGAAGTCACACAAGCGCATCCAAGAATGTTTTCTTAAGGAAACTCCTGAACCCGTTGCTCTACTTGCTCCATCCGCTGTGCAAGAAATCAGTCTCATGGTGGAGTTGACAACTGATTTTAAGGTAGAGAGCTGGGAAACAACCATCTGAAACCTCTTCAGTTACTGAACCTTGGAGAGCATCTCCTAGCACTTTCAGGAGGTCCCTCTGTAATCTAGTAAAATGGGTAAGGTAATTCAGCGATCTGAGGGCAAAAGTCGCTTAAGAAAAAATGTGCTTGCCATATCTGTCCACTGTATGAGACTCCTTCTTCGGTGGATGAACAGAAAAAGATGTCTCAGAGTTCCTTCTTGGTGGCTGCTGCCACCACCATAGCATCTACTAGTACACCCTTAGTTAAAAAAGTTTTGTCTGGCGGGGATGTTATAAACTTATCTGACCTCCTAGGAACAGGTTCCACTGAATCTGGAGACTCCCACACCTTCCGAGAAACTAGGTCCATAAGTTAGTCGAAAGGTGGAGACACCCAAGTGGAGGAAGGGTGAGATCTGAATGCATTCAGGTATACGGACTCCTCTGCTGAAGGATTAGTGGATGTCCAGCCACCTCTCGGTTTCAGGATTTCTAAGATGTCTTCAAAGGAAGCATCATCAGGAGGCGACCACAGGGATCCTTCAGCTTCATCGAGGTCCGTATCAGAAGTGAAGGACTCCTCCAGGAAGTCAAAATGCTTCCACTTGTATAATCTCTTCCGAGGGACCTTCTTCAGAGGGGTATTCAGAAGAGTGGAGGGTGCCCTGTGGGATATCCTAAGAACTAGGATCTCCACGTCCATGTGGATGCAAGGATATAGAGGGAGACACCGGTGCTTCTGGGGGTAGAACATCCAGAGATGACAGCAATCTCCTCATCACCTCAAAAGCCCCCCCCCCCATCTCTGTTCCGAGGCTGTCCCTGGATCCGAAGAAGTTGAGGGAACCCCTGGGATCAAGGACGATGGCCCAGGGGCTGAGACAGGAGCCGAGCTCACCTAAGCCAATGCCCAGAGAGGCAAGGTCGGATCCGACAATTGTCCGATCCGACTCGCCTCCCTGGATCCGACTGGAGAGCATAGGCTCCTAGACTCCTTGAGCTGCGATGGAGCCGAGGATGTCAGAGGAATGGTTGGATCCAAAGATCCCATTATATGTCTCAGGTTCGATGGTTCCACTAATATTAGCTCAGGACATTCAGACTCCAAAGTTGGATCGGAGGAGGAATCGGAGCAGAAGGGGAAAATGTGATCGGATCCAAAGCCCTCAGGGTTGGATCCAATAACAGCTTGGCCAACGCCGGTGTCCTTAATAGCCTCTGCACCACTCGATCCACGCTGTTGTCTGATAGGCTCCTGAAAGACCGAGTAGAGGGGGCTGGAGACTTGGAATGTTGAGGTATTGGTGATCTTAGAGTATGGAAGAACGGCTCCAAGACAGGGGACCAGCACAGAGATCGATGCTGCTGGAGCTGTATATTTTCGGATCTGACAGACTTAGGATCCGGTGATGAAATTTTGGCAACCTTTTCTGAAGGCTTGGATAGAGCACTAGAAGAGACTTTTGAAGTTGAAGACTGGTCAGTCTTTGATAAACCCAGACCTTCTTTTATTGCTTCTGAGAAGGGGGTTTTAAAAGTCTTCTCAGTATCAACTTGTTTTTCCTCTCCAGGAGAGCGCTGTAATTACAAGAATGACAAAAGGAACAAGACTCCTGGAGATGAACAGTTCCTAGGGGATAAACACAATTTGTGTCTATCAGTTAAGGACATTTTCTGTCCACATTTTTTGAAAGCTGATGGTTTTGAATCTTTAGATGACATCCTGAAAGAGGGATAGTAATGAAGGAAATTAGCTAGAGAAGTTTTTTTTTTTTTTTTAAACAGCAACAACTTAAACAGTAAAACTTTACTACGAAAAACGGATATAGAGGATGAAAGGAGGGCACAGCCCTCTAAATTAAATGGGCTATGCCCAGGAATCTGAAAGGGAAAGAGAGAGCCCTCTAACAAACAGGCTAAGGAGAAGGCAGTTCTCTAACTTAAATGAACTGCATTTAACAAGGTTCTTGGAAGAGAAAAACGCAAGGAATAAAAGCCCTCTAACTTAAATGGGCTATTAAAAAGTACAGTTTTGTACCTACCATAAATGTAGATGTTCGAGGATCCCCATTGCTGCAGTCCTTACTATTGGGTGTAGTCCGCTGTCCAGTCGGCCCGAATACCAGAGTATATGGCTGACGTCGGTCAGGGCGCATTAGACTGACGTCAGTACGTCAGGGTACTAATGCGCATGACCGACGTCATATCCTCAGTCTTTTCTTGCCCCAGATGTCAGAAGACCCTAAAAAGACAAGGCCCAAAATACCTGCACCAAAAATATGTACAATATATACAAGAATATATACAAAAATATTAGCATGTAACCTCACCTACACAACCACCCCTAAACACAGAGGGGAAGGAGGGAGGGTAAATTGGACTGCAGCAATGGGGATCCTCGAACATCTACATTTATGGTAGGTACAAAACTGTACTATGTTCTTCGCTCCCCATTGCTGCAGTCCTTACTATTGGGTAGAATCCCAAAGCAGAGGTAAGGGAGGCTGGCAAATCATAAAGAAGCAGGAGCTGACAACATGCCTTGCAAAACAGCTGTGGCAAAACCAGCCCTAGACTTAGAGTAGATAGGAAGGTGATAATGCTTAGAGAAAGTATGCACTGAACTCCAAGTAGCTGCTTCCAAAATATCCTTAGTTGCCACCCCTTAGAAATGCTGTTGAAGTGGCAGTAGCCCTAGTGGAATGAGGCCTAATCCCAGCTGGAATCTCCTTGCCATGATGGGAATAACAAAATGCAATGCAAAAGCCAATCCACCTAGAAATAGTTTGTTTTGACACAGGCTTGCCCTGCTAACTCAAAGCAAAAGAAACAAACAACTGCTGAGACTGCCTAAAATCCTTAGTCCTGCTTAAATAATAACGCAATTGCCTGTGTACATCTAAAGTGTGCAAAATCTTTTCCCCTTTATTTTGGGGGTCTGCATAAAAGTAGGCAAATGAATAGTTTGGTTTAAAGCCACACTAGAAACCACCTTAGGCATAAAGGAAGGATTAGTACGTAATGATACCCTATCCTTATGGAAAATCAAAAGGGCTCTACTGCCATAAGGGCCTGCAACTCAGACACCCTTCTTGCAGAAGTAATAGCCAACAGAAAAGCAGTCTTCCATGACAAGTATTTCAATTCAGCAGTAGCCGCTGGCTCAAAAGGTTGTAGAGTAAGTTTTTCCAACACAAAATTGAGATCCCAAGCAGGAGTAGGAGCTCTACGTGGGGGTCTTATATTCTTTGCCCCTCTAAGAAACTGCTTGAACAAAGGATGCGAAAACAATGGTGGGTCACAATCATAGTGAGCTGAAATTGCTGCAGCATGAATCTTAATGGAAGAGAAGGACAAACCTTTGTCCAATAACTCAGTAAGATATTGAAGAGCCACACTCAAATTAGGCTCAGAAATCTCCAAATTCTTTGCCGTACTCCAAAATAAAAATCTCTTCCATTTTTCATGACACTTTCCTTGTACTAGGTCTTCTAGCTTCCATAATCACATTCAAAACTTGTTGAGGAAGTTGAGACCTGCTGTGTTTCAACACAGAATATGCCAGGCTGTTAGATGAAGAGAGTGAAGCTTGACATTGAGCAGATGACCGTCCTTCTGAGATAACAGATGAGGAATCAGAGGTAAAGGCCATGGAGGCTTCTTTACCAGACTCCGTAGTAGTGGGTACCAGTGTTGCCGAGGCCAATCTGGAGCTATCAAAATCATCCTTGGCCTGTCTTGTCTGACCTTTAATAGTACCTTTGGAAGAAGAGGCAGAGGTGGAAAGGCATACACATGAAGGTTTTTCCAACTGAAAGACAGAGCATCCACTTTCCAAGCTGTGTGATGAAACCCCTTTGTGCAATACTTTGGCAGCTGGTGGTTTAGTGGAGAAGCGAACAGATCTATGTCTGGAGTTCCCCATGACACTGTCAATTTCTGAAATACATGAAGATCCAGTTTCCACTCGTGGGGATCCATGATTTGTCTGCTTAACACATCTGCTAAGGAGTTCTGTGCTCCTGGCAGAAACCTTGCCTGAAGAGTTAGTTGCAAGCTTAGCGCAGTCTCCCATAAAATCATTGCTTGCCTGCATAGAGGATAAGAATGTGTTCCCCTTGCTTGTTGATGTACCACATGACAGTTGTGTTGTCTGTTAGAATCAACACCTGCCCTGGAAGAAGTAACTCCTTGAAAGCCATTAATGCAAACTGGACTGCTAACATCTCCTTCATGTTGATATGTAGATGCTGTAGTCTGGCAGGCCACTTGTCTTGTATCCACTTTCCATTTAGATGAGCTCCCCAAGCAATGTCCGAGGCATCTGTCGTTAAAATCTGACTCGCCTCTGGCCGGGTCACAGAGAGTCCCTTGTTTAGGTGACATTCCTGAGCCCACCACAAAAATTCTTTTGAAGGCAAGGTATTATTTGAATGACAGTGTCCAAATCCTGGCAGTGCTGTGTCCATACATTTTTGAGATACCATTGTAGCTTCCTCATATGCAGTTTGGCATTGGGAAGCACCAGAATACAAGATGCCATGAACCCTAATGCTTGAAGGACTGTCCTTGCAGTCAGCACGGACTGATGAGATAGTTGATGGAAGTAAAGTGATAGACTCTTTTGTTTGTCCGGGGTTAAAAGGCCTTCTGGGCTGCTGTATTCAGTCTCACACCCAGAAAGCACATGTCTTGAGAGGGTACTAGACTGGACTTTATTTCGCTCACAGAATACCCTAGGCATCTTAGCACTGCTATAACATATTCCAGATGCTGTAGAAGGTCTTCCTTTTCTTGAGCCAGAATCAGGCAGTCGTCCAAGTAAGGATAGATTTGAATTCCTTGCAGCCTGAAGTAAGCTATCACTGGAGCCAGAACCTTTGTGAATACTCTGGGCAGTAGATAAGCCAAAGGGCAATGCAGAGAACTGATAATGAGAATTTCCAGCTCGAAACCGCAAATACTTCCTGCAACTTAGCCTTATAGGCACATGAAGGTAAGCTTCCTTGAGATCTAAAGTTACCATCCAGTGATCTTTGCCCAGCAGAGGTAAAAGCTGTTGTAACGCCAACATCTTGAACTTGGGAATGTCCAGATAAGTGTTGAGGAGAGATAAATCCAAAATTGGTCTCCACGTGTTCCCCTTCTTTGGTACTAGGAACAGGCGAGAATAAAATCCTAGGCCCCTTTCTGATACAGGGACTGGCTGAATGGCCCCCATCTGGAGTAACTGAGAAACTTGCTTGTGAGCCTCTTTTCTTTGCGGAGGAGGAACGTCTGGCATGCCTTTGAAAGGGGCATTGTATGGAAATAAAACCTGTAACCGTGGTGAATGATATCCAACACCCATCTGTCTTGAGTAATTAAATCCCAATTTTCTTTGAAAAGAGACAGTCTTCCTCCCAAAGGAGCTGCCAGACGAGAATCTACTGGCAGCTGAAAAGGCAGGTCATTGGGTCTGTTTACGAAAGGACTGACCCCTGCCCTCACCAGAAGTCTGAGCAGGAGAACTCCCTGTTCTAGGCCTAAAAGAACCTTGAGCCCTGCCCCTACCACGCCTAGACCTACCCCTAGACTGGGAATCATAAGCAGGATATGTCCACCCCTTAGCAGGCCAATTTCTACTAAACTTCGGTGGCTGCACCTGCAAAAAATCTTTAACAGTTTGCATAGACTTAGCTTTGTCCTCCATTTTCTTTAAAACAGCTTCCACAGGCTTAACCAAACAACACATCAGACTGTAAAGGAGCATCCAAAATCCTTGTCTTAACATGCTCAGCTAAATTCTGATCCCTCAACCAGGCATGCCTGCGAAGAACAGAACTAGTGGCAGCCACCCTCGAGGAGGCCTGTACAGCATCAAAACCACATTGCAAAGAATGCTTACCCACTTGTTCAGACACATGAACCAAATCCAGCAACTCTTTACACTCAATACCTTCCGCCAAAGCATCCACCTTAGATTTCAATTGTGAAAGGAGATAATTTTGATATTTTAGCATGTGAAACTGACAATTCAACGGTGACATGGCTAGAGTGGAAGAAGTATACACTTTCTTTCCCCACCTATCCAAAGCCCTTGCCTCTTTATCAGTGGGAACAGGATTTTTAACCACAGAGGCCTTAACACCTTTAGGCCCCTGAGAAACAGTTTCTGGGTCGCCCTAGGACTCTTAAACAAATACTTATGAGCTTCGGGCACCCTATAATACCTATCAGGTTTAACAGGAGCAGGAGGCAAAGAGTCAGGGTTCAGGAAGCCTCTGCAAAAACATCTTCCACCACATTCAACACAGGAGGTATAGCTAAGGGCCTATGCTGGGGTAAAACAAGAATTCCCTAAGCCTTTTCCTGAATCAGAGTAATCCTGGCCTTCCCATTTAAAGTGCTCCCTCATGGAATGCAGAGTCTCTGAAAATGAGAAATCCTCAGGAGGAGAAGCTGTAGGAGTGGAATCATCCACATCAGAATCAGAATAAGGAGGATACTCCTGCAAATCTTCCGCAGAAGACTCAGAAGCCTCTGAACACTGTTCAAAACTATCAAACTCCGGTTCCACCCTAGGCCTCTTATCAGGAGGGGCATAGAACCTCTAATCATAGTAATCAAATCTTCTGCCATTTTAAGCATATGTTTCTTAGGTACAGAACCCGAAATGCTAGGAGAAGCCCCCACTGAAGCTGAACTTGGCCTACCTCTCAAAGAAGTTCTGGCAACAGAAGGAGAGGCTCTAACTACCTTGGGAAGAGAGGGAAGAACAGTTACCTGAGAAGTCCCCTCAGCCTGGCCTACCTCCTGAGAAGGCACATCCTGTAACAGTAAAGTTTCTGCCTGAGACTCCATGGAAACTCCTGGCAAAACCTCTGGCTCCACTGAGCCTTCTAAAGAACCGACGTCCGGGACTGCCGGTTCATCAACCCTAGGCTTCGCTGTTTTGTCCTTGCGCTTCTTGGACGAAGCGGGCGTCGGAGCATCTGACGGCATTTTATAATTGCAACGCTTCCCAAACACTAACCTGGCACAGTTTAACCTCCTCTTAATAGTGCGTTTGTTAAACCTAGCACAAGAGCGGCAACCAACAACGTCGTGCTCAGGCCCTAAACAAGGTATACACAATGTATGGTAATCCCTATGAGGTATCTGTTTCCCACAAGAAATACAGTTATTCACTTTTTCTGACATCCGGTAAAATACTGAGGCAAGAAAACCAAAATGTTCCCCAACGGGTACTTAGCCAACTCTGCTTCGGTCTGAAACTCCGGTTTCGGAAATATTTCAGAACGCCAACCTGCACTCGCAAAACTGCTTCTGCATCGGACCATGCGGCAAAAAAGACTGAGGATATGACGTCGGTCATGCGCATTAGTACCCTGACGTACTGACGTCAGTCTAATGCGCCCTGACCGACGTCAGCCATATACTCTGGTATTCGGGCCGACTGGACAGCGGACTACACCCAATAGTAAGGACTGCAGCAATGGGGAACGAAGAACATCTCCAAGTAAAAGCCGGGAGAGGGACAACAAGGCTCAGGCAGAAGACAACAGCCAACAACAGAAAACTCAGCCACAAAAAAGCAGAAATGACTAGCTATTTTAGTTAAATAATAGTGAGGAATAATCCATTTCTAACAGTTGTGATTATAACAGAGTATACTTAGCCAGATCCAGTAGAACGAGCAAACGAGATCTGGGAAGTTTACCTAGTGCATGCTGGGATAGGGTTTAGCCACGAGCTAGTGGAAGACCTCAAGCCTGCATATAAAGGCCAAGTCGTATCAGATCCAAACCCAACCTGGTAAGAATGAAGGCGAAATAAGACAACACATCATAACTTTTTTGAGGAACAGACCACAAATATGAGACAAAAGTCCAGACATTCTGCAAATTGCTGGATAGTTGAGAGGTATGCATCATCAATGACCACAAAAGAGCAAATATAATGTGGCCTGTCCTCTCTAAGCAACAGGCTGGTTTTACGCAACCTAATGCTGAGCATTAAATTTTTTATTTTTTTTTTGTACAACACAAAATGTTTCCAAGCACTTTGATACCTGGTAGATAGATACAGATACCTACAGATATTTTGGTATCAGGTTAGATCCCTCACTTAAATAATAGCATCATATTCAAGTCACAAAATTAAAAGTTAATAAACTCCTTTCCTGGTCTACAAAAATCTCCCAATATCTCTGCCCCGTACCTAAAGCAGCAAAAGGGAAATGAGTCCTACTCACTCAGCCGGACTGGAATACTGATTCCCACTTACTGCATCCACCTCACAAAAAAAAAAAAAAAAAAAAAAAAGTTGCATTATTACAAGTTACCGCCAATTACAGCAGAAGTATTATTACCATCTTTCCAAAAAGGGAGAATACAATTTTATAAGACCTTACCATAACAGCAGATGTCCTACTGATCACTGTTACAATTTTCCAAACAGAAAAGTTGTTGCCACCGAAGTCCAGCTGAACTATCAAAGTCTAAGTCGTCCATAAAGCATCCATCAAATGTATGACCTCAACTCGTGAGCACAGGAGTACATAAGCATATGTATAAGCATAACTCCTCAGACTGTCTACAAGACAACAGTCTTAAGACATATGGAAAGAAAGTAGTCAGCTATGAGGAGAAAAAGCAAGAGATAAGAAGGGTCCCTCTCAATCCTGGAGTCTGACAAACTGGGCAGCAAAGCAAAATGGAAGCCTACAGATGAAACGAAGGGGGAAGCAGGGTGGGAAGGAATAATGCAACAGTGATCAGTATGACATCTACTGTTATGGTAAGTTCTTGCACTACTGTACTATGCCCTGACTGAAATCACTGCTGTAGTATTCCAAGCAGATGGGTGACTTCCAAAGCTCAAGGGAGTACAATGGTGGATGGCTGAGAAGGGTGACAGCTTCCTAAGATGCCAGAAATGACCAAACTGGCAAAGACAGCTCTGGACAGAGAAAAGGAGTCTACTCTGTAATGTTTACTGACGACCAGGTAGCTGTTTCCACGATTGTTCTGGAATCTACTCCTTTGTAGAACGCTTTGGGAGAGGCCACTGCTCTTGTGGAATGGGTCTTTGGGAAAGATGGCAAGGATATGCCATGGTAACTGTAGCAAAAGGAAATGGATCTCGAAATCCAGCTAGCTATATTCTGGATAGTGGCTGGCCCAGCTTAAGAGTCTTTAAAAGAAAAAAAATGGTTGGCCTGATTTGCAGAACTTAGCCTTGTCTAGGTAAAACCTAAACTGTACGTGTACATCCAGGGAATGCAGAATTCTCTCTCTCTCTCTCTCTCCTTTTCTAACTATTGGGAAAGAATGTGGGCAAAATGAAGGCCTGACTGAAGGACATCTCCTTTACCATTTTAGGCATGAAGGGTTAACCCTTGCGGATACTGTCCTTATGGAAAATAAGGAAGGGAAAAGTAGCCATGAGTGCCTGAAGCTCTGAGATCCATCTAGCAGAAGTGAAAACTACCAACAAAATGGTTTTCCAGGTGCCCAGTTTGAGAGAGGAGGAAGCAGCTGGCTCAAATGCAGGCACAGTGAGTTTTTCCAATACATAATTGAGATCCCAAGGGGGAAGCATAGGTTTTCTGAGGGTTTAAGAGCAGGGCCTCCTTCATAGGTTCCTAGGTATTTACTAGACTAATGACTACAAGGGCCTTTTTAAGCCTAGCCATGCATCCCAAATATCTGACAAGTTCTGATACAATTAATAAGTGTAAACAGGGGCCTGGGAGATGGAACATTTACAATCAGGGGCCTGGGAGATGAACCATTTACAGGTTGCCTGTGTCCCTTAGAGACACAGTACCACGCCAGGGATGAATTTCCTCTTTCCCATCCAATTGTTCAAGTTATATTTTAATTGGGTTAGGGAGCAAATCTGCTTCACATGGATGGGGAGCCTGTTCTACAGACGGGGTAGTCTCTGGGATACAAAAATGCCTCTCTAGCAGGTTCTATTTATATCACATGCAAGGTTTAAGTCTTTAGAACGGGTAATTCTGGTGTTGTTTGTTATGCTGATACACAGGAGGTCCTTCAGAGTGGGGTCTGACAATGCCTTGTATGCCAGGCACAGATCTTCCCTCAACAGCCTGCAGGAAACAGAACACAGGGATAAAGCACTGAGGCGGTCTACACAGGACATCTTACTCCCTGTATTCATTTAATGATGAACCTCGGTGGACGTCCAGTTTGTTAGGTACATACCAAAGGGGGCACTGTACTCAATGATAGGTCTGATGAATACGGAATACAGTGGAACAATGAGTTCCTAGAACCTAGATGCCGTATCTTTGTTTATACATTGTGCAACAGAGTAAGTTCCTCACTACTGTAGACACATGATGGTCAAAGGCTAGATTATGGTCTATGTGTGTCCTCAAGTCCATGACTACTGGGTCAACTCTAAGGGGTGTATTGTCAATATGGCAGTTATTAGGGGTGGGTGACATCCCAAAGGATACTATTATACATTTCTTGGCATTTAGTTTTAGTCCACGGCTCTGACACCAGTTGCCTGTGGCAGCCCTTCATGGAGAACATTTGTGCTGGTGTGGGATTCAATGACCACTCCTAATTTGCAATCATCTGATCTGAAGATATACAGGTTTGTACCTAACCTTATGAGTTTAACAATGCCAGAGTGGGGTATTGTGTCAAATGCCTTGGCCAGGTCACGGTAGGCAGTGTGAACCATTCTGCCCTCATCCACTGCTTTGGTGACCTTCTCTCTGCTCTCATCCATTGCTTTGGTGACCTTCTCAAAGAAGGACACCAGTATGAGTAGGCATGACCTGCCCTTGATGAAAACAAACTGGGTTGGGTCCAGTGTCCGGAAGTTTACTATATCATTACTCATCATTTCCATGACAATTCTCTCCATGGCTTTGCATACAAGACTAGTGAGACTTGTGGTTCTGCAGTTTCCAGGGTCTGTAGATGGCCCACCTTTGTGCAGAGGAATGACTGTTGCTGTTCTCCATTCATGAAGCACAAAGCCTGTTTGAAGATGGCCTGATAGGTCACGTGTCATGCTATTACCATGATTTTCTTCCTTCTCTTATACAGCCTATTGATTTTGTGATTCCACCAAAGTGGCTGGTTTGTTGAGTTAGTTCTGTACTTCTTCCTGGTGGGTACAAGTGGCCACAATGCAGGAATTAACATGCTTGTATAGGTTTTCTGTGAAAAGTTCTGCAAAGGCAGCAGTGTTCTCAGGGTTTATGGGGGTTTTCAGATTTTGCCAGGTTATGACTTAATAGCAGGAAGTTAGCCTTAGAGCAGTTCCTGAATATTTCAGGGTTAGCTGGAGGTCCAGGTTTTATTTTTACTTCAAAGAAGACCACTCTGTGGTCTGACCTTACCAGAGAAGACATTACACTAGGGTGTGTGCAGCACTCTCCCATACTGAGGACCAGATGTAGTATGGTTGCACCCCTGGTTGGTGTAAAGTCAATCTGGTCCAGGGCGTTTGTGTTTACAAACTCCAGGAATCTATGTGCCTGTACATTTGGTGTTATACAGCATTACCAGTTAATAGTTGGGTAAAGTTGCCCATGAATATGGTATTGGGTTGGATGGGGAGTGTTTCCAATATGTTTAAATACATGGTATGGGTTTCCTGGGTGACAGATGGGGAACTATAGCTTGCAAGGAAGTAGTATTGGACTTTGACTATGATAATTTGAACATGAAGTAGCTCAAATGCATTGTCCTGTTTGACCAGCCTTGATGTATATTTATTTTTGATGTAAACTGATACACCTCCACCTTTAGTCCCTGTCTGTGTAGCAGCTGGTCTAAATGTGTAGAAGGCATTATAACCTTGCACTGTGTGCTCTCTGTGACTTTAAACCATGTTTCAGTGACCGCAAAGACATCAGCACTCTCTAGGGTGAAGAGAGCTTCTAGGGAGTGGAGTTTTTTGTTTAGACTCCTAGTACTGAGTAGTAATACCTTTAGATTTTCTTGGTTTTGATTTGGTATGTCACAAGTACTTTCAGTTTGGTATTACCTAAAAAAAGGCACTATGGGAGAAGACAATGTTTTATCTAATATTTGAAAGCCTAAAGGGGAGAGGTGCAGACCATCCCTGACAAAGCAGCATGGTCGGGTTACCATTTCCTTCCATGCTGACAAGTACTGCACCCTCTTAGAATGATACCAGAAACTAAGCCAGTTATTAAAGTCAGTCAGTCATCTTTTGTTCGTATTGTGACGCCATCCTACAGAAGGTAAAATGATGCTCAATAGTAGGCTCATACAAGCCTGGGACACATATTCCAACAGCTCCATGATGTCTCATGTCATATAGTCTAAGGAAGTACATATCAGATCATTTAAACCCACATGGACTACGACAATCATATTGGTACTTGTGCTCCAATAGCCTGAGTGTGTGCATAATGTAGCGGATCCTAGCCGCTGACGAGCGACAGAGTGACTTTCTCCTTACTCAGCCTGGTGAGAGGGACATCAGTGTGTCTCAAGATGGAGTCTTCAATGACCGGTATGCTGGACTGTACATTGGCATGCCTTATGGGCTTAGAAGCAGAGTGTGCATTCTGGGCCGCTGACGATATTTGTTGTGTACTTCGTCTCGAAGGTTTTTGGGATTTAGGAAGATCACATTTAAGTACCTCACCATATGTGGCTCCCTTGAATTGCGTGTGATGGGTGCAGTGTGTGCACTACTGACAACCTTATTGACAATAGGAGTACTGTTACATGACAGCTTTGCCTCCAGTGACACTGCGTAAATACATCTCTCAGTACCATATCAATTTGCTTGAGAATTAACAGATTATCAGTAAACGTAAGGCAATTTCTACATCGTCTCAGGATGCCAATATCCACCAAGCTGGTAACGGAGATAGTGGGAAAGCTCATATCCATGGCAACAAACCATTTTAATTGATTAGACAGTCACAGTGAGAACATAAAGCAATGTCAAGAGTATCTGGTTTGCAACTCTGGGGGCCGGGCTTGTCACTGCAAATTATTGTCCTGTGTGCAAATAGGCATTGGTGAAATTTCAATTGTGCTTTTATAGGAAGATCGTCACTCACTGCGTCTGTGTCAATACAGGGCACTGCAAACACTTGAGGGGAAACTAATAAGTAGACCCTAAAAATTTAAGGATGAAGTATTTAGACAGATATTCTGAAGTTAGAAACAAATCAAGCATTACTTACTGAAAACAAAGAATTAGCTTAAGAATGAAAAAAATTGGTGAGTAGCGTGAATGGCTACTACTGCTGATCTAACCACAGCTTCACTCTGCTGGTATATAATGCTCTTTTGCTTCTTCTCTCACCAGAAACAAAATATTACCACCAATCCCAAGATGAGAAGCAGGCCACAACCTGTTTGGTGATCCATAGTCTTGTCCCACATGATGCAAAGGTCTGTAGACCTTTCCCTCAAGCCTGGACATTACAGGAGGATTAAGGGGAAGACAGTCGAGATGGCTGAAAGGTAAGACTTAATTGATGAGTATAACAAACTGCCTACAATGAGTTCAAATGAACAAGATAAAACAAGAGGAATCTCTCATTTTGTGTGATACAAATTTTTAGCTTGACACCAGACTAAACATTTCCTCCAATTGGCTATGAAGGATTTTTGCTTAGTGGGTCTCCTTGCCTCCTGGAGAACCCAAAGCATGTCCTTAGAAAACTGGCGTCTGGAAGGGATCAGAATCCTATCATCCACAGTGTTAAGCTGAGCAATGCTAGGTTAGGATGAAGCAATGAGCCCTTCTGTTGCAAGATCAGGTCCACTTTGTGGGGTAGCTTGTGGTGACTGCCTCTGGCTAAAAGACAAAAGGGGGAACCAATTTCTGCTTTGGCCAAAAGGGAGTGACCAGCAGAATAATTGGCTTTCTTTTCTGGTTTTTAGTAAGACTTTTGGTAGCAGATGAAGTGGAGGAAAGGCATAAAGAAGCCTCCTTGCCCACTGGAAAGACAAGGCATCTATCCTACAAACCCGAGGACAGTGAATCCGTGGAAGAAAAGAGGTAGCTGCTTGATGCTCTCTGTTGCAAGTAAGTTAGCCTGTGGTGAGCCTCACTTGTGGAGTATGTCTAAGATGACCTGTTTGTTGAGCAGCCATTCGTGAGGGTCTTTGATGGACCTAAGAGTCTGCCAGGGTGCTGTCCTGGGAGGGAATGTAAATCGCTAAAAGGAACACGTTTGCATTGATGCCCAGGTCCCAAGCAATCTGTGCCAACCTGCACAATGAACAATCTTGTCCCTCCCTGTTTCTTTATGTAACACATGACTGTTGTGTGGTCTGTGAATACTCTTACAAGTCAAGATTTCCAGAGACTGTTGAGGTGTGGATGGTTTGCCAGTAACCTTTTGAGTCTCTGTCCGTGCCCTTCCAAGACTAGTTGAAGTCATCTGTGAGAAGTGCTTGACTTGGAATCTGCACATTGAAGGGGAGGTCTGGACTGAGGATCACCTGTGCCACCAAAGGATCTCCCGCTTGAGACAAGAGATGAGAGAAATCTATGTTCGGGGGGAGAGAGTGTTGGGACCATACATTTTTCAGAAAGCCACTGTATTTTCCTCATATGGATCCTGGAAAAAGGAAGCACAGGGATAGTTGCGGACATCTAACCTAGTAATATGAGAATCTCCCTTGCTGAGCAAGCCTGGAGAAGCAAGAGGGATATGAAGTAAATCATGAGGCTCTGCACCTTCTCCTGGAGCAGGAATGCCTACATGCTCTTTGTGTCTCATCTGCAACACAGGAAAACTAGGTCCTGAGTGGGTCAAAGCGAAGATTTTTTTTGAAACTGACTACAGAGTTCACCTGCAGAAGGTTGAGAGTGAATTTGAGGTGCAGCAATAGGGTCTGAGGTAATGAGGCCTAAATAAGCAAGCTGTCTAAGCAGTGGAATATTTGTATTCCCTGTGACATGCAAAATGCTAGAACTGGAACCAGGCACTTTGTGAAATCCTTGGGGGCTGTAGAAAGCCCACAGGGAAAAGCATTAAAATGAAAATGACATAGCCATTAGAGAATCTCAGGAACCTGCAAGGCAGGTGTATGGGAATATACAGGTATGAGTCCTTCAAGTCCAAAGATAACAGAAAGGCCTTTGTTAGAATAAAGGAAGAAAGGTCTGAAGAGAGCATTTTGAAAATGGGTAACTTGAGGTAGGTAGTAAGCATGAGTTACTATTGTCCTTTTCTTCGCACCAGGAACAACCTGTAGCAAAATCCTCTTCTAACAAAGTGAGGAGGGACTGGCTCTATAGTGCCTTGGGAAAGTAAGTTTTGTAGGATGGGAGGGAGAAAATATAACTGGTTGTGTGGAGGAGGTGGAATGCCTTGGAAGGGAGGGAGCTCTTTCCAGGACATTTTTTAACCTTGTTTCATAATATAGCGAGTACCCAGTTACCTTTAGTTATCTTTTCCCAGTTTGCAATATAAAGATTGAGCGAGTCTTTTGGAGAGGGGAGGGTAGGACTGGGGTGGGCAGACAGTCATGCAGACTTATCTGTGAAGGAAAGTCTCCCAGATCTAGGGTCCCTTTCACTTTTTTTTCTGGAAATCTCTTTCTGGGTGCATTGTGTAACTGAGAAGGCCTATGGTCTCCCCTCACAAAAGAAGTGGCAGGGTTATTTCTCTGGCATCTGGGCAGATATGCAACTAGAATATGTCTGCAGTCCTTCATACTCCTTATAGTCTTGAATAAAGTAGCTGCTTGTGGTCTGAACAGAAGGACCCTATCCAGAGGGAAATCTAGGAGCTTTGTCATGAAATCTTCTGGGAGAGGCTGACTGCATAACCAGGCACATCTTCTAATAACAAAGCCAGTAGTAGTTGCTACGAATAGGTCTCAAAAGCATCATAGCTGCATCCTATACTATGTGTGGCCACCTGCATAGGTTCATAGGTTGGTACTGGGCTATCTGCCCGAAGGCATATATTAGCCCAGCTACGTTGTGCGATATTCACTGCCCCTTTAGTAGTTCCTTAGACCCTTGTACTAGCAGCTAGTACCGTTGGCCCCTATCTAGTAGTGCTGTTGGTGTGATCCCCGGTGTGAACTTTCTGTTACCCATCCACTCATCAAGGTTCCTCTTGAAGAGTGATAGTGAGGGGCTCTGTCTTATGTAGATTGGGACCCTGTTCCATAGTAAGGGAAGTCTCTGCGAAGGGAATCTATCCCTCCAGCATGCTCTACTCATTGTTGTGTTGAGGTTTATATCCCTAGAGCGTGTAGCTCGAGTAGATTTGGTTTTGCTAAGATGGAGCATGTTCAACAATTCTGGGTTGGACATGGCTCTGTACGTTAGACAGAGATCGCCTCTGAGAAAGTGGTTTTCAATAGAGAACAGTCTTAACTTTTTCAATCGTGCTGCATAGGGCAACTGTTTGAGGCCAGTAATCCTCTTAGTTAGGTACCTTTGTGGTCTCTCCAGCTGCTGGAGATGTCTAGCCAGGTACATTCCAATTGGTGCATTGTACTCAATAATGGGTCTGATGAGGGAAGAGTAGAGGGGCACCATTACATCCTTACATCTTGATGCGAACCCTTTCGTGATTAGATGGGTCACATAGAAGGATTTTCTAACCACTTTGGCAACATGGTTATCAAAGGAAAGCTGACTATCTACTTGGGTCCCTAGATCCCTTATTTCTTCTTCAGATTTCAGGGGATTACCCTCCTATGTTGTAGTTTGCGGGTACTCTGTTTTTTCCAAAGGGGGTTACTACACTTTTTTTGCATTTAGTTTGAGACCATGGCTTTGACACCATGCATCAGTCTCATTTAGGCCCTTCTGGAGGATCTCCATGTCGGCCGGAGACTCTATTATAGCACCCAGTTTACAGTCGTTCACAAACTTAGTCAGCCACAGCCCTTCCGTGCTTGCCTGTACTTCTGAGAAGTATATGCCAAACAGGAGGGGCCCCAGGACAGAGCCCTGAGGCACACCACTCGTTACTGGCCTGGATTCGGACATAGATCCCGCTACTCTTACTTTATGGGATCTGTCTGAGAGCCAGTTTGTGATCCATCTTGTGACGTAAGGGTTTATGCCCAGGCTGGCGAGCTTATCAATAATACCTGAATGGGGAATGGTGTCAAATGCTCTAGCAAGGTCAAGGTAAGCCGTGTGTACCTCCTTTCCCTTACCTGTAGCCTGAGTAACTGTCTCAAAGAAATCCACCAGGTTCAGGAGGCATGATCTGCCCTTGACGAAGCCGAACTGTGTGGGGTCCAGCGACTGGAAGTTCCCAATCTCTCCATTTATGAGTTCCATAATGATTCTCTCCATAGCCTTACAGATCAGACTGGTCAGGCTTATTGGTCGGTAGTTCCCAGGGTCAGTTGTGGCCCCACCCTTGTGTAGCGGGACCACCATTGCCGTGCGCCATTCTATGGGTACATATCCTGTGGAGAGGCTGAGACTGAACAGGGTATTAAGATGCGAGGTTAATTCCTTTTGGAGCTCGCGTATGACACAGCCTGGGACACCATCTGGTCCCATGGAGGAAGTGTTTTTAGCTTTAGATAGAGCCTTGTTAACCAACGTATCAGTAATAATTGGACTTATACAATCCCCTAGAATGGTAATAGGCCCTGCAGGTGGTGAGGGGGGGGGGGGGTTTGCACTGAACCTGTCAGCCAAGATGTTGGCAGTGTCAAAAGGGTCAGTGTATTTTGTTCCATTTTGTACTAGCTCAGAACAGACCTAAGCGTTGCCATTTAGGTTTTTGATGTAGCCATAGAGGGCCTTATGGTTATCCTTGGCATCCTTGGCAACTTTCTTTTCAAAATTAACTTTAGTTGACTTGATGAGGGCACTCAATTTCTTATTAATGCTGATCAGGGATGATTTTTCTACTTGAGATTTGGCCTTTTTTTGTACAAGTCTCCTCCTTTTATTGTAAAGTTTGCTTATGGCCGGGGTCCACCAGACTGGTTTCTTCTTGCTTGAGGAAGGAGTCTTGGTTTTATTTGGGATAGCATGGTCCATGCAATCCTGACGATGCATATAGAGTGCCTTGGTGTAGGATTCCGCATCCTGGATATCATTATTCTTCTGCAAGGGAATAGTGAAGCTTTCCACTTCGGATGCAAGTAGTTTGAAGTTTGCTTTGGAAAGGTTTTTGACTATGGTTTCTTTGATTGGGGGAGGTGGAGGAGTGAGGATGTCCAGGGTTATCAGTTTGTGGTCGGATCTGACCAAGGAGGGGATAACGGGTGTGGTACAATGGGCGCCCATATTTGTGGTGATTAAATCCAATATGTTGTCCCCTCTAGTGGGGGGAACATACTAGTTATTCAAGGGCATTTGAATTTATAAATTCTATGAATCGCTGAGCATAGGAGTTGGAACATTGGTAGTTCGCCCAGTCTATACCAGGGTAGTTGAAATCACCCAAGATGATGGTGTTGGGTAGGACCTTTATATTTTCCAATGTCTCAAGGAATGCAGAGTGAGCATCTTGGGACATGGTGGGTGATCTATAACCGGCTACGACTTGAAATGTGGTTTTGCCTGCTGATAGTTGCGCATGGATGATCTCTGGGGCATCATGCTGCGGTACTAACCTGGAGATATGGGTATCCTTGATGAATATGGATACACCTCCGCCCTTTGTACTGCGATCCGGTAACTGAGGCCGGAAGGTATGATATGAATTGTAACTTGGCAGTGCTGGGGTGCTCTCTTCAGCCTTGAACCAGGTTTCCGTCACTGCACAAACATCAATTTTCTCCATGCTGAGGAGAGCCTCGAGTGTGTGCATTTTGAGGTTGAGACTTCTGGCGTTGAGTAGCATTACCCTTAGTTTTTGGTTACCTGTGCTGGTTACGGTGGTTGGTTTGTCCTTTGAGCCTCATCTAAAAAAGGCACTATGGGGACGGCAAGAGCCTTGGCCAGTATTCGAACACCTAGGGGTGACCGGTGCAACCCATCTCTGGCAAAACAGCGAGGCTTGTCTATCATGTCATCCCAGGCAGACATACACTGGATCCCCTTAGAATGACACCAGAAGCTTAGCCAATTGTTGAAATTGATCATTTTGTCTTTGTATTGTGGTATCATTCTAGGTGAAGGCAGTATGCTATTCAAGGTCAAGGTCATACCAGCTTGGGCTACATGATCAGTGAGCCCCTCAATGTCTCTTTTCATGTAGTCCAGGGAGGTACGTCTTAGATCATTCACACCAACATGTACAATGACAGCGTCATACTTGTACTTGTTCTGAAGTGACCTAAGTGCCTGTGTTATGTGGCGGATCCGAGCACCCGAGAGGCAGCTGACAGTAACCTTCTCCTTGTTCAGCCTGATGAGTGGAACATCCGTGTGCCTTACTATAGAGTCTCCTATTACTAGCGTGTTAGGTATGGTGTTTTGCCTTAAGGGCTGTTGTGAGGCACACTGCTGAGGTGAATTGTGTGTTTTCTGGCTTGTGTTTGGGGCTGCAGGTTGCTTGCTTATCTGCTTTGGAGGGCACGGTTTCTTTTTCAGATTAGTACCTAGTGCCTCCGAATATGTTTTTGTGTATTTATGCGTATGTTTTGCCGGTGCTTGTTTTGTAGATTCATGTGTGACAGGTGGTGTGATGCAAGTGTGTCCCTTATCCTCTTGACTGTCTGTTACAGTCATGGGTTGAGAGTGCTTAGCCTCCAGTCTGGCTGTGTACTTGCATCTCTCACAATTGTGTGTGTCTAGAGGTAAGAGGAGAGGGTTGTCTGTATACATGAGGCAGTTGTGACACTGCCTCAGGATGCCCAATTCCACCAGATGAACTGGGGAGTACACCTGAAGCTGACCTCTGGACATGCTTTGAAGAGTAAATTGAACTTAAGTCCTGCGGATGATCGAGGGTCTTATGCTATATTATAATAGTGCTGTCTAGGAAATTTGGAGAATAATAGTGCTGTCTAGGAGATTAGGACAAGTGCTGATTTCTGTTTAGCAAGTGCTGCAATAAGAGCAGCTGATCTGAAGCACTTGAGTTGAGGCTTGCCTAGTTCTAAGGGAAAATTTACAGCGCAGACTTTGTAGGGCCGGGAATAGAATACCCCAGCTAACCGGCGCTGCCCGACACTGCTCTGTGCGCAAGACCATGCATGGCTTGAGTTACTAAAGAAAAAATCTGTTGTTTGGAGTCTGACCCTACTATGTCAACAACCATATTCGGGTTGCCAAAGAAAGAAGGTATCTGGTCATCGAGGTCTGGTACTTGATGGCCTTGAAGGCCAGGACAGGGGAAGCATAGACCCTTTCCCCCATTTGTCCACGGCCCTACTGTCCTTGTTTAAGGGTAAGGCACTGGCATTTGAGAGTAGTTTAGAAGACTTATCTAAAGCTAAGGAGATAACAGAAGGAACAGATACCAGATTATCTGGAACATTGTTGAATCAAGCCTCTTGGTGACAGGAAGTTGACAGTCTGGAGCACAAAGCATCACGAAAGGCAAGAAAGGCCTCCAAGACTGAAGGGACATGAGAAGGGGCTTAGGTGTCAACTTCTAAAAGGCTGTACTACCGTTTCTGGACATCAGAGAATTGATTTGATTCCCACTCAAAGTGTTCCTCATATTCACAATGGTCTCACAAAAGGATGATTCTTCCACAGGGGAATAAGGGGAGAATGAGTCCTCATCATCCAAGAGCACCTGTCCAGGTGAGTGAATTTGAGAGGAGTATACTAAAGAATGATCATCTGAGTTTGAGACCGCATCCTCAGAGGAAGTCTCCACAATAATCTTCTGTGGGGTGCGAGGTGGGGTTGAAAAGGAAGAAGGTTTAAGGGCCATAATGGCCTTAAAATGCCTTTGAGAGAAGTCCATTTACCCCTTCTCCATAGAAGGCTGGGAAAAAAGAGAAATGCTTGGTCTTCTGCCCTTTTTTTCTTCTTATAGGTGAAGTAAGCATGAACTACACGTGGAGGCTCTGACCTTTGATGTACCTCCATGAATGTACCTAAGATCTCTTCCTGTACTAAAATCTGAGGGATACCTTCTGAACCCTCAGAGGTAAACTGCTGTTCCTTCTCTGTAGCAGTAGCAGTCACTTCGGATGTGCAGTCCTTGGGCACCATACCAGTCTCCAAGTGGGTCACCATAGAGGGCGTTAGAGTCAGACATACCATGGGTCCTGTAACATCAACAAGTACATCTGAATCTGACTGGCCAGTCTGAACATCAGGTCTAGGCCTTGAGTTTTTTCTTAGATGTGGACAGTACTTCAGGTCTACCACCTTAGACTAGGCCTCCAGACATTGGGTTTCTAGAAACAAATTAAGCAAAGACAAACAGAATCGGAACGTCTTGGGTATGAAAGACTGGCAGATGGAACAAAATTTATAGAGTTGTTCTCTTCGCCTACGCAGAAAAGGCATTGGGATTGGAGGTCTCTGTAGGGTTTCTAACTACCAAACTCATAGTTCCATCTCTTAGCTGACATTTAACAAACTTCCAAATAAACAGAATAAACAATAGGAAGGTTTCCCAACAGGGCACTTATTTTAATTTGTGAAGGTTTACAGGACAAATGACCACATGAAGATCAGACTAACAGATGTAAAACCTGTGTTTGGGCTGGTGGTAAAATAATCTGGGGAATTACACTCGTATGTCTGCTTATTTACCCCTATGCTCATGGGCTGAAGTTATATTTCGGCTATATGATTTATGGAAGGTTTAGGCTTTGGCAGCACCCTGGTCTGACATCAGTGGCAATAACACATCTGTTTGGAATATTGCAACAGTGACTTTAGTAATGACATCTTCAATGCCTTATTTTAACAAAATCCAAATGGCTGCTCATACCACTGGGATCTCTGACATTCAAGCTTATCTGGGAAGAAATGTTCCCCTTTTTGCTCAAAGATCAAATACCTCTCGCAGCCCACTCCACACCTACATACTCTTCTTATCAACCTGAAATTCACCAAACAGGAATTTTCAATACTCGCTTCCAAAGTATGGAAGCCATGGCCAAAAAATTAAAAGATATGCTATCAAGAACATTCAAAAAGAAATGAGAAGCTATCACTGCAAATAGGTACAATGTACATGTCTCAAACGGCTCCATCACATATACTAACCCTTCACCGCACACAGGTTCATAGTCAAGTACTAGGCTATCTGCCCTAGTGGGCCACTTCAAGCCCAGACAACTTCCCTTTAAAGAGTGAGACTCAAACCTTGTGTATGTGAGGTAATCACCTTAACTGTTACACCAATCCCAAATATCCACTGTAATCCTTCCACACTGACTTTCACTGCATAGCCAGCAAACCAACTCACTCTCTTGTGATCAAAGTCTAAAAGTGCATGGCAGAAACACTGTTCTTGCAGAATAGTATAAGTAGACATTATTCCTTTACTAGCTTTGTCCACTTCCTCCATTTCTAATTTGATGACTCCAGGCATTCCTATTGCCCATCTAATTATACCACTTTCTAGAAAAATGCTTCTAGTTAGTACATGGCCATTTTAACCACTGTACTTAAGCTCTACACTGATGCACAGTAAATGCATTTCACATACGGGATGCATCTGAATCCTGCCACAGCTTAAGGCTCAAGATACGCTCCAAAATGATGCCAATTTCTAACACCTCTCTCATTTATTGCTTTTCTTTTCCTTCCCAAGTCTCCATCTATTTCTCTCTTTCCAAAATGATTACTCCATTAGGCACTCCTCCATTCCTAAATTACTAAACATCTCAACCTCATGTTAACTACCTTAAATGTGTGAAACATGATAGCCGTATAACTGTGTAATTATAGACTCTCTCTCTAATTGTTATCATGAGCACAATTATGCAACTTTGTTAAAAAGCTTTGTTTGATTACTGGCTGTAAACCCTGGGCTGGAGCCTAAAGGTGGTACAATAAATACATTAATGCATTAGCTGAAATGAGTCACTCAGAAAGGAACTTGCTTCACACAATTTATCATCATCTTCTTTCGGCTGTTTCCGTTAGGGGTCGCCTCAGCGGATCATCTGTTTCCATTTCTTCCTGTCATCTGCATCTTGCTCTGTCACACCAACCACCTGCATGTCCTCTCTCACCATATCCATAAACCTTATCTTAGCCCTTCCTCTTTTCCTGTTACCTGGTAGCTTCATCCTTAGCATCTTTTTCCCAATATATTCACCTTCCATCCTCAGCACATGTCCAAACCAACGTAATCTTGCCTCTCTGGCTTTGTCTCCAAACCTTCCAACCTGGGCTTACCCTCTAATATACTTATTCCTAATCCTGTCCACCCTCATCACATCCAGTGCAAATCTTAACATCTTTAACTCTGCCACATTCAGCTTTAACTCCTGCCTTTTTGTCACAGCCACGGTCTCCAACCCATATAACATAGCTGGTCTCACTACCCTCTTGCAGACCTTTCCTTTCACTCTTACTGGTTCTAGTCCGTCACAAATCACTCCTGACACTCTTCTCCACCCACTCCATCCTGCCTGTACTCTCTTCTTCACCTCTCTTCCCCACTCACCATTACTCTGAACTATTGATCCAAAGTATTTAAACTCATCCACCTTCACCACCTCTACTCCTTGCATCCTCACCATTCCTCTATCCTCCCTCTCATTCACACACATATATTCTGTCTTAGTCCTGCTGACCTTCACTCCTCTTCTCTCTAGAGCATATCTCCATTTTTCCAGGGTCTTCTCCACCTGTTCCCTACTCTCACTACAGATCACAATGTCATCTGCAAACATCATAGCCCATGTGGACTCCTACCTGATCTAGTCTGTCAACCTGCCCATCACCATTATCACTAGGTGAATAATTCACCTTCATGGCTTTAGGCTTTTGTGTGTGTACCTTATATCCAGTAAATATATCACATTGATAAAAGTTTTTGCAGCACATTACTTCCAAATCCCATTCAGGATCTGTCAGATGAAGTAATCCACATACAGCACCAACTTGTGAATAAACCCCTTACTTGCCAACATGCTTCAACCTACTTGTCAATGGTTCAAGATAAACAGCAAAAGGAAGAGAGGAAATAGGAAACCACTTGTCTAATGCCTCTACCTGACTGAAAACTTTAGGGAAGTCTCTTTTCTACACAAATACTAACAAACCCTGTCAAATACCTTTCTGGCATCCAGCTTTGCAGTCAACAAGATCTGTTTCATTCTACTGACAACTTCCCTCAACATACAGATTTCCAGTGGTTTTACCCTGTACAAAACCGGTCTGTCCCAGACAAATCACTGTGGGAAGGACAAAAAAAGAAGATATGCACTCACCATAACGTTTCATCTTTGTTGTCCATTTTCATTAAGTAAGCTGCAGCACCAAAATTTCAGCCCACTTGGTCCTTCAAACTCTAGAATTAATGTCAGCAGCAATAAAACTAGTGCCTTTAACCATATTTTATATGAGGATTCTATACGGGATGCTACCACACAGTCAATACTTTACCTACTCATGTCAACTCTGATAGGAATGACATATGCAAGAGATCTCAGGTAGTGGATTCAATCAGATCAAGCTCTACAAGGCCATCCGTTCCCCCTCAGCCCAAGGCCATAGTGACCGCAGATGCTTCCCAGTTGCGGTGGGGGGCACTTTCTGGGGAAAACAGTCCAAGGTACTTGGTCCCCCGAAGAAGCCAATTTGCATGTCAATGTCCTAGAGACGACAGCGGTGCTTTTAGCATTGCAGGCTCTTCAAGATGCTTTCCCTTCGGGGACGATTGCAATTCAAACTGATAATATGTCAGTAGTTTGGTTTATTGACAAACAAGGAGGGACCAGATGTTGCCCCTTGTGTTAAAAAGTGCTCACAGTGTGGCAGTGGGCGATCTCATCCAACCGCTTTATTACACCAATGCACATTCTGAGGAAACCCAATGCGACAGCAGACAAGCTGCGCAGGTGCACTTCTATCTTACAAGTGGTCTCTCAACAAGAATGTGAGAAATATTTTTTTCAGTGGGGCCAGCCTTGGTGTGTTCTTTTTGCTTCTCCCCTACACAACAAATGCAGCAGGTACTGTGCCCTAATCTTCCCACAGGGGGAATCACCGAGGAATGCCCTACTTCACAATTGCCCCCCCCCCTGTCTACCATACTCCTATCCACCTATCCCACTCATTCAGAAATTCCTACAGAAAGCTGCCATCTTGAAGGGCAAAGTCATCCTCATTGCACCTTACTGGCCTCGACAGATTTGGTTCTCTTTCCTCTGGCCTCACTTAATTCATCAACCTTAGGTTCTTGGCTCCAACTCCAGACCACCTGTCTCACTCAAGCATGCTACACTTAAAGAAATCCCAATCCCTCAGAGCCACACGCTCCAGGGATCTAAACCTTGTCATCACAAGAAACAAAACATGCTGGAGGGATAAGGTTCCTGACCCAGAGACTCCCCAGACTCTGGAATAGATTGCCCATACATGTCAAGCAGAGTGCATCTTTGGCCCTCTTCAAAATCAACCCTGACGATTGGATGGGAGAAAGGAAATTCACCCCGGGAATCATGTCAGTCACCCTGCTAGACAGAGGTCCAGGGAAGTAAATAGTTTGGGAAGAAATAGCCAGGAAATTGTTATGGCTAGGCTTGTACAGGCCCTAGGGCTGACAGCCTAGTAGCAACCTATGAACCTATGATCCATTCAGACATATCAAACCTCTGGCTGATGGCTTAGCTTCTCCAATTCCATTAATAGCTACACAACCTATGCTCTCTTCCCGTCCGACATACACTTATCTTCACATAAACCTTCAACACAAACTATTTCTAGCAAATGGAAAAGATTTGGGTATTGGGCACATCAAATTCATGCTGAATCTTTTTCAGCTCCAATACATGAAATCTTTGAATTTCTGACCCTAAGTTTTAAATGAGCTAGTTCTTTAACCATTTAATTTCAGTCAGCAGCAATTTCAAATTTTCACATATAATTTGATGGTTGCTCTATGGCCTCTCATAAACTGTGCAAAGTGTTTTTGCAAGGCACTCTACTTTTAAGCCCTCCTTTTAAATGCCCTACTCCCCCATGACACCACAATCTGGTAATGGAGGCAGTTATTCATACCCCTTTCGAACAAGCAACTAAGTGTGACCTTAGGAAAACAATTTTTCTACTAGCCATTACTTCTGCTAGATGAATTTCAAAAATTCAAGCCTCATCTTCAAAACCTTCATACTTGATTTTTCACAAGGATAAAGTTACAGGACAAACCAATGCATCCTTTCTTCCCAAGATGGTGCAAAATCAAACAACAATCACTACATTAGTCAGTTTTCTTCCCCAGTTTTACTAACAAAGGCGAAAAAGAAGTTATGTTCTTACCATAACGTTCCATCTGTGTTGTCGAGCTTCATTCATTCTTGACTGATAGGTTCAGTTCTGACCTCTTGGAACCAACTCGGGCATTATAAATAGCTTGCGCCAGCCAAAAACTCTCGAGCTAAGGCTCTTCCCACAATGCCTCTCTTCCCATTACCTCAGATCGAGTTTGTCTAATAGTAAAAAAAAATACAGAAGCCCTGTCTAAGGTATAACCCTATAATATCCCAGGACTACGTCCGAACCTCCAGGAGTCTTTTGGCGGGGGCAGGAGGGTGGAATGTCATAAATGAATGAAGATAGACAACACAGATGGAAAGTTATGGTAAGAATGTAACTTCTTTATCTGATGTTGTCAATTTTCATTCATTCTTGACTGATGGGACAGTCTCTCCAGCTACTTTAGATCCTGGGCAGCCCTACGGAAGATTATTCCTGAGCACAACAGAGCCAAAGGATGCTCTTCCCCTGGAGACAATGTCTAATTTGTAGTGAGTGATAAAGGTAAGTGGATTAGCCTAAGTGGCAGCTGCACATATGTTTTCCATAAAAGCCCTGGAATGGAAGACCGCTGAAGTGGAAACAGATCTTGTAGAATAAGCTCTAACTGTAGTTGACAGCTTCAGTTTATTTTGGTTGTATATAATGGTAATGCAGTCTCTTAACCATTTTGACAGGTGACCTTTGATACAGGTGTGCCCAAGCTGCATCTTGAAAATGCCAGAAATAGTTGGTCTAATTTTCTAGAAGATTTTGTTCTGTCCAAGTAAAAACGTAATTGTCTGTGGACGTCCAACCAAAGTAAACAGTACTCTTCTTTGTGACGTTTGGGAAGAAGACTGGTAAGTCTATAGACTGCCTGATATTAGACTCTGTTACAACCTTGGGAAGGAAGGTGGGATTGGTTCTGAGTGGTGCTCTTAGTTGTGAAAAATGATATAGGAATGATTCACACAAAGTCTATAACTCTAAAATTCTCCTAGCAGATGTGATAAACACTATGAGCTGCTGGCTCAAAGGGCTGTTGAACTAGACATTGCAAGACCAAGGTCAAATCCCATGGCACTACAGGGTCTTTGAAAGAAGGTTTTAAATGCAAAGCGCCTTTAAGAAATATTTTGCATAGACGATGAGACATCAAGGAATGGTCATCAAACCAGTAATGAAAATTTGAAATGGCAGCCAAATGAATCTTAAATGTAGACGTAGAGGCCCCCCCTTTCAAATAAGGTAGCTAAATATTCAAGGACCTTATCAACTGACGCCAAGAAAGGGTCTGTGCAGTTTGTACACACCCAAACTGAAAATCTTTACCATTTGCTTAGACAAAGCTTCCTGGTGGATGGTTTATTGGAAGCCAGAAGTATCTTTTGCATTGGAGAGGACAAGTTATTCTGCCTGGCAATTACTGGAATTGGAGAAACCAAGCTGTCAGCTTGAGATTTTGAAGATTAGGATGCACCAACCCATGAGGATGAGACAGTAGGTCCAGAGCTGGGTAGAGTCCACGGGCGGTGAACCACATGAGGCCAAAGAAAGGGGAACCACACTTGACAGGGCCAGTAAGGTGCAATGAGAATCACTTCACTTCTCAACTGTTGGGCTTTCTTCAGAAACTGGGGGATCAGAGGAATTGGGGGGAAAAGCATACAGGAGTCCCAGTGGCCAATTGAGAAGAAGTGTGTCTCTTGGGGACTTCCCGTGATGGGAGATTAGGACAAAGTAGCTGCTGCATTTATGGTTTATGGCAGAAGCAAATAGGTCGCAGCAAGGCTAATGCCATCGACGAAAGATCTTTGTCGCTACATTTGGATTGAGAGACAACTCATGAAGCAGGAGGATACATCTACTTAGTTTGTCCGCAATCACTTTGGAGTTCCCCAATGGAAGCAATTGCCCACTGCTAAATCCTTAGAGCTTCCAGACACAGTGAGTAGGACCTGGCTCCCCCCAGTTTGTTGATATACCAGACTACAGACATGTTGTCTGACTGGATTGCAATGGTCCCTGAAGGAAGGACAGCCTGGAATGCTTGCAATGTTAAAAGCACTGCTCTCAATTCTAGGAGGCTGATGTGCAAATTGGCCTCCTGCAGGGACCAAGTGCCTTCAACAGTCTTTCCCAAAAAATGCCCACCTCAATCGGCAAAGCGTCCATGGTCACTAGGGCCTTGGGCTGAGAAGGGGAAAAGGGACGACCACATAGACTCTATTCTGGTTTCATCCACCAAGATAAATCCTTTTTGCAGTGATTTATCAACACTGGATGGGACATAGGGTGCGTTAGAAGTGACCACTGTGAGTGACGCCAACAGCCACTGAAGCAGCCTCATGTGATAGCTCGCTAGGGGAACTAATGTTATTGTTGCTGCCATGGTTCCCAGAGTTTGTAGTACCAGACGAGCAGGAACTTTGTTTTAGGAAATGATTACTTAAACTTGCGATCTTAGCTTCAACAGCCTGTGGAGAGGAAGGGAGGCTACACAGGGTACTGCATTTAATCTTGCTCTGATGAACTCCAGATCCTGCATGGGAGTCGACTTTTTTTTCATTGCTGACTGAAATGCCTAACGTTTCATCAAGATGTAGAACGAAGTCTATGGTGTAAAGTAGTAGATGCCTGGAGGGAGCGGTCTTGAGCCAGTCTTCTAGACATGGAAACACCCGGAATCCCTGTAGTCTCAAATGAGCTGCAACAACCACCACGCATTTGGTGAACACCTTTGGAGCTGTGGTGAGACTGAAGGGCAGCGCTCGGAATTGGTAATGACTGGCTCCTAGCCGGAAGCAGAGACATCTTTTGGAGCGCTTGTCCATCTTCATGTAGTAATTTGTGTCCTGAAAATCTACAGAGCATATCCAAATTGTCCTTCTCTAGAAAGGGAAGGATAGGTTGGAACTGTGACCATCCGTAATTTTGTCTGTTATACAAATTTGTTTAATAGGCTGAGGTCCAAGACTGGTCTCCAGTCCCCCATCTTTTTTGGCACTAAAAAGAATCTGGAGTAGAATCCGGATAATATTTGGTCTGGTGGGACTACTTGGATGACTCTTTTTGAAGTAGCTTTTGAATCTCTACTGCTGCTAGATCCCTCTGACTGGGTGGAACATTGGGGATTCGCTTTTGGGGTTTAGGCAAAAGATTGAAGAGAATGTGGTAACCTCTGGTAATTATTTTCTGCACCCAGGTATCCGAGGTTAGTGTAAGCCAGGCTGAATGATGCAGAGAAAATCTTCCCCAGACTGCTTCCAAAGGAAAGCAACCGGGCCTCCGTTCAGGAGCGTTGATAGGGTTTGTCCACAAAAGGAATCTCTGGAGCCCCTGGTTACACAGACCTCCTCTGCCACGCATCTTCCAGAAGAGTTTCCCCTCAACCCCCAGGGAACACTCACCATGTGTACCCCAAAAAGGCCCTTGGGTCTTCTTGAACCATATTTTTTCACTCCTCTGATTCTGGAGTAAGGTCATTGTGGAGCGGAAACAGAAATGCTCATAACAGAAAGGGTCTTTCCATCTTTTTCACACCCAGCCAATGTGTCTCATCTTTTTCACACCCAGCGAATGTGTCTCTGACTTTTGGGCCAAACAAGGAAATACCATCAACAGCAGCAATGACAAAAGGAAGACTTAAAGGGTTCTGTGAAATCACACAAGTGCATAAAGGCATGACGCCTAAAGGCAATGCCTGTACCCACTGCTCTAGATGTCCCGTAGGCTGTATGATCAATAAGCCACATGCACAAATTTGAGATAGACTCCAGGGTGGCTAGTTGAGAGGCAACCTTATCTCGAACCCAGTCAAACTGCTCCTGTAAGGGTGTCTGAAAGCTCAGTTATCTGATCCCTTTGGTGTATCGTAAAGTGTGCCAAGAAGTTCAAGGACAGAATAGTGAAGGTCGTTGTAGCAAAAACGAGCTTCCCAAATCTGTCCATCGTCCGAGACTCTTGGGTAAGAGGATGGACAGTTGAACTCTCCTCGGCGAGTTCCTTTTTGGTGGCCATCACCACCACGGCAACCACTGCTAGACCCTTAGACCAATGGGGCTGAAAGAAGATTATCCGGTCTCTGGGGAATAGGCTCTATGGAGCCAGGAGCCTTCTACGCTTGCTGAACGATCAACTTAACTAGGTCATCAGTAGGTGGGGTCACCCAAAAAGTAGAAGAGCGGGCATGAAAAGCTTGCGAGAAAGTACAGTTGTGTACACTTACCATAAAAGTAGATATTCCAGTGTATTCACTGTTGCAGTCATTACATTTGGGTAATCTGCTGGCAGACTGCCCTCAGTCGGCCTGAATAACAAAGTCTTGGGTCCTGCGTCTGTTGCTGTCTCCTCTTCCATGACGTCAGGTCGTCAGGGGTATAAAACATGCAGCTGACGCCATTTTATTCAGTTTTTCTTGCCCCAGATGTCAGGTGCTCCATTTGGGGAGCAAAAAAAAAAAAAAAAAAAAAAAAAAAATATATATATATATATATATATACACACACACACATATACATAAACAAACAGAAATATATATAAATGCACGTTTAGCAACATAACCTTACCTTCATCTAGTAGCAAATACACCACAAAGGCTTTAGTATATAGTGAAGGAAAGAAAAGGTATAGAAAAGGGGGATGGCGGGTGGGTAACCCGGACTGCAACAGTGAATACACTCTAACATCTACATTTATGGTAAGTGTACACAACTGTACTATGTTCTTCGTGTTTCACTGTTGCAGTCATTACATTTAGGTAGAATCCCAAAGCTGTGGATGGGAGGATAGAACTAAACAGCATTAGGAGCGGCTATAAGGCCCTGCAGAACTGCAGTGGCAAAGCCTGCCCTGGATTTGGAGAAGAGAGGCAAATGATAATGCTTTGTGCAGGTATGAACAGAGCTCCAAGTAGCAGCCTCTAGAATGTCTTTGGTTGGAACCCCTCTGAGAAAAGCTGCTGAGGTAGAGGCAGCCCTGGTGGAATGAGATCTGATCCCCTTCGGCACAGGTTTACCATGGTGCAGGTAGCAGAAACAAATGCAGTGGCTTATCCACTTAGAAATAGTCTGCTCTGATATAGCCTTCCCCTCCGACCCTGCAGCAAATGCTACCAGTAGTTGCTCAGACTTTCTTAGAGATTTGGTCCTGTTCAAGTAGAATCTTAGTTGTCTGTGTACGTCCAATGAATGCAGAATCCGCTCCCCCTTGTTCTGCGGATTTGGGTAAAAAGTTGGCAGGTAAATTGTCTGGTTAAGAGCCACACTGGATACCACTTTAGGCATAAAAGAAGGACTGGTCCTGAGGGACACCCTGTCCAGGTAAAATGTAATAAAAGGCACCACAGCCATGAGAGCCTGTAGTTCTGAAACCATTCTTGCTGAAGTGACTGCCAAGAGAAAAGCTGTTTTCTAAGACAGAAATTTTATATCTACAGTAGCTG
The DNA here is from genome assembly GCF_019279795.1 of Protopterus annectens. NCBI lineage: Eukaryota > Metazoa > Chordata > Ceratodontiformes > Protopteridae > Protopterus > Protopterus annectens. The sequence goes on along the minus strand of NC_056748.1, from coordinate 826,322,578 downwards.
CTGGTTCAAAAGGAGGCAGGGTGAGTTTTTCCAGCAAAAAAAATTGAGGTCCCATACAGGAGTTGGAGATCTCCTGGGAGGCCTAACATTTTTGGCCCCTCTAAGATACTGTTAAAGCAGAGGATGAGAAAAGAGGGGGAAGGCTCTGTTGTAATGAGCTGAGATGGCAGAGGCATGGATTTTTATTGAAGAAAAAGATAGGCCCTTGTCAAGCATCTCAGTCAAATATTGTAAAATCTGAGGAATATTGGGGGCTTTGCTGTGTCTGTTCCTTGTGCTTGGTATCAAGCACAGAATCTCTTCCATTTATCAGCATAAGATTTTCTAGTACTAGGCCTTCTGGCTTCCAAAATGACATTCATCAGAGATTTACTGAGAGGTGTTGTTTGAATAATTAAATGATCAGCCATGCTGCAAGGTTCAGAGTTTGGAGCCGAGTGTGCAGAATTTGATTGTTCGGCTGAGACAGTAGATGAGGTACTTGAGCCAAGTACCAAGGGGGGAGTTGAGACATATTCCTTACAATTGGGTACCAGTGTTGTCGAGGCCAGTCCGGAGCAACTAGGATCATTTCAGGTTTTTCCTGTCTGACGTTTAGTAACACCTTGGACAGAAGAGACAGAGGGAGAAAGGAACAGACTGATAGGTTTTTCCAACTGAAGGATAGGGTGTTCACTTTCCATGCTTTTTTGTGATGAATTCTTGTGCAGTATTTGTCCAGCTGATAATTTTGGGGAGAGGCAAATGGAAATGGGCTCCCCCATTTCCGTGTTAACATGTTGAAGATTTGTGGATCCAGTTTCCATTCGTGTGGGTCCATAAGATTTCTGCTTGGGTCGTCTGCCAGAGTACTTTGTTTTCCTGGCAGGAATAGAGCTTGAAGATGTATTTGGTAAGTCAAAGCCATGTTCCACAATGCCATGGATAGCCTGCAAAGGGGGTAGGAATGTGTACCCCCCCTGCTTGTTTATGTACCACATAACCATGGTGTTGTCCGTCTTTATCAGTAATTGTCCTGGATGAAGTAAGTCCTTGAAGGCTGTCCGAGCATTCTCAACAGCTAGCATCTCATTTTGGTTGATATGCAGATGCATTTGTTTTGGGCTCCATTTGCCCTGAATACATCTCCCCGCCAGGTGGGCCCCACAAGCATAGTCTGATGCATCTGTAGTTAGGGTTTGGGTGGCAGGGGGTAGAGTGAATGACAGTCCCTTGTTTTGGTGATATGTCTCTGCCTACCAAAGAAACTCCTGTTGTAGGCAGGGAATGAGAGGAATCATTGTTTCCAGACTGTGACAATGTTGGCTCCATAAACTTTTTAGGTACCACTGAAGTTTCCTCATATGCAGTCTTGCATATGGAATTAGTAGAATGCAGGATGCCATGAACCCCAAAGCCTGCAGAATTTGTCTTGCAGATAAAGTACAGTTTTGTACCTACCATAAATGTAGATGTTAGAGTGCTAATACAGCTGCAGTAATCACAGATGGGTTTTCTGCCGTCAGGCGGTCCCTTGGTCGGCCGAATTCCAAAGTCTTGGTCCGGCGTCGGTTGTCATCGCTTTCTCTTCTGACGTCAGTGAGGCCAGAGTATATAAGACACAGCCGACGCCAAGTTCTTCAGTCTTTCTTGCCCCAGATGTCAGGTGCCCCCAGAAGGAAGGCAATACATAAATTATGCTTATATGTGTATACATGCAATGCAATATAATCCAAAATCAGTGGTTGCAAGCAAATAAACCATAGAAGGATAACCCAGTCAGGATGTATGAAGAGGTTGTTAGGCCCCATGCCTTTACCAAGTGGGGAAGGAGGGAGGGAAACCTGTACTGCAGCTGTATTAGCACTCGAACATCTACATTTATGGTAGGTACAAAACTGTACTATGTTCATCGTGCATACAGTTGCAGTAATCACAGATGGGTAGAGTCCCAAAGTTACGCACAGGGTGGTAGGTACTAGGAGGAACTGGGTTGAGCCAGAATGCACTGCAAAACAGCAGTGGCAAAGCCTGCTCTTGTTCTGGAATATAAAGGCAGGTGGTAGTGTTTTGTGAAGGTATGTACAGAACTCCAAGTGGCTGCCTCCAGAATATCTTTGGTAGGAACTCCTCTGAGGAACGCTGTAGAGGTAGCTGTGGCCCTGGTGGAGTGTGATCTGATACCTGTAGGAAAAGATTTCCCATGATAGGAATAACAAAACCGTATGCAGTGGCCTATCCACTTTGAAATAATCTGCTTGGAAACTGGCTTCCCTTGAACCCCTACAGCATAGGACACAAAGAGTTGTTCTGATTTCCTGAAGGACTTTGTTCTGTCCAAGTAGTAACGTAGCTGCCTATGGATGTCTAAAGAATGTAGCAGCCTTTCCCCTTTGTTTTGAGGATTGGGGTAAAAGGTAGGAAGGTGTATGGCTTGATTTAAAGCTACCCTGGATACCACTTTAGGCATAAATGATGGGTTGGTGTGGAGGAAAACCCTGTCCTGATGGAAAATGAGAAAGGGCTGCACTGCCATGAGGGCCTGTAGTTCCGAAACTCTACGAGCTGAAGTGATAGCCAGAAGGAAGGCAGTTTTCCAGGACAAATATTGCAAATCTGTTGAAGCAGCTGGTTCAAAAGGAGGCAATGTTAATTTTTCTAGTATGTAATTAAGATCCCAGACTGGTATTGGTTGTTTCCTTGGTGGTCTAATATTCTTAGCCCCTCTGAGGAACTGTCGTAAGAGTGGGTGAGAAAATAAAGGAAGATCCGTGTTGTATTCTGCAGAAATGGCTGAGGCATGGATTTTTATGGAAGAAAATGAAAGTCCACTGTTCAGCAGCTCAGCTAGATACTGTAATACCTGAGGCAACTTCAGTTTTCTAGGGTCCTGGCCTTTTTTCTCATTCCAAGAACAAAACCGCTTCCATTTTGCGGAATAAGCTTTTCTAGTAGATGGCCTTCTGGCCTCCAAAATGACATCCTATACCTCCTTGGAGAGTAGGGTCTGTTGTGGTGTTAAGGAATTTTCCATGCAGCGAGATTGAGTGTTTTCAGCTGACTGTGGAGAGTTTTGTAGCTGTGCTGAGTCAGCAGAAGAGGCATAAGAGGCATTAGAGGCAGGGACCAGGGAGGAGTATGTGTTAGGCTCCTCAGCAGTGGGTACCAGTGTTGCCGTGGCCAATCTGGAGCAATCAGTATCATCGTCGGTCTGTCTGCTCTTGCTTTCAAAAGTACCTTGGGCAGAAGAGGCAGAGGTGGGAATGCGTAAACTGTCCATGCTGTCCAACTGAATGAAAGGGCGTCCACTCTCCAGGCCTTTGGATGAAATGTCCTCGAACAAAACGTTTCCAATTGATGATTCCTGTGGGAGGCAAAAAGATCTATGTCTGGCCTCCCCCACACTTGGGTTATTTCTGTAAACACCTGAGGATGTAACTTCCATTCGTGTGGATCTGTCATATTTCTGCTTAATTTGTCTGCCAGCGTGTTTTCCAATCCTGGCAGGTACTGGGCTTGAAGTTCGATTTGCCATTCCAGAGCCAAGTTCCAAAGAGTCATGGCTAGCCTGCACAAGGGGTATGAATGTGTTCCTCCTTGTTTGTTTATGTACCACATTACTGTGGTGTTGTCTGTACTTATCAGTAATTGCCCTGAATGCAGGAAGTCCTTGAAAGCTGTAATTGCATTTATTACTGCTAGCATTTCTTTTTGATTGATGTGAAGGTGCTTTTCTTTTTGGGACCATTTGCCCTGGATGGACCTGTCTGTCATGTGCGCCCCCCAGGCGTAATCTGAGGCGTCTGTTGTGATAACTTGCTTTGCTTGAGGCTTGCAGAATGGGAGGCCTGTGTTTGCTTGACATGCTTGGGCCCACCACAGAAATTCCTTTTGCAAACATGGGATTATTGGTATTATTGTTTCCAAACTGTGACTGTGTTGAGACCATAGGTTTTTTAGGTACCATTGAAGTTTCCTCATATGCAGCTTTGCACATGGGATTAAAAGAATGCAAGATGCCATGAATCCCAGAGACTGCAGGATTTTCCTTGCAGTAAGCCTGGTACTTTTTGCTAGTATTTTGAAGTAATGAGATAGTTGCCCCTGTTTTTCTGGCGTAAGATAGGCCATCTGGGTGTTTGTGTCCAAGTTGGCACCCAGGAAAGTTATTTTCTGAGATGGTGTTAGCCTTGATTTCTGTTTGTTGATTGTGTATCCCAGAGAATGCAATAACTGTGTCACTTATGCCAGATGTTCCAGAAGTATGTGTTTGCTGTCCGCTTGGATCAGGCAGTCTAAATAAGGGTAAATTTGTATCCCTTGAAGTCTGCAGTAGGCAATCACTGATGCCAGGCACTTTGTGAATACTCTGGGCGCAGTAGATAAGCCAAAGGGCAATGCAGTGGATTGAACCTGCAAGAAATCTGAGGTATCTTATGCAGCTTTGTCTGATTGGGACATGCAGGTATGCCTCCTTGAGGTCCAATGTTACCAGCCAAAACTCCTTGCCCAGCATGGGAAGAAGTTGCTGTAATGTGAGCATCTTGAATTTTGGTACGAGTAGAAATGTGTTTAGGATGGATAAGTCCAAAATGGGTCTCCAGTCGGTTCCTTTCCTTGGTACCAGAAAAAGTCTTGAATAAAAACCTTGACCTTGTTTGTGAGTAGGTACCTCTTGAATAGCTCTCATGCTTTATGAGCTTTGAAATTTGTAGTTGTGCCTCTGCCCTTTGATTCTGTGGCAGGTTTGGCATGCCTCTCATTTTTGGAAGGGTGTGAAAATGAAATTTGTAGCCTCTGTTTATAATGTCCAGGATCCATTTGTCTGTTGTGACAATATGCCAATTGGCTGCAAATAATGCTAGCTTTCCTCCCAAAGGTGCTGCCAGCTGAGACGTGCTTGGCATGGAAATGAGGGAGTCATTGGGTTTGCTTCCTGTATTGTTGTGCACTGTCCTCGCCACCTCTTGGTGCTGGAGTTTGCCATTGTCGTCCTCTATATGATCCTTGTGATTGCCTTCTGCCCCTTGTGCGTCTGTATCTACCTCTTTGGGGCTTGTCAGTGGCTGGAAAGGACCAGTTTTTTGAAGGCCAATTTCTGCTAAAACATGGTGGTTGGACCTGTAAAAAGGCTTTGACAGTTTGCATAGATTTGGCTTTTTCTTCCATTTTCCGTAGTATCTCCTCAGCATTAGTACCAAACAGCACATCCTTTTGTAAAGGAGCATCTAGAAGTTTAGCTTTGACATGATCAGGCAAGTTTTGTTCTCTAAGCCAGGCATGTCTGCGAATGACTGATCCTGTAGCAGCCGCTCTACTTGAAGCCTCTAGGGCATCATAACCACATTGTAAAGTGTGTTTACCCACTTGCTCTGCACTATGCATCATATCCTGTAACTCCTTTAAATCTGGTTGTTCAGGTTGAGACATTTTATTCCTTAATTGTGATAACAGGAACTGTTGATATTTAAGCATATGAAACTGACAATTTAAGGCCCTCATGGCTAGGGTGGCCAAGGTATATACCTTTTTACCCCACCTTTCTAAAGATCTTGACTCCCTTTCTGCAGGAAATGGATTCTTGGCAGTGGAGGCCTTCAATCCCTTGGGGCCTTGTGAAATGGTTTCAGGGTCAGCATTATGGCTTTTGAAGAGAAATTGGTGAGAGTTGGGTACTCTGTAATACCTATCAGGTTTGACTGGTGCAGGAGGCAGAGAATCCGGGTTAAGGCAAGCCTCCGAATAAACATCAAGTATGTCCAAAACAGGGGGTATCGCCAGAGGTCTGTGTTGAGGTAACAAAAGAAATTCCCTAAGCCTTTTCTTAGAATCTGAAAAGTCTTGGCCTTCCCAATGGAAGTGTTCCCTCAAGGTGTGCAAGGTTTCCCCAAAGGAAAAATCCTCAGGAGGAGATACAGAAGGGATGGACTGTTCTGCATCCGAATCCTCAAAAGGGGAGTAAGAGTGTTCCTCTGCATCAGAATGTTCTGATAAAATGGATCCCTGATCAGAAGAGGGAGAATCTTCCTCCACTCTGGGTCTCTTGTCTGGAGGGGTTTGAGAACCTCTGATAAGAGTAATTAAATCCTCAGCCATTTTAAGCATCTGTTTTTTAGGCATGGGACCTGGAGATGGGCCCTGTGCAACAGACCTCTTGGGGTGCCTGGCTGCTTTGGATTTAGTAAAGGCCTTAATAGAAAAAGAAGATGAGGATCTAAAGACACCATGGGTGGAGGTGGACCTGTCCACATTAGTAGGCTCAACATTAGCAAAGGTTTCGGTGGTTGTAGTCTGGGAAAGGGCCGAGGTCCCAGCGGTCTCGGGTACAGAGGACACCGCCAAAGGAGTGTCGTCGGTAGTCAGGGACTGCAAAGGCATCTCGCTGAGAACCGGACCACGTGTAGCCTGTTTTGGCGTGGTGTCGGCGGGGACCGCGGGCCTCGCGTGTCTGTCCTTTTCCTTGCGTTTTTTGGACAAAACGGTAGTCGGAGTGTCCGACGACATTTTATAATCAAAAGCTTTACCAAAATAGTGTTGGGCGAACTCCGCCCGACGCTTAATAGTGCATTTATTGAAGGTAGCGCAAAAGCGACAGCCCGAGACGTCGTGGTCTGGGCCTAAACAAGGTATGCAGAGGGAATGGAAATCCTTATGCGGTATTTGCTTCCCACAAGAAATACAATTATTAACTTTTTCTGACATCGGTCTGAGGCAAGAAAAGTTTCCCCAACGGGGTACTTAGCTTTAATGAAGACTTCGGTTTCCAAAATTTTCGTAATTCAGGAGCTGGCCGACCGGCACTTGCGAACTGCTTCTGCTTCGGGCACCGCACGGCAAAAAAGACTGAACAACATGGCGTCGGCTGTGTCTTATATACTCTGGCCTCACTGACGTCAGAAGAGAAAGCGACGACAACCGACGCCGGACCAAGACTTTGGAATTCGGCCGACCGAGGGACCGCCTGACGGCAGAAAACCCATCTGTGATTACTGCAGCTGTATGCACGATGAACATCTGGGTTTTTGTTGCCATTTGTTTGAAGTATATTGTCAATTGCCTTTGTTTGTCTGGTATAAGGTACGCCATCTGGGCAGATGTATTCAAGCTTGCACCCAGGAATGTAATTATTTGAGAGAGTACCAGTTGGGATTTCTTTTCGTTTATTGTGTACCCTAGGCATGTTAGAAGCCTTTTTCCAAAGCCAGATGTTGAAGAAGACTGTCCACGTCCTCTGCTTGAATGACAGAGTAGTCTAGATAAGGATAAATTTGTATGCCTCTGTCTGCAGAATGCAATTACTGGTGCCAAGCACATTGTAAAGACCCTGGGCGCAGTAGATAAGCCAAAGGGCAGTGCAGAGAATTGGTAAAACCTGCCTTGAAGCGGCGGTATCTTCTGCATGATTCCTTTATTGGGATATGCAGGTATGCCTCAAGTCTAGAGTCACTAACCAAGCATTTTTGCTCAGCATAGGCAGTAGCTGTTGTAAAATCAGCATTTTGAATTTTGGAAAGTCAAGGAACGTGTTCAAAATCGATAAATCCAGTATTGGACGCCAAGAATGGTCTTTTCTGGGTAGCAGGAAAAGTCTTGAATAAAAACCTTGTCCTTTTTCCTTTTCTGGTACTGGTTGAATACCCCTCATATCCATGAGGGACATAACTTGTTTCTGAGCCTCTGCCCATTGATTTTGTGGCAGATCTGGCCATCCGTTTGGAATTGGCAAAATATGGAAATGAAATCTGTACCCCTGCAATACTATGTTCAATACCCACTTGTCCTGGGTAATTAACTGCCAATCTTGAGCATGAAGTGCTAGTTTTCCCCCCAAGGGGGCTGCCAAAAGATAAGTGCTTGGTGATGGCAGAGGAAAGTCATTGAAACTGCTTACTGTAGGGTTGTCCTTTGTTTCCTCCAGATTTGGAAGTGGAGGCACCCCATTGCTTTGACCTGTAAGAACCCTGTGATTGGTATCTGGAGCCTTTTGAGCACCTGGATTTGCCTTGAGTGGCTCTGCTGGACACAGGAAAGGACCAATTTTTAGTAGGCCAGTGCCTACTGAACCTGGATGGCTGCACTTGCAAGAATTCTTTTACAGTTTGCATATATTTAGCATTGTCTTCCATTTTCTTTAAAACCTCTTCTGCCTTATTACCAAACAGAGTGTCATGCTGCAAGGGGGCATCCAACAATTTAGCTTTAACATGATCAGGCAGATTTTGCTCCTTGAGCCAGGCGTGCCTTCTAATCACAGATCCAGTTACTGCGGCCCTGTAAGAGGCCTCCAAGGAATCAGAACTACATTGCAAAGTATGCTTCTCAACCTGTTCTGCTGAATGCAATAATTCCTGTAACTGTTTTCCACACAATCAGAAATCAACATCATTTTCTGTTTCAGTAGGCCCATAACATGCTGTTGATATTTAAGCATATGAAACTGGCAGTTTAAGGCTCTGATTGCCAAGGTAGCAGACATATAAACCCTCTCTCCCCATCTATCCAGCGCCCTGGAATCTCTATCAGAGGGGGTAGGATTTTTGGCTGTAGAGGCCTTAACACCCTTGGGACCCTGTAAAATAGTCTCAGGGTCAGCAGCAGGATTTTGAACAGAAATTTGTGGGAGTCAGGAACCCTGTAATACCTGTCTGGCTTACTAGGAGCCAGAGGTAGGGAATCAGGAGCCATGTTTGATTCCGAAAACACATCACCAACAATGTCTAATACAGGAGGTATAGCCAAAGGCCTATGCTGAGGAAGAAGGAAATCCCTAAGCCTCTTTTTTGATTCAGAGAAGTCCTGACTCTCCCAGTGAAAATGTTCCCTTAAAGTATGCAAAGTTTCCCCAAAAGAGCAATCCTCAGGAGGAGATGCAGATGGGATGGATTCCTCTGCATCCGAATCCTCATAGGGTAGAATGGAAAATTACTGATAAGAGGAGGAATCAAAAGAAATGGAAACCTGATCTGAAGATTCATAATCAGTGTCTTGCCTAGGCCTCTTAGCAGGGGGGGTTGGGAACCCCTGATCAAGGTAATAAAGTCCTCAGCCATTTTGATCATCTGTTTTTTAGGCATAGGGGCCTGAGCACGTGGCTCATACGTCGGGTTTTTAGACATATAAGATGCTTTTGACCTTGTTTTTGAGGCTGGCGTCGGCTTTATATAAAAATGTTGAGGCCTGAAACCCTCAGAAGCCGGTGCCTGCTCAGCGGCTCCGGACCCATCCAAGGGAGAGACATCCGCGGGTTCAATACTCTGAGTATCTCGTGGCATACCGGACTCCGAATGGGTCTTGGTAGAGGCCTACGACTCTAAAGTAACAGGTATCAGGGGCTGCGAAAGTGCCTTACTGAGTACCAGCGAACAGGCGACTGGCTTAGGAGAAGCTTCGTCGTCGGTTTTGGACCTCAACGGTCTGTCTCTGTCTTTTTCTTTGCGTTTTTTGTGAACTCCGGTAGTCAGATTACTAACAGACGACATTTCAGGATAATTAAATCTTGATCCAAAATATTTAGAAGCAAAACTATACAGACGCTTAATAGCGCGTTGGTTAAATCTAGCACAAAACCGACAGCAAGGCACGTTATGATCTAGGCAAGGAATACAGTATAAATGAAAATCCTTATGAGGTATTTGCTTCCCATAAGTAATGCAATTATTAACTTTTACTGACATCGGTAAGGAGCAAGAAAAAGTTTCCCCAATGGGGTACTTAGCTTTAGTTTGAAGACTTTGTTTCTGAAACTTTAATGTGAAAATTTCAGGAGTCGGCCGACCGGCACTTGCGAACTGCTTCGGGCACCGCACAGCAATTAAGACTGAATAAAATGGCGTCAGCTGCATGTTTTGCATCCCTGACGACCTGTCGTCATGGAAGAGGAGACAGCAACCGACTCAGGACCCAAGACTTTGTTATTCAGGCCGACTGAGGGCAACCTGCCAGCAGAATACCCAAATGTAATGACTGCAACAGTGAAACACAAAGAACATCACAGATTCCTCGGAGGATGGGTTTGAGGGCTTCCAATCACCCCTCTATTTCAATATTTCCAGAATATCTCCAAAACAGACATCTTCCTGGGATGACTGTGGGGACATTTCCCCTTTATCGTAATCCGTGTCTTCTGTGACTGATTCCTCTGGAGAATAGAACAGTTGTGCAAGAACTTACCATAACCATAGATGTCCTTCTCTTCCATGTTGCAGTATTCATAAAGTACAGCTGTGTACACTTACCATAAATGTAGATGCTCGAGTGTATTCACTGTTGCAGTCATCACATTTGGGTTATCCCTGCCAGGGTAGCCCTCGGACAGCCCGAATACCAAAGGCTTATTACTTCTGCGTTGGTCACTGTCGCTTCAGGACTGACGTCAGGTCATCAGTAGTAATAAAGTAAGGCAGTCAATGCCATTACATCATTTTTTCTTGCCCTGTCAGGAGCCCCCAAGTGGGAGCCAGGTTCTGGTGGAAGAACCCAACTAGTAGAAAGTAAATACCAAAATGTCCCTTGTAAAGAGAGAGAGAAAGAAGAGGGGGATGGAGGGAGGGAAACCAGGACTGCAACAGTGAATACACTCGAACATCTACATTTATGGTAAGTGTACACAACTGTACTATGTTCTTAGTGTTTCACTGTTGCAGTTATCACATTTGGGTTGATTCCCAAAGCTGAGGAAAAGGGTGGAGGCAGTCAAGGAGACTAGGGGCTGGCTAGGATGCCCTGCAAGACTGTAGTGGCAAAGCCTTTCCTGGATTTGGAGAAGATAGGCAGGTGGTAATGTTTGGTGAAAGTGTGAACAGATGTCCAGGTGGCAGCCGCCAGGATGTCCCTGGTGGGGACTCCTCTGAGGAAAGCTGCAGAGTTGGAGGCTGCTCTGTTGGAGTAAGTCCTGACCCCCTTAGGGGGAGGTTCTCAATGTTGGTTGTAACAGAAATGGATGCAGTGTGCTACCCATTTGGAGATGGCTTTGCCCTCTGCCCCTGCAGCAAGGCTAACCAGCAACTGATCAGACTTTCTGAATGATTTAATCCTGTCTAGATAGAATCAGAGCTGTCTGTGCACATCTAGAGAGTGCAGTATCCTTTCCCCCTTGCTCTTTGGGTTAGGGAAAAAGGTGGGCAAATGAATGGATTGGTTGAGAGCCACACTGGACACCACCTTGGGCATGAAGGATGGGTTAGTCCAGATGGAAACCCTGTCAGCATGTAAGATGATGAAGGGCTCCACAGCCATGACTGCCTGTAGCTCGGAGATCCTTCTGGCTGAAGTGATGACCAGAAGAAAAAACGTCTTTCAGGAGAAAAAAAACTCTGCTGAAGATGCTGGTTCGAAGGGGGAGCAGGGGGAGCTTTTCCAACATAAAATTAAGGTTCCAAGCTGGGGTAGGTGCTCTTCTGGGTGGCTTCAAGTTGCTAGTCCCTCTTAGGAATTGTTTGATCACAGGGTGTGAGAAAAGGGGCTGCTCAGTGGGGAAATGAGCAGAGATGGCAGAGGCATGAATTTTAAGAGGAAAAAGAGAGACCACTGTGTAGCATGTCAGCTACGTAATCCAGGATGAGAGGGAGGAAGGGTTGTGCCATATCGGCTCCCTTAGCCTGAATCCAGATGCAGATCCTTTTCCGTTTGTCAGCATAAGACTTTCTAGTACTAGGGCACCTGGCCTCATGTACATCTAGAACCTGTTTACTGAGGTTGGCAGATTGATCAGTGGTTAGGGAAAAAGCCAAGCTGCCAAATTGAGGGTTTGCAATTGGGGATGCATGAATTCTCCTTCTCTCTGGGTTAGGAGGGTTGGGGTCTGACTGCAATGCCATGGTGGCAGTCGGGACAGGCTGAGCATCAGTGGGTACCAGTGCTGGCGAGGCCAGTCCGGAGCAATAAGAATTGTCGTTGGTTTTTCCTCCCTTATTTTGAGCAGCACCCTGGGGATGAGAGGTAGTGGAGGAAAGGCATAGACCGATAGATTGACCCAGGGGAAGGATAGCGCATCCACTTTCCAAGTCAGGCAGTGATGTTCCCTGGTGCAGAACTTGGTGAGCTGATGGTTGGTGTGGGAAGCAAAGAGGTCGACCTTCGGGGTGCCCCATTTCTGAGCGACTAGGATGAAGGTTCTTTTGTCTAGCTGCCACTCGTGTGGGTCCAGAAGATTTCTGCTTAAGTGGTCTGCCAGAGAGTTTAAGAGAACCTGGCAGGAACTGTGCTAACAGGTGGAGCTGCATGGCAGAGGCTGTGTGCCAAAGGGTCACGGCCAGTCTGCATAGAGGGTAGGAGTGAGTCCCTCCCTGCCTGATGATATACCACATCACAGTGGTGGTGTCTGTTTTGATTAGGAGAGCCCCTGGGGAGAGAAGGGGCCTGAAAGCTGTCAATGCGTGCTGGACAGCTAACAACTCTTTTTGGTTGATGTGCAGATGGATTTGCTGTGGGCTCCATTGGCCCTGTATACACCTGCTGTCCAGGTATGCACCTCAGACATAGTCTGATGCATCTGTGGTGAGGGTCTGGGCGGCAGATGGTGGTGAGAAAGGTAGTCACTTGTTGTGGGAGCATGCTGCTGTCAACCAAAGAAAATCTTTCTTGAGGCAAGGTATCATGCGTATAAGAGTTTCCAGGTCTTGAGACTGCTGACACCAAAGACATTTTAGGTACCACTGAAGTTTCCTCATATGCAGTCAGGCATATGGCATGAGTAGAACGCAAGATGCCATGAACCCCAGAGCTTTCAGGATTTTAAATGCAGATAACTGGGGGCTGGTGGCTAGTTGAGAGAAGTAGGTTGTCAGTTAAGTATGCTTTTCTGGTGTAAGGAATCCCATCTGGGATACTGTGTCCAGGCTTGCTCCCAAGAATATAATCCTCTGGGTGGGTACTAGTTTGGATTTCTTTTTGTTGATAGTGTACCCTAGGGAGGTCAGTAGGGACTTTACAAAAGCCAGGTGCCTGAGCAGCTTTTCCTGACTGTCTGTCTGAAAAAGGCAGTCGTCTAAGTAGGGGTACATTTGGATATTCCTTTGTCTGCAAAAGGGAATGGCCGGAGCCAGACATTTTGTGAAAACTCTGGGAGCAGTTTCCACTCGTGGGGATCCATGATGTTTCTGCTTAGGTCGTCTGCCAATGTGTTCTTTTTTCCAGGCAGGAATTGAGCTTGTAATTGAACTTGGTAAGCCAGTGCATTGTTCCACAAGGTCATTGCTTACCTGCATAGAGGGTAGGAGTGTGTACCCCCTTGTTTGTTTATGTACCACATTACTGTGGTGTTGTCTGTTGATTGATGTGCAGATTCCTTTGATCTGCAGTCCATATGCCATGTGTGCCCCCCAGGCATAGACCGATGCATCTGTTGTCATAGTTTGCCTGGCTGGGGGTAGGGTGAAAGGCTGACCCTTGTTGAAGTGACATGCCTGTGACCACCATAGAAACTCCTGTTGAAGGCAGGGAATGAGAGGTATCATTGTTTCCAAGCTGTGGCTGTGTTGAGTCCATGCGCATTTTAGGTACCATTGTAATTTCCTCATATCCAGTTTTGCAAATGATATTAGTAGTATGCAAGATGCCATGAAGCCCAAGGCCTGCAGAATTTTTCTTGCAGGGAGTTGGGTCTTTGTTGCCACTGTTCTGAAGTATTGAGTTAATTGTAGTTGTTTGTCTGGCGTCAGATAAGCCATCTGGGCCGTTGTATTCAAGCTGGCACCCAGGAATGTCATATTTTGTGAGGGCACTAGTTTTGATTTATTTTCATTTACTGTGTACCCTAGGCAACTTAGAAGATGTTTTACAAAAGCCAGGTGTTGTAAGAGAATGTCCTTGCTTTCTGCTTGGATGAGACAGTCGTCCAGGTATGGGTATATTTGAATTCCTCTTTGTCTGCAGTATGCAATTACTGGTGCAGGCATTTTGTGAAGACCCTGGGCGCAGTAGATAAGCCAAAGAGCAGTGCAGAGAATTGGTAATGGGTTGAACCTGCAATGAAACGGAGGTATCTTCTGCAATTTTGTCTGATAGGGACATGCAGGTATGCCTCCTTGAGGTCCAACGTTACTAGCCAACCTTTCTTGCCCAACATGGGAAGAAGCTGCTGTAGTATTAGCATCTTGAATTTGGGTACTTGCAAGAAGGTGTTTAAAATTGAAAGGTCCAGAATGGGTCTCCAAGCATTGTCCTTTCTGGGGACTAGAAAGAGCCTTGAGTAAAATCCTTGGCCTTGCTCCTCTGTAGGTACCAGCTGAATGGCTCTCATGTCCATGAGAGCTGCAATTTGTTTTTGTGCCTCTGCCCATTGATTTTGTGGCAGGTTTGGCATTCCTTTTATCCTTGGCAAGGTGTGGAAATGGAATCTGCATCCATGTGAGATAATGTCTAGAACGCATTTGTCCTTTGTGACGATGCACCAGTTGTCTGTAAAAAGTGCTAATTTTCCTCCCAAGTGAGCTGCCAAGAGAGTTTTGCTTGGCAGTTTGAAGTTTAAATCATTGTGTTTGACTTCTAGTAGTTTGGGACCTGTCTTCTCCTCCCTTCTGTGTTGCAGTGCCCTCATTGGCGAGGTTAGTAAGGGATTTGTGCTTGTCCTCTGCCCCTTGGGCGCCTGTACTTACCCCTCTGTGGTCTGTCAGAAGCTGGAAAGGACCAATTTTTTGTTGGACAATTTCTGCTGAAGCATGGGGGCTGTACCTGTAAGAAATCTTTGACCGTCTGCATAGATTTTGCCTTATCCTCCATTTTCTTTAAAACCTACTCTGCTTTAACCCCAAATAAGACATTCTGCTGTAAGGGTGCATCCAGTAACTTTGCTTTAACATGATCAGGCAGAGATTGTTCCTTTAACCAAGCATGCCTACGTATAACAGACCCAGTAACAGCTGCTCTAGAGGAAGCTTCCAAGGCATCAAAACCCCATTGTAAAGTATGTTTGCCCACCTGTTCAGTTGCATGCAACAGATCTTGCATTTCCTTGAATTCAGACTGTTAAGGGTGCGTGCCCATCTTTTGTTTTATTTGAGACATTAGGAATTGCTGGTATTTAAGCATGTGAAACTGACAATTTAGTGCTCTCACAGCTAGAGTAGCTGAGGTGTAAACCTTCTTCCCCCACCTATCTAGTGCTCTGGAGTCCCTTTCTGAGGGTACAGGATTTTTAGCCATAGAAGCCTTAGCCCCTTTGGGACCCTGGGAAATTGTCTCTGGATCAGCAACAGGGCTTTTGTATAGGAATTTGTGAGAGTCAGGCACTCTATAGTATCTATCTGGTTTGGCTGGAGCAGGAGGCAGAGAATCTGGATTCAGACTAGATTCTAAGAAAACATCATCCACAATGTCCAAACCTGGGGGGATAACAAGTGGTCTGTGCTTGGTGAGTAAAAGAAACTCTCTGAGCCTTTTCTTTGAGTCAGAGTAGTCCTGACCTTCCCAGTGGAAAATCCCTCATGGTATGTAAGGTTTCCCCCAAAGGAATAATCTTCAGGGAGAGAAGTTGAGGGAATGGAGTCTTCAGCATCGGAATCTTCATAAGGGGGAAAGGAGTAATCCTGTTCCTCAGAGGAGCCTGAGGAAACAGACACTTGATCAGAGGAGGCATAATCCTCCTCTTGTCTAGGCCTTTTGTCGGGGGGGTTGGGAACCCCTGATCAAAGAAATCAAATCTTCAGCCATTTTAAGCATCTGTTTCTTAGGCATAAGGCCTTGACCTGGAGACTGAAGTGTAGGCTTTTTTGGTTTTAGAGGAGTCTTAAGCTTAGCATAAGATTTTATGGTGAGAGTAGTCGGTCTGAAGACACCTTCAGAAACCGAAGGTGTTTCTACAGCACCGGCTTCCCCTACTGCAATGTCGTCGGTAGGGCCTAAAGAAAATGGCTGCGTCGGCCTAGAACTCTCTGCTGGGGGATCCGAAGCGGTCTGGGGATCCAATTCAGCCGTAGCCAGGGGGCTGCGTAGGCGCCTCACTGAAAACTGGAGAACCAGCGACCGGCCCAGCCGAGGTTTCGGAGTCTGGTTTGGATCTAGGCTGCCTGTCTATCTTTGCGGTTTTTATGCACGCCGGTAGTCAGTTGCTCCGACGGCATAGTGTAATTAAATTTTCTACCGAAGTAGTGTCGTGCGAAATCAAAGCGTCACTTTATAGTTCACTTATTAAACCTAGCACAAAACCGACAACCAGTGACTTCGTGGTCTGGGCCTAGGCAAGGTATACAAAAAGAATGAAAGTCCTTATGAGGTATTTGCTTCCTACAAGAAATGCAACTGTTAACTTTTTCTGACATCGGACTGAGACAAGAAAAGGTTCCCCAACGGGGTACTTAGCTTTGAAGACTTCAGACTGAAACTCAAATCGAAAATCTCAGGTGTCGGCCGACCGGCACTTGCGAACTGCTTCTGCTTCGGGCACCACGCGGCAAGAAAGACTGAAGAAAATGGCGTCGGATGCTTCTGATATACCCCTGGCGCTCTGACGTCAGGGAAGAAGCGACAGCAACCGACGCCAGACCAAGACTTT
This sequence comes from Protopterus annectens, assembly GCF_019279795.1. NCBI lineage: Eukaryota > Metazoa > Chordata > Ceratodontiformes > Protopteridae > Protopterus > Protopterus annectens. Next base: position 826,306,110 of record NC_056748.1, on the reverse strand, counting down.
GGAATTTGGGCTGACTGCGGGACCGCCTGACGGCAGGATAACCCAAGTGTGATGACTGCAGCAGGGTAACACGATGAGCATCCCGGCCCTTATACACAGGATCAAAGGGAGAGAGATCTCTAGAGACTGAGAGTGCTGGCACCAAAGGTTCTTTAGATACAACTGAAGTTCTCTCATGTGAAGCCTGGCCAGAAGAATTAGAAGGATGCAAGATGCCATGTATCCCACGGCTTGCAGGAACTTCCTCGTGGTGAGGTGACTTTTGGAAGCCAGCTGGGTAAAGTAGAGAGACAGGAAGCTCTGCTTTTCTGGGGATAGGAAGGCCATTTGGGATGCTGTGTCTAGCAGAGCTTCCAAGTAAAAGATCTTCCTGGTGGGAGTTTGCGTTGATTTCTTTTCGTTGATGGTGAACCCTAGAGAGGTTAGGAGGGATTCGACAAAGAGAAGGTCCTGGAGCAGCTTTTCTTTGCACTCTGCCTGAATGAGGCAGTCGTCCAGTAAGAGTAAATCTGCATATTTCTCTGTCTGCAAAATGCTATGGCCAGGGCTAAGCATTTGGTGAATATTATGGGAACACAGTAGATAAGACAAAGGGCAGCGCAGAGAACTGAAAGTGTTGTGATCCTGCTCTGAAGCACAGGAATTTCCTGCAGGACTGCCTTATGGGGATGTGGAGGTAGGCATCTTTTAGGTCTAGGGTCACTAGCCAGGCATTTTTTGTTAGCATAGGCAGCAGCTGCTGCAAAGTTAGCATTTTGAATCTGGAGACCACCAGGGAGATGTTCAGAATGGATAAATCCAGGATGGGGCGCCAAGTGCCCTCTTTTCTGGGAACAAGGAATAGCCTGGAATAAAAGTCTTTGCCTGTTTGATCTGAGGGGACAGGTTTGGACCTGTTTCAATGCCACTGCTCACTGATTTTGAGGCAAGTCTGGGTACCCTCTTGGAATTGGAAGTTCGCTGAAAAGAGAATTTGTATCCCTGAAAAATGATCTTCAAGATCCACTGCTCCTTTGTTACAGAAAAACAATTTTCTTGGAAGAGAGAGAGCCTTCTTCCTAGTTTTTGATGAGAGAAGGGAGGGGAGAGGGGGGGGGGGTCACTGACTTTTTGCCATAGAAGGGTTGCTTAGAACTCCCTGCCTTTGGGGCTGAAGTGGTCCACTGTTTGCTTCTCTGCTGGCCCTGGGTGGTCTGTCCCTATGGGGCTTACCTTGGCCGTGTCTTCTAGATGTAGGGAAGGACCAGGGCTTAGAGGGAAAGTTCTTGCTGAACCTGAAAGAAACTGTTTTCTGTTTGCATAGCTTTTGCTTTGTTTTCCATCTTCTTAAGCACCTCTTCTGCTTTTACTCCAAGCAAACGCTCCTTATCGAGGGGTGCATCAATAAGTTTAGACTTGACACGATCAGGAAGAGGTTGTTCCATCAGCCAAGCATGTCTTCTAATGACAGATTCTGTCACTGCTGCCCTGTTAGAGGTTTGTAGGGCATCACAGCCACAGTGTAATGAGCGTTTGGCCATTTGACAAGTAGAGTGCAGTAAATCTGCTAACTCTTTTGAATTGGCACAGCGAGGAAAGGTAGAAATCTTTTGTTTTAATAGTTCCAAAGTGTGTTGTGGATATTTTAACATATGGAACTGACAATTGAGTGCTCTGATAGCTAAGGCTGCAGAAGTGTATACTTTTTTACCCCCATCTGTCCAGAGCTCTAGAGTCCTTGTAAGAAGGAACAGGATTCTTGGCAGAACTAGTCTTACCTCCTTTAGGTCCCTGTGTAATGACCTCTGAGTCTGCAGCAGGATTTCTGTACAGGTATTTGTGAGAATCTGGTACTCTAAATACCAGTCAGGTTTACTGGAAGCAGTTGGGAGGGTGTCAGGGGCTAAACTGGATTCATGGAAAACATTATCCACCACTTCTAAAATAGGGGGGATGGCTAGGGGTCTGTACTGGGGCAGGTCCAGAAACTCTCTAAGTCTTTTCTTAGACTGGGGGAAGTCCTAAGATTCCCACTGGAAATGTTCCCTGAGGGTGTGAAGGGCTTCCCCAAAGGAAAGGTCCTCTGGAGGAGAGGCAGAAGGGATGGATTCCTCTGAATCTGAATCCTCATAAGCAGTCAGAGGCTGCTGTTCCTCTTCAAAATCTGAATAGTTAGATTCCTCAGAATCCTGTTCTATCATAATTTCTGGAGAAGGATGCCTTTTCCTTTTAAAAGTTGTGGCCTGACTACCCCGGATAAAGGAGATGAGATCTTCCGCCATTTTAAGCATTTGTGCTTGGGGTGGTGGAGCAGGAGCAAGATGGTGGCTAGAAGCAAATTTTCTAGGAGTGGCCTGGCTTCTAGGCCTGAGAGAATCCGCCGATCTGAGAGAAATGGTAGTCGGATGAGAAGTTGTTTTTTTGCCTAGATTCGGTAGTGTGCAAGGTCTCCTCGGAAGCCGGTGCCTGCGTCATGGTTCCAGACCCAACCGATGCAGAGACGGCCAAAGGCTTGGAAGACTAAGAAGATTTCTGAGGCATACTGGACTCCGAAAGGGTCTCAGTAAAGGCCTGCGTAGATATCGAATTGGCATCAGGGGCTGCAAAAGCACCTCACTGAATTCCGGAGAACTGACGATCTGCTTAGTGGTAAGCATAGTCAGAAGGCTTAGCCTTGTGTGGTCTGTCTCTATCTTTTTATCTGTGTTTTTTCAGAATGTCCACGGATTGTTGGCTGACCGATGCCATATCGGAATGTGAACACGGAACATGAAAATAACAGTCTACAAAGAGAGCTCTACAGGTGACTGCAGCCAACGCAGAAAAACATTGACTCTGGTATTCTGACCAGCGGAGGGCTACCACAGCAGGGATAACCCACAGGTGATGACTACAACAGAGAAACACTAACATCGTGACTATTCGACTGAAGACACTTCAATGTATTGATTGTAAATCTATATACATGTATATATATATATATATATATATATATATATATATATATATATATATATATATATTTGCACACATATACATATATATATATATATATATATATATATATATATATATATATATATATATATATACACACACACACATATATGTATCTATATATATCTATATATATATACACACACACACACACACATATATATATATATATAGATATATATATAGATATATATATATATATATATATATATATATATATATATATTAGAGAGAGAGAGAAATTACATATAAATATTCTATATATTTTTTGTCAAGTCAGTAAAAAGGATCTGAGGTACTTGGGGTTGGTGCTTTATGGAAAAGGGAGAAGCTTGAGAGTTTTAGGCTGACACGAGCTTTAGCAATAGCAGAGTCGTATAGGAGGGATCAGATCCAAACCCATTAGTTGAGGACAGAATGAAAATTGACAACATCAGATCTAATTTTCTGGCAACCAGTGCAGTAAATAATTTATAATCATGATTAAGTATTGATATGAGTCTGTATAATCCAAAATGTGAGGGATCTTTGCCTGGTTCATGAATAATACGTAGGCCAGCTTGATTCCTTGCATTCAGGGCCTCTCCAATTACCAAAACCTAATAAGCTACGACTGCGGTGGTGGCGCTGCGGTAGCGTTGTCGCCTCACAGTAAGACGTTGTCCTGTTCGATTCTCACCTAGCGCGTCTTCTGTGTGGAGACAAGCGTGAATGGGCGTACCTTTGTTGAAGGTTGTGCATCAGGGCTGGCAACTCGGCACGTAAAAATCTACTGCCAATTATTAGCGGACTGGAGTTCCGCTGTGGCGACCCCTAACCGGGAAAAGCCGAAAGACACAACAAAAGTAAAGCCTTCAATAAATTTGTCTTTAAACATTACAAATTTCTAATGGTAAACCATCTGGCCCAGGTATATAACCCCCTTTGATTCCTTAGTATTGTTTACACCTCATTCTCTAACTTCTTGCATCAAGTAGTTCCCCTGATCCTGGTCCACACTTTTTAATAGTAGCTTTCTTATGAAGTCTCTTACTTCATTTCTTTCCCCCAAAATATCTCTCCTTCATGAAAGTGTTCACAAAATGAACAAACGTTCAACATTTATATCCAGATTTCTCACAAACTCTCCTTGATCTTTGACATAGAATCTTGCATATTCATCCTCTCACTTCATATCTAATCTTGAGAGACAAATTATACAAGCTCTTTGTTACTTAAAGATAACATTCTAGCAGTTCTCCTTGCTTGGTTTACCTTGTAACCTAGCATGTTACTATTATCCTGTAACTATAGCAATTTTTAAACATCGTTATTAAACAATTTTGTTTTTAATGACACAGGTACACACAAAGTAAGAGAAAAGACAACAACCAGTTCATTTTCATGCAGTACAGACTAACATTTTTTATTCACTTCATCATTACATAAATTGCTCAATTCCTACTTTCCCTTAAATTTCACTCCTTTTCCTGAAAACTGTTCTGCAGCTACTGTTCCCATAAAATCCACTCATTTCTACATAATTTGGCAGTTCTGTTTTCTAAAAATTCAACTTGTAGTTCTTTTATCTTATGATAGTCACTACTTCAGTTACAGTTGGTTTAAATGATGGTGTCCATTTTCTAGTAATTAATTTTCTTTTGGCAACAAATTTCATCAAACTTAGTGAGGACATTCTATGGCTGAGCAACTCTGATCTTGTACCCCAGCTCAAATGAATTATTTCCTTGGTTACAACCATTTGATCCCCAATATTTCTGACAAAGTATTGCGAGTAGTTTTCAAAATCTGCCATCTTGTTACATTACTAAAATCACATTCCCATTATCTCCCTCTGGCCCATCACATCACCAGCATTTTCTATCTACCTGAAGAAAAATTCTTTGAAAACTGGGGAATAAAAATATGTATGCAAAAACTTGAATGCTGCAGTGGTGCAGCGGAAGCGTTGTTGCCTCACAGCAAGAGGTTCTCCCGTTTGATTCTTGGCTGGAGTGGCTTCTGTGTGGAGTCTGCATATCCTCCCTGCGGTCGAGTGGCGTTCGAAAGATATGCGTAGAATGGGCGTGCCTTCGTTGAAGGTTGGGCATCGAGCTGGCACCTTGGCACCCATAAAAAAATCTACTGCCGATCATTAGTGGACCGGAGATCCGCTGTGGCGACCTGTAACCGGGAAAAGCCGAAAGAAAAACAAACATGCAAACACTTGAAAGCAAAAATCTTTGACCTTCTGGACTACACTACATATTCTGGAGTCATGCAGATGTCCTCCCATTGCTCTTTAATACACTGCATTTCCTTCTCTCTTCCCAATCTTTTCTGACCTCCTACGATTGCTTCTTATACTTAAAGCAATATTTTAATTGCCCTACTAATTATTCCTTTTTTAAATTGCAACTTCTGCTCTAGATTCCATTAACAACACTATCAGATGGTCTTTCATAAATAACTGCCCTTCTCTTGGACTATCCTCTTATTATTCCCTGGTAGGGAGGGTAGTCTTGGAACCTGCATTCCAAACTGCTGTTTAGCCTCACTCCACTCCAAGTCCGTGGTTTCAAAAAAAAAAACTTGACTCTTTTGCTAATTTTCTCCAGTAAATTCCAGCCTGCTACTGCATACTTTCTATACACTGTCTTACAGTCATCCCCTTTTGGCAAAATCTCCTTTTCTCCATTCCCATGCTGGCTTAGTTCTTTACATTATTTTCTGCTATTGTATACTCTGTATGACTGTTACCTTTAGCGACCTGCATCCAAAATCCTACTCACTCCTTGGTTACTGACCACCCCCCATCATCCCTTTCCACTTTAACCTTCTGTTTGTGTTATAAATAGGAGCATTAATTGCAGGTCTCAAACTCCACTTCAGACCAGATTTGCACTTTTTTCTATGGTGCAAATCAACTTTTAACACTTAACTCTTGCCCTCTTTCACTGACAAATTCTTACAAGTCTTTATTAATTAATTATAGCCCACAACTTCTCTGGTTAATAAAAATATGCCTGACCCACAGATACAGCTCAAGTGACTAGAAAAATGTTAACTGCTTGTTTCTTACTTTCCATATCTACAATCAACAGCATCCAGCTTCTCAAGGTTTACGTTAACCTTTGTTTAATTTCTTCCCACATACCATTAGCTGCTACAACAGAATACTTTCTAATCTATACACCTAAATACTTCATTTTATGTCCCCATAAATATGGGTATGGCTGAACCAATTATTGCACGAGTATGCAGTTTACTACTATAGCCATTTTTTATCTTTGTGTAATTAATATTCTGGAAAGACTTTACACAGTCTAAAAATATTCCATAATATTGAGAGATCTTTTTCTGGATTTATCAAGTACAAAATAAGATAATTTGCAAATAAAACCAACTTTTCTTGATTATCATACCAATTATATCATTGAATTTCTAAGTCCCTTATACTTTTTCCCTAATAGCTCTAAGTATAAAGCATATAACGGGGAAAGAGGATCCACCCCACCTTGTTCCTTTGCTGAAATACAGCATTTTAAAGAGGAACCTTCCCCACCTTAATTCTTGCTTCCATGCCTTCATAAATCCGCCTATTTAAACCTATTATTCTATCGCAGAATGCAAATACTGCCATTGCCCTAGTCATAAAATCCAAACTGACTATCAAATGCTTCCTCTGCATCATGACCCTTTAGCAGCAGTGTTTTATTATACTATGTTTCCCCCTGGATCATTGTGCTATTAATGTCGTCAAATGGATGCATCCTCTCCAATAAACGCAGACTCAAATCTATCAATTTTACCACCTTTCCCATTCTCTTAGCTAGCATAGATCAACACTTAATTATTTAGAAACAGCTCAAATGCTAGTACTTCACTCACTGCTTTTTACAATATTGTTAAAATAAAACCTTCCAGACCTTTATCATTTTCTTCCCTCCAAACAAACAGAAATACTGCCTGTTCATGGAGAATTCCCTAGTGATTATAAATATCACCCATTTTTATCTCATATTTTCCTGTCTTAGCTATTAACTGTTGCACCTCATCTTCATCTAACCTTAGTATAATTAAGCTGTCCCTAAATATTTCCATTTTTAACTTTTTTTAGTTTTCTACTTAATACAAATTTTCATAAAATTTCCAAAGTATCTCTAATATCTCCATGGGCTCTACTTATTTTTCTTGTCAAGATTCCACAAGTGTGGCTACAACCCTTTCTACATTGTTGTCAAGTCATCGTGCTACAAACCCTTTCTACTTTTCGCTGCCAAAGTCATTAAGTTTTTGCAGTCTGCAGTTTTTTTTTCAAAAAAATGACTGCTTAACAGTAACCTTTCTAAACTCACAGGATTTCCAGACACTTCATATGTTCCATTTATCTCTATGCAGTTGCTCCAGTTCTTGTTCTGAGATTCCCCTTCTTCAGCAATACTTTAACTTCTGTCAGCCACTCTAAAGAAGTCCTATTGCTTCTTTCCCATATATTTTACTTTTATTTTCACCATGTTTTTTAAACTTCATTTGCATTTATCTCACATAAGAGCTAACTCTGCAATGTTTGTTTTCCCTAATAACTCTCAAATCATTTCCACAATCCATTCCTTATATTCCTCTCTTTTTAGCATATAAGTAGAAAGGTGCTAGTGTGTCTCATTTTTATATCACTACCCTGCATATTTTTGTTGTTTTTATTTTTCTGGTGATTGATCTGATACAGTTATGTTGGGTCTCAAAGCTTTCACTGAAATGTGCATGCTTCTGTGAAAATTTCTATCCAGTCTACACCAGTTAATGTACATTGAACATGAAAATTCTAATTTCTGCTACTAAATTCACATCTACCATACCAAATATTCTCAAGTACATTTTCAAAAATCTTCCCTCTTGTTATATTTTCTAAGCCCCCAATACATCTTCATGATTGGAAACCAGGTTTAAGTCCCCATCCATACATAATATTCCACTACATAAACATATACATATTAGTGCTATATATAGTATTGTGTAATAATATACAGTATAGTGTAATAATATATGGTATTATAATAATAATACAAATACATGCCAGTATAATCCTCCTTCCCTGCATTTTTTTTCAAATCCATGTTTTACCCCTTACCACCACAAATCTTCCATTACCATTTTTTTTCTCTTCTGTCACTGCTGGAGATCAACTCACAATCGATCATTATTGCAATTGGTATTAGCCTTTTCCTTTGTCCCTGATATTCTTCTGAATGTTGAGACAGAATTAATGAAAATCTGGACTTGCATACATTAAATACAAGAAAGTCATTTTTCAGAATGTTCCCCTTTTCTCAAAGGTGCAGCAATCTGAGAACTGGTATAGACCAGTTTAACTGGTGTGGGGTACTTGCCTCCCTGCAAAAACAAGTTTAAAAGAAAAAGATAGTGGAGTACAACATTAGCTCTCCTGTATTTTTGGTCTTCATCTCTCTCAGTATATCAAGACTTGGCAATGTGTGTCTTGATATTTCATTACAGAACCATGTAAATGTTTTTTTCTCACACTTTAGGCTTCAGTAAAAGTCTCACAAAAATTAAATACAATTTCAAAACCCCAAATTCCTCCAGCAAAGACACAAAACTAAGCATGCTTTATAAAAAGTACATTTACCCCTCTAAATAAGCGCAGCTGCCCCAAATACATGGCTGCACCTATAGGCATTACCTATTTTAAAGTTGAGGTTAACCAAGGTAAAGCACGTACCCATCTTGCCTCTGTTCTTCTCCCAGATGAAACAACTTCCATGCTTTTAACAAAATAAAAAAAATCTTACTCAAAAAGCCTTTTTTATTCAAGTCCATGTTTTACACAGAATAGTGCAGTCCTCATGTATGGTAAACTAACACCCCCAATGGTTGTCCCTTAGTAAAAAAAATGTCTAACTCTATACACCAAGAACAGCCTATTACCAGGAGCCACATTAATTCAGATGCCTACAGAACGTAGTCTTTTCTAATAACCTTGGCTTAACAAATAAACCACAGGTAACTAAGGAGAGAGTAGCATCTTGCTGACCTATAGCAGGTACTTTTCTATTCCTCTGTAAACTCTACTTACACAAAATGTCAATTTCAAACTTCCCACACCATGTCTCATGGATTCCATTTTCTACTATGTGGTTTCATAGCAGTATTTCTGCATCTCCTCTCACCTTCTCAGCTCTTCCTTTAATTCTATTTCCAGTCCCTATGGTGTCTGCTGTTTTATCCAATTTCTGATTATGCCAATTATCCCTTTCTTTGCTTACACTCTGGTAGCTTATGATATTCCCAGAAGATATGACCCAAGTCACCCTTCATATGCCCCTCACATCACCAGCAGCTGTAATTCCTGGGTACATTTTATTAATTCTTGGAGGAGTGTAAATTTATTTGTGCAGACATTTACAAGTGAATATCCAGAACTTTCTGGATCTTGTGGCCTTATTGGGTACCAACAAATATAAGCCCATTCTTCATCAATTATATCAATCCTTTCCTAGTTCTTCCAAGTTTTGAAGTGGTTTCATTTAGTTAACCATCTTTCTACTAATAGATCCTGGTAAATTCTGCCTACTAGCTTCTACCAGAAGTTTTGCAAGTTTAAGTCTACTAACCCTTCTTATTTCTATGTCAGTATCATACTTTGCCAGTGTGTTATATACTCCTCTGTATATTAAGATGTCTCTTCTTTCAATCTGGAAGTGCTCTGCAAGGTTCCTTCCAGTTTATTCCTTCCTTCCTTCTATCACCTAACTTCATCTTATCTCAGAAAATAGAAAAATGTGTTGCTCTCAGTCCAATTTCTTACAGCTACACTATTTGTTGCATAGGGTTGCTTCTCTGACCCTACTGGCCACACCTCAAATATTAACACTCTTTACATTTAAACATCTTGTCTATCATATTCTAAATCCTGTCCAGTTCTTTTTTGCCTACATTTTCTACTGCACCATTCTTTGTCAATGTTATTGACCAGACAACTTTTTTTTTCGCCTCCAAAGTATCTCCCGTTTGCCCTAATGTTGTTTCCTTCCATGTACAATATAACCTTGATCCTATAGGTAATGTATTGGCTTTAGTCATGCAGCTCTGAAATATTCTTGTATGTGTGGGACCGCCAAGTTCCCCTTCCCTGTTGATAAAATATTTTTTGCCACTTGACTATGTGCCTTGTCACACCACGTATAATCTATTATCTCCATCAATTTGTCATCCCGTAATTTTTTTCCTAGATCACAGATAAAAGCTTGCTCTGTGTACAGCCTAAACATTTTTACTCTTACATTTTTTTTGTATGTGTTGACTGGCAAATCTCCACTTTTGCAACTTCTCTTGAATTGTTATCCTTACCTGTACCCAGGGCTCTACTGGTGAATCTGCAAATCCCCTGGCTATCCAGACACAGACATTTCAATTTGTAATATCCCCACAACTGGGGGGGGGGGATCCTGTACTATGGTCTACGATGAGACATGGTTCATGCATATTGTTTTGGTTTTATCTTCATTAACCTTATATCCTGAGATTTTCTTACATTCTCTTAATATATTAAACAATTTCAGTAGGTCCTTTTCTGTCTGAGTCATAAATATTACATCTACAAACACGACTAGTTTTTCTTCAAAATAATCCCATTTCCATCCCTTGATCTCATACTGACAAATCTTTTGCACTAAAGATTCTGGGTATAGTGTAAACAGCAAAAAGGATAGCAACAGCCCTATATGGCACCCCTTTCAATCTTAAGATTGAATGCAACTGTCCAATTAATTATTACTGCCTTTGATCCACCATACATAGCCCCTTAATCTGGTATACTCTGCATGGAATCTCATTATGTCCATAACATTCCTGAGGTATTCCCAGTGTACTCTACTGAATGTTTTCTCTGTATCTAATCCAAGTATATTAACTGCTTTCTCCTCCTTTCTGCTGCACCGTGGATCTTACTGACTGTTTTAAATACACTGTTGTGCTTGTCTGTCTTCAACAAACCCTTGGTCACAGTTTATAACACTGGGAAAGATTTTTGAGAACCTGTCTGCCAAAACTGCCACAAAAACTTTATAATCATACTTCAAAACTGATGTGGGTTGATATGAAATGGAATTACAAGATCCCCACCATCCTTTAAATATCATTATTACTGCCATATGCGACGACTCAGGAATGACACTCCAGGTGAGGATCTTCAAAATATTGACACATGTTGACAATAACCTGAGCTTTGACCATAATATGTCTACTGTGGTGTGGTGACAAAATTATACACTGCACAACTTACAAGCAAGGGTGTGGCATCCAGGTCCAGGAAGTCACTGTTCCACTGTGCGTGGCTCTTGCCACACTAGTCATTGACTGCAATGTACCCTTCTGTATGTACCTGACCAGGGACTTGAAACAGCTCAAGAGATGACAGAAGTACCTGACAGAATATAGGGAGTAAACAAATCCTATGCTGATATCTCAAAGCCCTACCGTGTACTCAGTCTCCTACAGACTGCTGCATGGCACTCGAGGCCTCTGATCCAAAACTGATAGATTCACCGCACAGCTGCAACACAAATACCAGATATGCCAAGTCAAAGGACCTAAACTTAGTCTGCGACATACATAAGACATGTTGGAGGGACAGGTATGCATCTCAAAGATTAACCCTTCTCTGTAACAGGCCTACCATCCAGTCATCTCTAACATTATTCAAAGGTAGCTTGGACCAATGGATAGAAAATCCTAAATTTACTCCTGGTTTAGCACCTATGTCTTTTGATGTGTACAAGCCTATCTCACAATCATAAAATTCCTTACGGTACTGACATGTCAGCAATGTTCTGGTAAATTTGGGGTAAGCCTGAGTAAGCTTAAATGTCTCCTGGACCGAAAGACTAGTAACAACCTATGAACCTATTAAACACCCTATGCCACATAAGTACTAAGCCTTGAGAACCTTCTTCCACAACTCTACAGAGAAGCTATCCCATCCTGGAGACTTTCTTATTGCTCATTTCTTAATCCGATCCTCAATTTCCCAAGTCATTACTGGCCTCAGTAAGTCTTTAGCTTCTGTTTCCATTAGTTTCTGCACTGACAATGTAAAACCTCGTTTCCCATTTTATGTCCCTTTCTTGACTTTCATAAAGGTTCTCATAGTTCTCTCTGAAAACCTTCTCTACTGCCTTGGGGTCCATCACTTTCTGCCGATTTTTGGGATTTTTAAGTTTAAAATTCCCCTATCAATTTTTTTGTTGTCACAAAGTTATGGCTAAATTTTTGTTACTTAAATCTGACTTCACAAGTGAACATATTCAGTGCTACTTGTTTTTTGCTCCAGCATTTCTCATCTTCAACTTCCTTATATCTCTTTCTTCCTCGTTATTCAATGCTTCCATTTTCTGTTGTAGGGCCTTTATTTTCTCCAAATGTCCCACTCCACTGTTTTGTTCAAATCCCTGCAATATCAATCTTCTATTCCTGTACCATCTACCTAACCATACCTCTCAATCATACTGAATTCCTTGGAATTTACGTTTTTTGGAGGGCAAAATAATGAGGTGCCATGAATTTCCGAGTGGCCCCTTCAGTTTCCGATTTTTTTATTTTATTTACAATTTTCAACTACATCATCTGACATCATCACGTTATCACTATTTGTCAAGGGGACGCCCTCTACTCTCAAGTAAACATCAGCTGAATTGGCTCCCCGTGTGTACTATGTCTTTTGGTTTATATTAGGTGCCAAAACCAAATACAACACGCAGTAAGTTACTGTGCTTTTGCATACTCCCAACTAAGTGGAAAAGACACACCAGGCTATCAAGGGCACTTCACAAGAGTTTATGAACTTGCCTGTAAGGCTGTAACCTGAGCAATATTCCGTTCACCTGATAAAATATAACTCCAAACCAAAATAAGTGAACATGGTTTGCCGGTAAAATACAAGAAAACTAAAAGTTCCATTCACAAACAATAAAACCAAATTTTATTTCACCAATAAAGATAAGTGCTTTCATCCCTTATATTAAGGAACTTCATATCTGGTTTTAACGTCTGTGAATGGAACTGTTTGTTTTATTGTATTTTACCAGCAAAACCACATTTGCTCTTTTTTTTTTTTTTTTGACATAAGGTAGGATAACCCATAAGCAAGCACAGATCACAGAGTGAGCACCTAATACATGAAATCCACCCCTGACACTTCAGTTTTACTTGCTGTTTCAGAACAAAGCCAGAGAATGCAGTGTGTAATATGGTTTGGTACAGTGTTAAACGTGTTATTTATTTCCTTTCATGTTGACTCATTATTCTTCATGCTTTTCTGAGCGCTCCATTAGACAATAAAATAAACAAGCAAACAAAGAAATAAATCATAGTGTTACAAAAGGGCATTGCACGCAGTGTGCTTGCAAATGGTTTATGTATATAAAGGTATGTACAGAGGTCAGTTACTGAACAGTCACAGTCCCATACACACTACTTTGCATGGAGAGTAATTTTAATGTCAGATGTTTAAACCCCAACTAGTTCAGTTTCAGTATGGTCCCCTTCATATGGTTTGTTTTCAAGTCTTCTAAGCACATGCAAAAATAGAAAACTTAACAGTTCTAAGGCAAAGACTGCTGATTTGCATACTATCGTATGATGTATATTTCTCAGACTTTCTCTGAGTTCCCATGTAAAGGGTCATCTGAATGTGGACCTAAGTAGCATGCAATAATTACTAGGTAATATAGGTAATGGAAAATCTCAGCCATGTGTACCAGTCGTCAATAGTGTTACTTATTCTTTTTTAGATTAAGCTAAATAAATAAAAACATGAAGTTGGAACCACAAATGACTGTCCACACTGATTGAGTAGTTGAGCATTTTCTTTCGTTTAATATGAATAAACTTCTTCAGATGTTCTGAAGAAGTTCGTTCATATTAAACAAAAGAAAACGCTCAACTACTCAGTGTGGACAGTTCATTTGTGGATCCAACTTCACATTTTTGTTTTTTAAAGGTTTTACTGTTCGTGAGTTGGTGGTGTTTTGTTTTTTTCAATAAATACAAAGATGACGAAACAAATAAAAAACAACATAATTCTCTGTTTTCTAAGGTGACTTAATACTGGTAACTGAGTAAAGTTCCAAAAATATGCATTCTAATTAGTCTATATTTCTCCAGCTTAGCCTATTGTTTTAACACTGATGTAAACCATCCGTATTCTTCAACAGGAAGCACAGTAACCTCCAGCAGTTGCTATGCACATGGGTCCTGAGATCTGAACTGTTGTTGACCAACTGGATAGAAGAAAGGGATATACGGTATACCGCTGCAGTTTGTGAGCACCTCTGTACACAACAATGTTTTGATAATGCGAGTATAATAAAAGAATTATAAATGAAAGTTGTTTGAGGGTATGTGCTAAGTGACACTAGGCTTGAGAATATATGAAGTGGTAAAGAAGAAAGATATTTTACTGGCGTTTGTAGAAGAAAGGAACTGTAAGGAAGTTGTGTTGTGACAGTTGTTAAATGTTTAAGTTTACGTTAAACAAGATGGCACAGTCATCAGACAAGAATATGACTGGTCACTGGTGGTAGTTCAGCATCTCTGTATGTATGGACTTAAAATTAAAAACTGGAATTTGAAACAAATTTGTTAAAATAGCAGTGAACACTCTTGCCATGGCCAAAGAGATTCAGTAAGTTTGGAGAATATATAAGTGTGTGTATTGTTTGGGAGAATATTTTTAATTGTGCAGGTGTTTGCATAATATAATGTATAATTAATGGTTTGGTATGCGATGTCTTTACAAGAAGGTCAAAATTTGTTCTTCATGATTTTGAAATGGTAGATTTGATGAGGTGATGACAGCTATGTGGGTCATTTGTTAAGCGTGCATCAAAACTGCATTTTTTTTTTTTTAAAGTTAATGAGATCCTTTGTGGTGATCGTCCAGTTAAGTTATTTTTTCATTTTTTTAAAAACATGAGATGATATAAACAAATGTTTACGGTGTATCCTAATAAGATGAAACTTAAGATAATAAATGCTGCTTTTTTCCCATCTTGCTAAAATTTTCAACAGAAGAGTGAAGTGGTGAATCATGGTGTGCTGTATGTTTAAGGAGTTTGAAGGAGTATGTAGCGGATATTGTATAAACTTGGTTTTCATCCCCAAGTGGTGATCTTGATGGAAGTCTTGGCCATGAGGCATAAAACATTTTTATTGTTATTATTCTTGTTACAAAGGGAAATGTTCTTATTTATGGTAAGTCATTTGTCTTGTCTGTCAGTCTTTGGACAGGTCACAGACGTTTTCAGCCAACAGATAACACAAGGCAGAGGAGAGGACACTTAAATTAATCACAGATACCTAGTAACTGCGAACCTATCAGTTTGCCATACATTCCCTACTGAAATATTACCAGCTTATCATTTTTTTTTTAATGCAACATAGGCAATTTATTCTTCGAGGGAAACAGGTACTTGTAGATGAAACAATGAAATATAAAGTTTGCTAGCAACAACCTCTTCATTAGTTACAGATCTCTTTAATGTGGAATTATTTAGATGACTGTTACTTCTGCAGAGATTGTGCATATTTACGGATACTGGTGGATTGTAGAAGTCTGAGTAGACTTTTATGATGGAAATGTTCTGAACTGGTAAGTGTACTGGTTCATACATTTTGTTTCATTGCTTACCGAAAAAAATGTTCAAAACAATAAATTCAAAACGTGCTCTAACAAGAGTGTTGTATTATACAAGGAATATAACGTAATACAGTCAGGAAGCTGTATCAAAAAGCACATGAATGTTTTGTGTGCAAGGGGACTATGATTTCAAAACAGACCAAAGGTAATCTTTATCCATCACTGGCCAGTTGCATTTTCTTTGAATGTGCGTTTCAATGCTGTTTCAATGAATGTGAGTTTCAAGGGCTAGGGTTGCCACCCCTCCATTTTTTATCCGGACTATCCAGAAATCAAACTGATTCTCCGGTAATCCGGAAAAAGTACAGTTGTGTACATTTACAATAAATGTAGATGTTAGAGTGTTATTCACTGTTGCAGTCATTACATTTGGGTTATCTGCCTTGCAGTAGCCCTCCGTTGGCCTGATTAACAAAGTCTTGGGTCCTGCGTCGGTTGCTGTACCTTCTTCAATGATGCCAGGTCATCAGTGGTATAAAACATGCAGCCGACGCCATTACATCAGTTTTTCTTGCCCCAGATGTCAGGTCCCCCCTAATGGGAAGCAATTAAATATATAAATACAAGGATATACCTCCAACAGAAAAGCAAATACACCAAAAAGCAAAGTAAGTGAGAGTAGAGATATAGCCAAAGGAAGAAAAGGGGGATAGAGGGAGGGTAACCAGGACTGCAACAGTGAATACACTCGAACATCTACATTTGTGTTAAGTGTACACAACTGTACTATATTTGTTGCGTTTCACTGTTGCAGTCATTACATTTGGGTAGATTCCCAAAGCTAAGGTTGGGAGGAGGAATTTAAATAGAATTAGGACCAGCTATAAGGCCCTGCAAGACTGCAGTGGCAAAACCAGCCCTGGATTTAGAGAAAATTGGAAAATGGTAATGCTTGGTGAAAGTATGTACAGAACTCCAGGTAGCAGCTTCTAAGATGACCTTGTAGGGACTCCCATGAGAAAGGCTGTAGAGGTGGATGCAGCCCTGGTTGAATGGGGTCTGATGCCCTGTGGGATAAGTTTTCTATGGTGCTTATAGCAGAAATGAATGCAGTAGCCTATCCATTTTGAAATGGTTTGTTTTGAAATAGCTTTCCCCTCTGTCCCTACAACAAATGCCACCAGTAGTTGTTCAGATTTCCTTTGAGGTTTAGTCCTGTCCAAGAGAATCTAAGCTGTCTGTGCACATCTAAAGAGTGCAGTATCCGTTCCCCTTTGTTCTGTGGGTTAGGAAAAAAGGTAGGCAAATGACTGGACTGATTAAGAGCCACACTGGATACCACCTTGGGCATAAGAGAGGGATTGGTTCTGAGGGACACTCTATCCACATGAAAGATGATGAAAGGTTCCACTGCCATATGGGCCTGTAATTCAGATACCCTTCTTGCAGAAGTGATTGCCAAAAGGAAAGCTGTTTTCCAGGAAAGACATTTAAATCTGCAGTAGCAGCTGTCTCGAAGGGAGGAAGAGAGAGTTTCTCCAAGACAAAGTTAAGATCCCAGGCTGGAGTTGGAGCTCTGCTGGGTGGCCTTAGATTTTTGGCCCCTCTGAGGAACTGCTTGAGCAGTGGGTGAGAGAAGAGGGGAGGCTCTGTGCTATAATGAGCTGAAATGGCTGAGGCATGAATTTTGATGGAGGAAAAAGACAAGCCCTTATGAAGCATCTCAGTTACGTATTGTAGAATCTGAGGTAAATTGGGCACTGCTGCGTTCATTCCTTGAGATTGGTTCCAATCACAGAATTTTTTCCATTTTGCAGCATAAGATTTTCTAGTACTAGGCCTCCTTGCCTCTAAAATTATATCCATCACCGATTTACTGAGGGATGGTAAAGGAGAGATTAGGTAATTAGCCAGGCTGCTAGGTTCAGCGTTTGCAGCTGAGGGTGCAGAATCATGTTCTCCTGCTGAGACAACAGGGAAGGAGTCTGAGGCAGGTGCCATGGAGCCAAGCGTGACACACTGCGCAAGAGTGGGTACCAGTGTTGGCAAGGCCAGTCTGGTGCAATTAAAATCATCCTTGGCTTGTCCTGTTTGATCATTAGTAGTACCTTGGAGAGCAGAGGCAGAGGAGGAAAGGCATAAACTGATAGGTTTTTCCAGCTGAAGGATACAGCATCCACTTTCCAAGCTTGTTTGTGGGGAATCCTTGTGCAAAATTTGTCCAGCTGATAGTTCTGGGGGAGGCAAACAGGCCTATATCTGGACTCCCCCATTTGCTTGTCAACATGTTGAAAATCCTTGGTTCCAGTTTCCATTCATGTGGGTCCATGAGGTTTCTGCTTAGTCTGTCTGCCAGTGTATTCAGTTTTCCTGGCAGGAAATGAGCTTGCAGATTCACTTGGTAGCTCAAGGCTGTGTTCCACAATGCCATGGCTAGTCTGCAGAGGGGGTAAGAATGTGTAACCCCCCGCTTGTTTATGTACCACATGACAGTGATGTTGTCTGTCGTTACCATTAGTTGTCCTGGAAGAATGTGGTCCTTGAAGGCTGTCAGAGCATTCTGTATAGCTAACATTTCCTTTTGATTTATGCGCAGGTGCATTTGATTTGGGTCTCATTTGCCCTGAAAGCACTTCCCTGCCAGGTGAGCTCCCCATGCATAATCAGATGCATCTGCTGTTGAGATTTGTTTGGCAGGGGGTGATGTGAATGGTAGTCCCCTGTTTTGATGGCAGGCCTCTGCCCACCAAAGGAACTCTAGGCATAGGCAAGGTATGATAGGAATCCTTGCTTCCAGATCCTGTGAATGTTGACACCATAGGGTTTTGAGATACCACTGTAGTTTCCATATATGCAGCCTTGCATATGGAATTAGAAGAATGCACAAGGCTATGAACCCCAAGGCTTGCAGTATTTCCCTTGCAGATAGCTGGGGTTTTGTGGCCACTTGTTTGAAGTAAGTTGTCAAATGTATCTGTTTCTCTGGCGTGAGGAAAGCCATCTGGGAAGTTGTATCCAAGCTCGCTCCCAGGAATATAATTTGTTGACAGGGTACCAAGTGGGATTTCTTTTCGTTTATGGTGAACCCTAGACAAGTCAGTACCCTTTGAACAAAGGCCAGATGACTGAAGAGAATTGTCCTTGCTTTCTGCCTGAATTAGACAATCATCCAGGCATGGGTATATTTGAATATTTCTTTGCCTGCAAAATGCAATGACTGGAGCTAGGCATTTTGTGAATACCCTGGGTGCAGTAGATAAGCCAAAGGGCAGTGCAGAGAACTGATAGTGCGTGTAGCCTGCTTTGAAGTGTAGGTATCTTCTGCAAGACTCCCTGA
Organism: Protopterus annectens; assembly: GCF_019279795.1. Taxonomy (NCBI): domain Eukaryota; kingdom Metazoa; phylum Chordata; order Ceratodontiformes; family Protopteridae; genus Protopterus; species Protopterus annectens. The sequence goes on along the minus strand of NC_056748.1, from coordinate 826,287,160 downwards.
TAGGGATGTGCAGGTATGCTTCTTTTAAGTCCAGTGTTGCCAGCCATGCATCTTGGCTAGCATAGGAAGCAGCTGGTGAAAAGTCAGCATTTTGAATTTTGGAATCACTAGGAAGACGTTTAGAATGGAAAGGTCTAGGATAGGATGCCATGTATTGCCTTTTCTGAGTACAAGGAAAAGTCTCAAATAGAAACCTCGTCCCTTTTCCTCTTCTGGTACCAACTGAATAGCCCCCATGTTTGAGAGAGAGAGAGAGAGAGAGAGAGAGAGAGTACCTGATTTTGAGCCTCTGCCCACTGATTTGGGGGTAGATCTGGCCACCCGCTTGGTGATGGTAACGTGTGGAAATGAAATCTGTATCCTTGGGACACTATATTTGGAACCCATTTGTCCTGGGTAATGAGTTCCCAGTTTTTGGCCTGCAGACCAATCTTTCCGCCTAAAGGAGCATTGAATTGGGAAGTGCTTGGAAGTTTTAAAAGCAAGTCATTGAGACGGTATTCCATAGGGGAGAGTGTTGCTGCTCCGAGATTTGGGTGCAGAAACCCCCACTGCCTAGTCTTGTGTGTCCCTTGGGACTGAAACCTGGGGTTTCTGCTGTGTCTAGGTTTGGCTTGAGAAGACCTGGAAGGGGCTGGAAAGAACCAATTTTTATAGGGCCAGTGCCTACTAAATCTAGGAGGCTGAACTTGTAAGAAATCATTAACAGTTTGCATAGATTTAGCTTTATCTTCCATCTTTTTAAGAACTTCCTCAGCCTTGTTGCCAAACAGGCGGTCCTGATTTAGGGGAGCATCCAACAATTTAGCTTTAACATGATCTGGCAAAGATTGCTCCTCAAGCCAAGCATGCCTTCTGAGGACAGACCCAGTAACAGCAGCCCTGCAAGAGACCTCTAATGAATCAAATCCACATTGCTAAGTATGTTTTCCAACCTGTTCTGCAGAATGCATTAAATCCTGTAATTCTATATTTTCAGCACAGTCAGGCATTAACATCATTTTCTGTTTAAGCAATTCAATAACATGTTGTTGATATTTCAACATATGAAACTGGCAGTTTAAAGCCCTAATGGCCAAGGTTGCAGAACTGTAAACATTCTTACCCATCTATCCAGCGCCCTGGAGTCTCTATCAGAGGGGGTAGGATTTTTAGCAGTAGAAGCCTTAATGCCCTTGGGTCCCTGTGAAACAGTCTCTGGATCCGCAATAGGATTTTTAAAAAGGAACTTGTGAGAATTAGGAAAGTATAGTTTTGTACCTACCATAAATGTAGATGTTCGAGTGCTAATACAGCTGCAGTCATAACAGATGGGTTCTCCTGCCGTCAGGCGGGTCCTCGGTCGGCCGAATTCCAAAGTCTAGGTCCGGCGTCGGTTGTATTCGCTTCTTCCCTGACGTCAGTGCGACAGGGGTATAAAGGAACCAGCCGACGCCATTTTCTTCAGTTTTTCTTGCCCTAGATGTCAGGTGCCCCCAGAAGGAAGACAATACATAAATTTGTGTAATAATGCAATATAATCAAAATACAGTAGTTGCAAGCAAATACATCATAAATGAATACCCCAATCAGGTTGTATAAGGAAGTGTTAGCCAATAGGCCTGTCCCAAGAGGGGAAGGAGGGAGGGAAACCTGGACTGCAGCTGTATTAGTACTCGAACATCTACATTTATGGTAGGTACAAAACTGTACTATGTTCATCGTGCATACAGCTGCAGTCATAACAGATGGGTAGAATCCCAAAGCTAAGAAAGGGGTGGTAGGCACTAGGTGGAACTAGGAGGAGCCAGGATGCCCTGCAAGACTGCAGTGGCAAAGCCTGCTCTAGTTTTGGAGTATAATGGAAGGTTGTAGTGCTTGGAGAAGGTATGCACAGAACTCCAAGTGGCTGCTTCCAAAATATCTTTGGTAGGAACTCGTCTGAGGAAAGCTGTAGAGGTAGCTGTGGCCCTGGTGGAGTGAGATCTGATGCCTGTAGGTACAGTTTTGCCATGAAAAGAATAGCAAAAGCATATGCAGTGGGCTATCCATTTTGAGATTGTCTGTTTGGAAATTGGCTTTCCTTGAGCACCTACAGCATAGGACACAAAGAGCTGTTCTGATTTTCTGAAAGGCTTTGTTCTGTCCAGATAATAACGCAGTTGTCTGTGGATGTCCAAGGAATGTAGTAATCTCTCCCCTTTGTTTTGGGGATTAGGATAAAAGGTAGGTAAATGTATGGCCTGATTCAAAGCTACCCTGGATACCACTTTAGGCATAAAGGACGGGTTGGTTCGTAAGGAAACTATGTCCTGATGGAAGATGATAAAAGGCTGCACAGCCATGAGAGCTTGTAGTTCTGAAACTCTACGAGCTGAGGTAATAGCCAGAAGGAAAGCTGTTTTCCAGGACAAATATTGCAAATCTGATGAGGCAGCTGGCTCAAAGGGAGGCAAGGTCAGTTTTTCCAGAATGAAATTGAGATCCCAAGCAGGTATTGGTTGTTTCCTTGGGGGTCTTAGATTCTTAGCCCCTCTGAGGAACTGTCTTAAGAGAGGGTGAGAGAATAAGGGTGGATCAGTGTTGTATTCTGCAGAAATGGCTGAGGCATGGATTTCGATGGAGGAGAATGAAAGTCCACTGCTTAGCAGCTCAGCTAGATACTGCAGTATCTGAGGTAAATTCAGTTTTCCAGGATCCTGGCCCTTTTTCTCATTCCAGACACAAAATCGTTTCCATTTTGCGGAGTAAGCTTTTCTAGTTGACAGCTTCCTGGCCAACAAAATGACATCCTGCACCTCCTTGGAGAGTAGGGTCTGTTGTGATGCTAAGGAATCTTCCATGCGGCTAGATTTAGTGTTTTTAGCTGGCTGTGAAGAGTTTTGAAGCTGTGCTGAGTCAGGAGAAGAGGCATTAGAGGCAGGGTCCATGGTGGAGAATGCGTCAGGCTCCTCAGGAGTGGGTACCAGTGTTGTCTTGGCCAGTCTGGAGCAATGAGAATCATCTTTGGTCTGTCTGCTCTGGTTTTCAATAGAACTTTGGGCAGCAGAGGAAGAGGTGGGAAGACATAAACTGTCATTGATGTCCAACTGAAAGAGAGCGCGTCCACTCTCCAGGCCTTTGGATGGAAAATCCTTGAGCAGAATTTTGTCAATTGGTGATTTTTGTGGGAGGCAAAGAGATCTATGTCTGGCCTTCCCCATGCTTGGATTATTTCTGTAAAAACTTTTGGATGCAACTTCCATTCGTGTGGATCTGTCATATTTCTGCTTAGGTTGTCTACCAGCGTGTTTTCCTTGCCTGGCAAGTACTGTGCTTGTAGTTCGATTTGTAAGTCCATGGCCATGTTCCAAAGTGACATGGCCAGTCTGCACAGGGGGTATGAATGTGTTCCTCCCTGTTTGTTTATGTACCACATAACCGTGGTGTTGTCCGTTCTTATCAATAGTTGACCTGGTTGCAGGAGGTCTTTGAAAGCTATAATAGCATTTATTACTGCTAGTATTTCCTTTTGATTGATGTGAAGGTGCTTTTCTTTTTGGGACCATTTGCCCTGAATGCACCGATCTGTCATGTGCGCCCCCCCCAGGCGTAGTCCGAGGCGTCTGTTGTGATGACTTGATTTGCTTGAGGCTTGCTGAATGGAAGACCTGTGTTTGTTTGGCATGCTTGAGCCCACCACAGAAATTCCTTTTGCAGACATGGAATTAGTGGTATTATTGTTTCCAAACTGTGGCTGCGTTGAGACCATAGGGTTTTCAGGTACCATTGAAGTTTCCTCATATGCAGCTTTGCACATGGGATTAGTAAGATGCAAGATGCCATGAATCCCAGAGCCTGCAGGATTTTCCTTGCAGTCAGCCTGGTGCAATTTGCTAGTGTTCTGAAGTATTGAGTTAGTTGCCCCTGCTTCTCTGGCGTGAGGTAGGCCATCTGGGTGTTTGTGTCCAAGTTGGCACCCAGGAAAATTATCTTCTGAGAGGGTATTAGTCTTGAATTCTTTTTGTTGACTGTGTATCCCAGAGAGTTCAACAACATTATTACGTAAGTCAGATGTTTCAGAAGAATCTGCTTGCTGTCCGCTTGGATCAGGCAGTCGTCCAAATAGGGGTATATTTGTATCCCTTGAAGTCTGCAGTAGGCAATTACTGATGCCAGGCATTTCGTGAATACTCTGGGCGCAGTAGATAAGCCAAAGGGCAATGCAGAGAATTGATAATGGGTTGAACCTGCAAGAAATCTGAGGTATCTTCTGCAATTTTGTCTGATTGGGACATGCAGATATGCCTCTTTGAGGTCCAATGTTACCAGCCAAGACTCCTTGCCCAGCATGGGAAGAAGCTGCTGTAGAGTGAGCATCTTGAATTTTGGTACGAGTAGAAATGTGTTCAGGATGGATAGGGCCAGAATAGGTCTCCAATCTTTTCCCTTTCTTGGTACCAGGAATAGTCTGGAATAAAAACCTTGACCTTGTTCGTGCGTAGGTATCGCTTGAATAGCTTTCATGTTTATGAGATCTGTAATTTGCCTTTGTGCCTCTGCCCTTTGATTGTGTGGCAGGTTTGGCATGCCTCTCATTTTTGGAAGGGTGTGAAAATGGAATCTGTAGCCTTTGTTTATAATGTCCAGGATCCATTTGTCTTTTGTGACAATATGCCAATTTTTTGAAAATAATGCCAGTTTTCCTCCTAAGGGGGCTGCCATTTGAATCTTGCTTGGCATGTAAAGGGGAAAGTCATTGGGCTTGCTTTCTGAATGATTGCGAGTTATCCTCACCACCTCTTTGTGTTGGAGCTTGCCATTGTCTGCCTCTAAACGATCCATGGGATTGTCCCCTGCCCCACGGGCGTCTGTATCTACCTCTTTGGGGTCTGTCCGTGGCTGGAAAGGACCAATTTTTGGAAGGCCAATTTCTACTGAAACGTGGGGGTTGTACCTGTAGAAAATCTTTCACAGTTTGCATTGATTTAGCCTTTTCCTCCATTTTCCTTAATACCTCCTCGGCGTTAGCACCAAATAATACATCCTTTTGTAGAGGGGCATCTAGTAATTTAGCTTTGACATGATCAGGCAAGGTTTGTTCCTTGAGCCAGGCATGTCTACGTATGACTGATCCTGTAAACAGCAGCTCTACATGAGGCCTCTAGAGCATCAAAACCACATTGTAAGGTATGCTTACCCACTTGTTCTGCCCTATGCATCAAATCCTGCAACTCCTTCAAGTCTGGTTGTTCAGGTTGTGACATTTTACTTTTCAATTGTGATAACAAAAACTGTTGGTATTTTAGCATATGGAACTGACAGTTTAAGGCCCTCATGGTTAAGGTAGCCGAGGTATATACCTTTTTTCCCCACCTTTCTAAGGATCTGGAATCTCTCTCGGAAGGTAATGGATTTTTAGCAGTGGAGGCCTTAATTCCCTTGGGGCCCTGTGAGATGGTTTCTGGGTCAGCCGCATGGCTTTTGCATAGAAATTGGTGTGAGTCAGGAACCCTGTAGTACCTGTCAGGCTTGACTGGGGCTGGAGGCAGAGAATCCGGGTTAAGGCAGGCCTCCGAGTAAACATCATCTAGGATGTCCAAGACAGGAGGTATAGCCAGAGGTCTGTGCTGAGGTAGCAAGAGAAATTCCCTAAGCCTTTTCTTGGAATCTGAATAATCTTGGCCTTCCCAGAGGAAGTGTTCCCTTAAGGTATGCAAAGTTTCCCCAAATGAGTAATCCTCTGGGGGGGGGGGATACAGAAGGAATGGACTCCTCTGCATCAGAGTCTTCAAAAGGGGAGTAAGTATGTTCCTGATCCTCAGAGTGCTCTGAAATAATGGAGCCCTGATCAGAGAAGGGGGATTCTTCCTCCACTCTGGGCCTTTTGTCCGGTGGGGGTTGAGAACCCCTGATAAGAGTAATTAAATCCTCAGCCATTTTAAGCATCTGTTTTTTAGGCATGGGGCCTGGAGATGGGCCCTGTGTAGCTTGTCTTTAGAATGCATGGCTGCTTTAGACTTAGTGAAAGCCTTGATGGAAAAAGAAGAGGAAGGTCTGAAGACACCTTGAGTGGAGGTACACATGTCCACATTTTGAGGTTCAATGCCAAGAGTGGCTTCGGTATCTGTAGTCGGGGTGTGGGCCGAGGAGCCTGCGACCTCGGGCACAGGAGACACCGCCAATGAAGTGTCGTCCTCGCTGAGAACCGGACCACGTGTAGTCGGCTTTGGCGTGGTGTCGGTAGAGGCCGCGGACCTCGTGTGTCGGTCCTTATCTTTGCATTTTTTAGACAAAACTGGAGTCGGAGTATCCGACGACATAATATAAATGTTTTTCCAAAATAATGCTGGGCGAACTCCGCCCGACGCTTAATGATGCGTTTGTTGAATGTGGCACAAAAGCGACAGACAGAGACGTCGTGGTCTGGGCCTAAACAAGGTATACAGAGGGAATGGAAATCCTTATGTGGTATTTGCTTCCCACATGAAATACAATTATTAACTTTGTCTGACATTGGACTGAGGCAAGAAAAGTTTCCCCAACGGGGTACTTAGCTTTCAAGAAGACTTTGGTTTCAAAATTTTCGTAATTTCAGGAACTGGCCGACCGGCACTTGCGAACTGCTTCTGCTTCGGGCACCGCGCGGCAATAAAGACTGGAGAAAATGGCGTCGGCTGGTTCCTTTATACCCCTGTCGCACTGAAGTCAGGGAAGAAGCGACTACAACCGACGCCGGACCTAGACTTTGGAATTCGGCTGACCGAGGACCCACCTGACGGCAGGAGAACCCATCTGTTATGACTGCAGCTGTATGCACGATGAACATCCCTGTAATATCGGTCAGGTTTTCTGGGAGCAGGAGGCAAAGAATCAGGGGCAAACTAGATCATCAGAAGAATTAGAAAAATCAGAATCCTGTTCATAAGATTCATAAACGTCAGCTCTAGGTCTCTCTGAAGGGCGAGGGTGGCTTCCCCTGATTAGAGTTATAAGATCTTCAGCCATTCTTATCATTTGTTTTTTTAGGCACAGAAGCCTGAGCATGCGGCCTGGGTGTCGGTTTCTTAGGCATGGTTCAAGATTTTGGCCTAAATGACGAAGGAGGTGTCGGTTTAATATGCAAGTCCGTAGGCCTGAATACAACCCTCAGAAGCCGGTGCCTGCACAGCGGCTTCGGACCCATCCAAGGTAGAGACATCCGCAGGTTCCACAGTTGAAGCATCTCCCAGCATATCGGACTCCGAATGGGTCTCAGTAGAGGCCTGAGAGTCAAAAGTAGCGGGTATCAGGGGCTGCAAAAGCACCTCACTGAGTTCCGGCGAAAGTACAGTTTTGTACCTACCATAAATGTAGATGTTCGAGTGTTCACCCTGCTGCAGTCATCACACTTGGGTTATCCTGTCGTCAGGCGGTCCTGCAGTCGGCCGGAATTCCAAAGTCTTGGTCCGGAGTCGGTTGCTGTCGCCTCTTCCCTGACGTCAGTGCGCCAGGGGTATATATAGTGCAACAGACGCCATTTTCTTCAGTTTTTCTTGCCCCAGATGTCAGGTGCCCCCAGAAAAGGTGGTCAGAAATTAGTACCAAATGGAGTAACCTCTGCACAAACACAAAATCCCTTCAGCTATAAGCAAATGCATCAGTAAGGTACTGAAGAGATTTAGTCAGTAGATCAGAGGGGATGGAGGGAGGGTAACCAGGACTGCAGCAGGGTGAACACTCGAACATCTACATTTATGGTAGGTACAAAACTGTACTATGTTCATCGTGTTACTCTGCTGCTGTCATCACACTTGGGTTGAATCCCAAAGCTAAGGATGGGTGGAGGTATCATAGAGGGTTAGTGGAGGCTATAAGGCCCTGAAGAACTGCAGTGGCGAAGCCCGCCCTGGTCTTAGAGTAAAGAGGTAAGTGATAGTGTTTGGTAAAGGTGTGTACTGAACTCCAAGTTGCAGCTTCTAAAATCTCCTTGGTTGGAACCCCCCTGAGAAAGGCTGTAGAGATAGCTGTTGCCCTGGTAGAGTGGGGCCTAATGGTAGCAGGAACTGGTTTCCCATGATGGGTATAGCAAAAACGTATGCAATGACCTATCCATTTAGAAATGGTTTGCTTTGATATAGCCTTCCCTTGAGAAGCTGTAGCATAGGATACAAAGAGCTGGTCAGATTTTCTGAAAGCCTTAGTTTTTGTCCAAATAGTAACAAAGTTGCCTGTGAATGCCCAAGGAATGCAGGAGTCTCTCACCTTTGTTCTGTGGATTTGGGAAGAAGGTGGGTAAGTGGATGGTTTGATTTACAGCCACACTGGAAACCACCTTAGGCATAAAGGAAGGATTAGTTCGTAGAGAAACTCTGTCTTGATGAACAATTAGGAAAGGTTCCACAGCCATTAGTGCCTGTAGCTCTGAGACTCTCCTAGCTGAAGTTATTGCTAGGAGCAGGGCAGTCTTCCATGAAAGGAACTGAAGATCTGCAGAGAAAGCTGGTTCAAAGGGAGGTAACATTAGTTTTTCCAGAACAAAATTGAGGTCCCATGTTGGTGTAGGAGCTCTCCTGGGTGGTCTAATGTTTTTTGCCCCTCTGAGGAACTGCCTTAGAAGAGGATGTGAAAATAAAGGTGGATCCGTGTTGTAGTGAGCTGAAATAGCTGAAGCATGGATTTTAATGGAGGTAAAAGAAAGTCCTTTGTGCAACATCTCAGCTAAATACTGTAGAATGTGAGGCATGTGAGGCTGAATTGTGTCTTGGCCTTTAGCTTGGTTCCAGGCACAAAACCTTTTCCATTTGTCCGAATAAGCCTTCCTGGTGCTTGGCCTCCTGGCTTCCAGAATAATATCCAGAACTGCTTGTGAAAGAGGAGCTGGCTGGATGTTTAGTTGATTTGCCATGCAACCAGATTTAAAGTTTTGAGCTGGCTGTGAAGAATCTGATTGTTCTGTTGCGTGAGCAAATGAGGGATTTAAGGCAATATCCATGGAGGGCTGTGGGCCTTATTTCTCAATAGCGGGTACCAGTGCTGGCGTGGCCAGTCTGGGACTATGAGAATCAGTCGTGGTCTCTCCTTTTTGACTTTCAGAAGAACCTTTGTGAGGAGAGGCAATGGAGGGAAGACATATACTGTTAGGTTTTTCCAACTGAAAGAGAGTGCGTCCACTTTCCACGCTTGTTGGTGAAATGTCCTTGTACAAAATGTCCTTGTACAAAATTTTTTTATCACTTTGTAATGAGTGATAAAAGTGTGAAGTTTAGACCATGTGGCTGCAGCACAGATGCTGTCAAGGGGTAACTTGGCTTGAAAAGCTGAAGAGGTAGAGACTGCTCTGGTTGAATGAGCCTTCACCTTATGAAATAAAGGCATATTAGCAGATGAATAAGTGCAAGTGATACAATCCGATTGCCACTTAGACAGGGTTGTTTTAGCCACTAGTCTACCTTTTCTGGCTTCCGAGAAGAATACAAAAAAAGCTGGTATGATTTTCTAACATCTTTTGTTCTATCCAGATAATATCTAAGTTGTCTATGAACATCAAGTTTGTGCAGCATGTATTCTTATTTGTTGGTCTGGTTGGAGAAAAAAACGGGCAAATCAATGACTTGATTAATGTTAAACTCAGAACACGCTTTAGGCAAAAAGGAAGGGTTTGTCCTAAGGGATACTCTGTCAGCATGAAAAATCATATAAGGGCATTTGATAGATAACACTTGAAGCTCTGACACTCTGTGGACAGAAGTAATTGCCACTAAAAAGATAGTTTTCCATGATAAAAATGTGAGCTCACAAGATGATGCTGGTTCAAATGGGGGAAGAATGATACGAGACAGCATGAAATTCAAATTCCAGGGAGAATAAGGAGTCTTTACTGGAGGCCTCATGTGAAGGGTACCTTAGAGAAAGGCTTTAGACAACTGGTGAGCCATAATATTTAGTCCGTCAATACCTAGATGAAAATTAGATGTGGCAGCTAACTGTACCCGGACAGTAGCAGCTGCTGCTCCTTCGTTAAAAATCTTAGTCAAGAATTCAAAAATAGATTGCAATGGAGCTTGGTAAGGACTAATGTTCTGGTTTGAAGCCCAAATAGAAAATCTCTTCCACTTACTATAGTACAATTTTCTGGTGGAAGGTTTATGGGAAGCCAATAAGATTTGACTTGTATCGTAAGAAAGATTATGAGGCCTGGCTATGCAGGGAACTGCAGCAGCCAAGCAGTTGGCTTCAGTGACTGCAAGGAAGGGTGGAGGTCCCCTGACGGGTGTGCCAGAAGGTCTGGAATTGGGACCAAGATCCATGGATCTTCCAAAAGATGATGGTAAAGAAATGGGAACCAAATATGCCAAGGCCAATGAGGGGCTATAAGAATGACAGTCCGTCCCAAAGACTTTGCCTTCTGTAAAAATCTGGGTATCAACGGAATTGGGGGAAATGCATTGAGAAGACCCAGGAGCCAATCGTGGGTGAGTGCATCTATCGGGGGTATCTCCCGGAGGAGGTATCAGGGCAACTTAGCTTCTGCATTTGGTGTTGATGTGACTGGCAAAAAGATTGCAGCAAGGCTGACCCCATTTGCGGAAAATCCTGTCCGCAATCTCTTGTTTGAGAGACCACTCGTGGGGCAACAAAATTGCCCTGCTCAGCTTGTCCGCTATCACGTTGGATCTCCCCGGGATGTGCGTTGCTAACAGAAAGCACTGGGATGACACAGCCCACTGCCATAATCTGAAGGCTTCTTGGCAAAGGGGTCAAGATTTGGTCCAGCCCTGTTTGTTCAAGTACCAGACCATTGACATGTTGTCTGTCTGTATTGCAATTGTCCCTAGAGGAAGAGAGTCCTGAAAGTACTGCAACACCAGAAGTACTGCTCTCAGCAACACTGATATTCAGATGCGACTCTTGATCCATCCATGTGCCTTGGGCAGTCTTTCCCTGAAAATGCACCCCCCCTATCAGGGAAGCATCCGTGGTCACAGTGGCTACTGGGGGTGGGAGTACAAAGAGGCGTCCTATTGTGACATGAAGAGATGTCAACCACCACTGAAGATCCCTCTTGCAAGAATTTGTAATCAGAATCATATGGTTTATTGGCAATTCCTGGTAAGACCATTTGGCAAACAGAAGCCATTGAAGAATCTGCATATGCATCCTTGTTAATGGAATAGCTAACATTGCTGCCGCCATCAATCCTAGTACTTTCAAGACCTCTGCGGCTGGAGCTTTGTTCTTTGACACCAACGAAGAGATGTGCTGTTGAAGGGGAGAGACCCTTTCGACTAGAAGACGTAGAGTGGTGGTTGAAGAATCTAACTCTGTCTTATAAAGGCAATATGCTGCGATGGCGACAAGTCAGACTTTTCGAAGTTGACAGTAATGCCCAAGTGGTTGCAGAGTGTCAGAGTGGATTCTGCTGCCTGAATCAGTTGATGCCTGGTGGTGGAAGTAAGGAGCCAATCGTCCAGGTATGGAAAAACCTGGAATCCTAAATGCCTCAGGTGAGCAGTGACCACTGCCATACATTTGGTAAACACTCTGGGGGCTGTAGTGAGACCAAAGGGCAGTGCTCGAAACTGATAGTGATTGGCTCCTAGCTGGAAATGCAGGTGATCCCTGGATAGTCTGGCCATTTTTATGTAGTAGTACGCATCCTTGAGATCGATCGAGCACATCCAATTGTCTTTCCCTAAAAAGGGAAGTATGGACTGAAGCGTGACCATTCAGAACTTCTCTTTCTTCACAAACTGGTTGAGTCTGCTGAGGTCCAAAATGGGTCTCCAGTCCCCTGTTTTCTTTGGAACCAAAAAGAATCTTGAGTAAGTTCCGAATCCTGTTTGGTCTGCTGGGACTGGCTGAATGACTCTTTCTAGCAACTTGTGGACCTCTACAGTTGCTTGTTCCCTGTAACTGGGTAGAACGTCCAGGATTCCCCTGACAGGAAGGGGAGGAGAGGAGAATGGTATGAAATACCCTCTGGAAATGATGCTTTGTACCCAGCTGTCATTTGTCATGTCTAGCCAGGCTTCTGGGTACAAAAATAAGCGAACCCCGACTGCCTCCAGAGCAGGACTGCCGGGCCTCCTCTCAGGAGCGCTGGTAGGGCTGACCAGAGAAATGATCCGTCACCCTGGTGTTGCGGATCCCCTCTGCCATGAGGGCAGTGTCTTCCATTACTACCTCCTCCTCTGCTGACGGAGGGGGGGGGTTCTCCATGTGTGTCCTGAAAGGCTCCTTGAACTTTTCGGAACCACATCTTTCCTCCCTTTTGGCCTTTGGGATAGGGCCAAGTAGGGGTGAAAAAAACAGACTCAGACGGCAGAGTCTTTCCCTCCTGTTCACACCTGTTCAAGGTTTCCTTTATCTTAGGCCCAAACAAGGATGAGCCATCAAACGGGGTATTTACAAATGAAGACTTGAAGGGCTCCGCGAAGGAGGAGAGGCACATCCAGGCATGCCTAGGAAGAGCAATCACTGAACCTGCAGCCCTACTCGAACCATCTGCTGCATATGATACGAGACGCATGGATGAGTTCGCAATTGAATTAAGGGTAGCAAGCTGGACAGAAACTTTGTCAGAGATGCCTGCAGCTACAGCACCCTGAAGAGCATCTCCCAACTTCTTAAGGAGATCTCTTTGCAGTCTGGTGAAATGGGTCAGATAGTTCAGTGATCAAAGAGTGAAAGTTGCTGAACTGAACATGCGCTTCCCATATCTATCTATGATCCCAGAATCTCTGTTAGGAGGGTGGACAGACACGGAAGTCTCAGACAATTAGTTCTTGGTGGCTGCCGCCACCACCATGGCATCAACAGGGACTCCCTTAGACAAGAAGGTTTTATCCACTGGGGCAGGGCAGAAATAAACTTATTCAGTCTCCAAGGGACAGCTTCCATGGACTCCGGTGACTCCCATGCCCTACGAGAGACCAATTGCATAAGCTCATCATAGGGTGGATACACCCAGGAGGTGGAAGGTTGAGACCCAAATGCCTTCAGGAGAAAGTACAGTTGTGTGCACTTACCATAAATGTAGATGTTAGAGTGTATTCACTGTTGCAGTCATTGTAATCCTGCTGGCAGGTTGCCCTCAGTCGGCCTGAATTCCAAAGTCCTGGGTCCTGCGTCGGCTGTCGACGCCCCTTCCCTGATGTCAGGTCGTCAGGGTATAAAAGAAGCAGCAGACGCCATTTTCTTTAGTTTTTCTTGCCCCAGATGTCAGGTGCCCCCTAAAAGGGTAGCCAAAATTTATATATGTATATAATTACATGCACCAATATAAACTTTTACCTTCATCTACAAGCAAATACACCACACAGGTTGTAGAAATCAGAGAAGGAAAGATAGGTTCCAACAGAAGAAAAAGGGGGATGGCAGGTGGATAACCTGGACTGCAGCAGTGAATACACTGTAACATCTACATTTATGGTAAGTGTACACAACTGTAATATGTTCTTCGTGTTTCACTGTTGCAGTCACTACATTTGGGTAGATTCCCAAAGCTATGGTTGGGAGGCTGGAGCTAAACAACATTAGGGGCGGCTATAAGACCCTGCAGAACTGCAGTGGCAAAGACTGCCCTGGATTTAGAGTAGAGTGGCAGATGATAGTGCTTTGTAAAGGTGTGCACTGAACTCCAAGTAGCTGCCTCTAAAATGTACTTGGTTGGTACTCCCCTCAGAAAGGCTGCTGAAGTGGCTGCAGCTCTGGTGGAATGTGGCCTTATGCCCTTGGGCACTGGCTTGCCATGGTATAAGTAGCAGAAACGAATGCAGTGGCCTATCCACTTTGAAATAGTCTGCTTTGAGATAGCCTTTCCTTGTGATCCTGCAGCATATGCCACTAGTAATTGCTCTGTCTTTCTGAAAACTTTGGTTCTGTCCAAGTAGAATCTAAGCTGTCTGTGTACGTCCATCCAAAGAATGCAGAATTCTTTCCCCCTTGTTCGGTGGATTTGGAGAGAAAGTTGGCAGATGAATGGTTTGATTAAAAGCTACACTGGACACCACTTTAGGCATAAATGTTGGGTTTGTCCTCAGGGAGACCATGTCCAGATAAAAAATGATAAAAGGTTCCACAGCCTTGAGTGCCTGTAGCTCTGAAACTCGTCTTGCAGAAGTTATTGCTAGGAGCAGAGCTGTTTTCCAAGATAAAAACTTTATGTCCGCAGTAGCAGCTGGCTCAAAAGGTGGCAGGGTGAGTTTTTCCAAGACATAGTTGAGGTCCCATGCAGGCACTGGTGATCTCCTTGGAGGCCTTAAATTTTTTGGCTCCTCTGAGGTACTGTTTTAATAAGGGATGAGAAAAGATTGGTGGCTCAACATTGTAATGGGCCGTAATGGCAGAGGCATGAATTTTAATAGATATGAAAGATAGGCTTTTGTCCAGCATCTCAGTTAAGTGTTGTAAAATCTGAGGAATATTTGGCACAGTTGTATCTGTTCCTTGTGCCTGGTTCCAAGCACAGAATCTTTTCCATTTTCCAGCATAAGATTTTCTAGTACTAGGCCTTCTGGCTTCCAAAATGACATCCATCACAGCTTTGCTAAGAAGTGTGTTTTGTATGACTACATTATTTGCCATGCTGCCAGGTTTAAAGTTCTGAGCTGGCTGTGCAGGATCTGACTGTTTTGCTGGGATAGTAGATGCGGTACTTGAGGTAAGGTCAAAGCTGGGCATTGAGACAAGCTCCTTAATATTGGGTACCAGTGCTGGGGGGACCAGTCTGGTGCAATCAGAATCATCTTTGGCTTCTCCTATCTGACCTTTAGGAGTACCTTGGGCAGGAAAGGCAAAGGGGGGAAAGGCATATACTGATAGGTTTTTCCAGCTGAAGGATAGGGCGTCCACTTTCCATGCTTGTCTGTGATAAATCCTTGTGCAGAATCTCTTTAGTTGGTAGTTGTGAGGGGAGGCAAATAGATCTATGTCTGGGCATCCCCATTTCCCTGTTATGTTGAAGACTTGTGGATCCAGCTGCCACTCGTGGGGATCCATGAGGTTTCTGCTTAGTTTGTCTGCCAGAGTATTTTTCCTTCCTGGCAGGAATTGTGCCTGCAGATGTACTTGGTAAGTCAATGTTGTGTCCCACAAAATCATAGCTGGTCTGCAAAGGGGGTAAGAATAAGTGCCCCCCTGCTTGATTATATACCACATGACTGTGGTGTTGTCTGCCTTTATCAGTAGTTGTCCTGGATGAAGTAGGTCCTTGAAGGATGTCAGGGCATTTTGAACAGCTAGCATCTCTTTTTGATTGATATGTAGATGCATTTGGTTTGAGGTCCATGTTCCCTGAATGCATCTTCCTGCCATGGTAACCCCCAGGCATAATCTGATGCATCCGTTGTTAGTGTCTGCCTGGCTGGGGGTAATGTGAATGGCTGTCCCTTGTTTTGGTGACAAGCCTTTGCCCACCATCGAAACTCCTGTTGCAGGCAGGGAATGCGAGTAATTACAGTTTCCAGGCTGTGGCAATGTTGAGTCCAAACACTTTTTATGTACCATTGAAGTTTCCTCATATGCAGTCTTGCATATGGAATTAATAGGATGCAGGATGCCATGAAGCCCAAAGCCTGCAGAATTTTTCTTGCAGATAACTGGGCCTTTGTTGCTAACATGTTGAAATAGGTAGTCAGTTGCCTTTGTTTGTCTGGCGTGAGAAGCCATCTGGGCAGTTGTATTTAAGCTTGCACCCAGGAATATTATCTCTTGAGAGGGTACTAGTTTTGATTATTTTTGTTGACTGTGTACCCGAGGCATGTTAGTAGTTTTTTCACAAACGCCAGATGCTGTAAAAGGATGTCCTTGTTCTCTGCTTGAATTAGACAGTCATCCAAGTAATGGCATATTTGTATTCCTCTTTGTCTGCAGCATGCAATTACTGGTGACAGGCATTCTGTAAAGACCCTAGGTGCAGTAGATAAGCCAAAGGGCAGTGCAGAGAATTGGTAATGCATTGAGCCAGCCTTGAATCTGAGGTATCTTCTGCATATCTGTCTGATTGGGATATGCAGGTATGCCTCTTTTAGGTCTAAAGTTACAAGCCAAGCGTTCTTGCCCAGCATGGGCAGAAGCTGATGAAAAGTCAACATTTTGAATTTTGGTATATCCAGGTATGTGTTCAGAATCGATAGGTCCAGTATTGGCCTCCAGGCCTTGTCCTTTCTGGGCACTAAGAACAGTCTTGAGTAAAATCCTTGCCCCCGCTCTTGCTCTGGCACTTGTTGAATGGCCCTCATGTCCTTGAGGGATGAGACTTGTTTTTGTGCCTCTGTCCATTGATTTTTTGGCAGATCTGGCCAGCCGTTTGCCTTTGGCAGGGTATGGAAATGGAACTTGTAGCCTTGTGACATGATATTCAGAACCCACTTGTCCTGGGTTATAATGTGCCAATTTTGAGAAAAAAGTGCTAATTTTCCCCCTAAGGGTGCTGCCAGGTAATAAGTGCTTGGTGCAAGCAGGGGGAAGTCATCGGGGCCGTTTCCAGTAAGGTTATGATTTGTCTTCTCCACTTTTGGAGGTAGAAGCACCCCATTGCTTTGACCTGTATGAACCTTGCGCCTGGAATCTGCTTCTAGAGCGTCTGGGTCTGCCCCTTTGGGGTCTGTCTGACACAGGAAAGGACCAACTCTTTGTTGGCCAGTGTCTACTAAACCTAGGTGGCTGTACTTGTAAGAAATCTTTGACCGTTTGCATAGATTTAGCCTTGTCCTCCATTTTCTTTAACACCTCTTCTGCCTTAACTCCAAAGTATCATGTTGT
The DNA here is from genome assembly GCF_019279795.1 of Protopterus annectens. Lineage (NCBI taxonomy): Eukaryota > Metazoa > Chordata > Ceratodontiformes > Protopteridae > Protopterus > Protopterus annectens. The sequence continues at coordinate 826,270,456 of NC_056748.1, read as the reverse complement.
AAAGGTGCATCTAATAATTTAACTTGAACATGATCAGGCAGATTTTGTTCCTTTAATCAAGCATGCCTTCTAATTACAGAACCTGTAACTGCGGCCCTGCAGGAGGCCTCTAAAGAATCAAAACCACATTGCAAAGTATGCTTTCCAACTTGTTCAGCTGCATGCAATATATCCTGCATTTCCTTGTTTTCTGCACATTCAGAGTTTAACAACATTTTCTGTTTAAGCAATGACATGACATGTTGCTGATATTTGAGCATATGACACTGACAGTTTAAGGCCATTATAGCCAAGGTAGCAGATGTGTAAACCTTTTCCCCCCATCTGTCCAGTGCCCTAGAATCCCTGTCAGAAGGGGTAAGTTTTTTTGCAGCGGAAGCCTTAACTCCCTTGGGACCCTGAGAAATAGTTTCTGGGTCTGCAGCAGGGTTTTTAAAAAGGAATTCATGTGAGTCAGGAACCTTGTAATATCTGTCAGGCTTAACAGGAGCTGGAGGTAAGGAGTCAGGGGTAAGGCTAGCCTCTGAAAACACATCATCTACAATGTCTAACACCGGGGGGATGGCAAATGGCTTGTGCTGGGGTAGTAGCAGGAAATCCCTGAGCCTCTTTTTAGATTCTGAAAAATCTTGGCTCCCCCAGTGGAAATGCTCCCTCATGGTAAGGTTTCCCCAAAGGAATAGTCCTCAGGAGCAGAAGCTGAAGGAATGGATTCTTCAGCATCAGAATCCTCATTGGGGGGGGGAATATTCATGATCAGAAGAGGAATCAGCAGAAATGGAAACCTGATCTGAAGATTCATACTCAGTCTCTTGCCTAGGCCTCTTATCAGGAGGGGGGTGGGAACCCCTGATCAAGGTAATCAAGTCTTCGGCCATTTTGAGCATCTGTTTTTTTTTTTTTTGGGCATGGAGGTCTGTCCACCTGGGCTCTTGAGTTTGATTCTTTGCCTTTGAAGGAGCTTTAGTCTTTGCCTTTGAAGTCGGTTTAATGTATAGATGTTTAGGTCTGAATACACCCTCAGAAGCCAGTGCCTGCTCAGCGGCTCCAGACCCATCTGAAGGATTAGCGTCAGAGGCTTCAGTACCTTGAGTTTCCAGCGGCATGGCTGACTCCACGTGGGAGTCGGTAGCGGCCTGCGATTCTGAAGTAGCGGTCGTCAGGGGCAGCGAAAGCGCCTCACTGAGAACCGGCGAACGGCTTAGGAGAAGCTTCGTCGTCAGGTTTGGGCCTCTGGTGTCTTTCGTTTTCTTTGCGTTTTTTGTGAACTGTGGTTGTCGGATGGCTTTCAGATGACATTTCCGGATAATTAAACCTGCATCCAAAGTAGTTCAAAGCAAAATCATACAGACACTCAATAGTGCATTGGTTAAATCTAGCACAAAACCGACAACCCAGAAAGTTATGATCGGGGCCTAGGCAAGGAATACAGTAAGAATGAAAGTCCTTATGAGGTATTTGCTTTCCACAAGTAATACAATTATTAACTTTTTCTGGCATCGGTTCTGGAGCAAGAAAAAAGTTTCCCCAACGGGGTACTTAGCATTATAGAAGACTTCTGATCTAAAATTCAAACTCGAAAATATCAGGAGTCGGCCGACCGGCACTTGCGAACTGCTTCTGCTTTGGGCACCGCGAGGCAAGAAAGACTAAAAAAAATGGTTGGTGTCGGCTGCTTCTTTTATACCCCTGACGACCTGACGTCAGGAAAGGGGGGCGATGACAGCCGACGCAGGACCCAGGACTTTGGAATTCAGGCCAACTGAGGGCAACCTGCCAGCAGGATTACCCAAATGTAATGACTGCAACAGTGAAACACGAAGAACATCGGACTCATCCTCAGTAGGGGTTTTGGACTGCCAATCACCCCTCTGCCTAAGGATCTCCGCAAATGAGATGTCCTCAGAGGGGGATCGAGGGGACCCTTCTGACTCATCCAAGTCAGTGTCAGATGTCAATGACTCCTGTGGGAAGTCCATGTGCCTCCTCTTGCACACTCTCATTCTGGGGACTTCCTTGGTGGGAGCCTCTGGGGAAGTCTCAGAAGAGCAGGGGGTGCCCAGTGGGGCTACTGAGGCTCTGGGTCTCTACGCTTGGGGTGGTCGATGGAAGCAGACACTGGCACTTTAGAAGAGGCCAGACCTGGCGTGAGAAAGTCTTAGGAGACCATACTCGCATCATGGCTTCGAAGGCATTCCGGCTCCAATGAGGAGTCGTCGACAGACCCGAAAAAACCTTGATCCCCTCCTGCACCGATGCCGTGGGCTCTAAGCCCGAGGTAGGAGCCGAGCTCACCCACGCCAAGACCTCGAGAGGAAGAGTCGGCACTGACAGGTCAGTGCAACTATCCTCCCTGGACCCAACCGGAGAGTGTCGGCTCCTAGAGTCCCCAGTCGGTGCCAAGGACGTCCGAGTAGATGGAGCCGATGACACCGGAACAAGCACCGGCTTCCAAGGGTTCTAAAACCATCAGGTCAGCCTCCTCTGGCTCTGAAAAACCAGTATGGCTCGGAGGAGGAGCAGTCAATTCCAGGGTAGTGGTCTTCGGTTCAGACACCTGGGTTGGCGCCGACAGCAATTTAGCTAGGCCTGGTGTCTTTAAGAGGTTCTGTACCAGTCGGTCCAATGTTCGAATCCAAAAGGCTAACAGAGGACCTGGAGGAATGCACCGATGGTGCCGACTGGAGTAATGGAGAAAGAGGAGTTTCGGAGACCAGTTCCAAGGCAGTGTCCCGGATCCAAAAGGAAAGGACTGCTTATGAAGACCCCGATCCATGAGCTTTCTCTTCCTCTCAGCAAGCACCCTAGTGGAAAAGGAATGGCAGATACTGCAGGAATCCTGAAGGTGCACCTCACCCAGACAATAGACACATTGAACGTGTCCGTCTGTGACAGACATCTTCTGTCCGCAGTCTGGACATTTTTTGAAACCAGACTTTGGATGCCTGTCTTTATCTTCTGACATAATTTTAATCTATCACAACTGTAAACAACTATAAACAACTATTTTAGAAAAGCACACACAATATCAAACAATGCCCAAGAGGCCACACTATAGATTATATATATATATATATATATATATATATATATATATATATATATATATATATATATATATAAACAGAAAAACAGAAAACTAACTGTAAAATTAGCTGTTAATACCAAACTACAGAACTATGCTAGCACTACACTACTAAAGGCCAAAGTCAACACTAGCAAAGAACGGCCACGAAAAATAAACAAGGCCAAAAGAGATAGCAATATATGGGTAAGGGAAATACTAAGCAAAAGTCTAAATATGAAAATATAAGAAATTTTTTAGAAAAAGTTGCTAATTCGTTGAATAAAGTCTCGAGCAGAGCTGGAAACCAAGAGATCAGTGCCACGGCAAACTAGATATGAGGTCATTCCAGCAGTGCATCATGGGATAAGGGGCTGGGTCTCGAGCTACTGGTAAACTTTCAGCTTTGCTAAATAGCCGTGTCGGAGCCGAGGATCGGCTCCAAACTCATCAGTGAAGAATGAACGGCGAGATTGAACAACTTGATACAGGAAATCTCCAAGCTCTGGACCCTATGCAGTTTGGCTTTATGAAAGGGAGATCATGCCTGCTCAACCTGGTTGACTTCTTTGAGTAAGTCTCTAGGGCTGTGGATGAAGGTAAGGCAGCGCATACAGCCTACCTCGAGCTGGCCAAGGCTTTTGATACCATTGCTCACTCGGGAATAATTGATAAACTCACCAAACTAGGCATCAACCCCTATATCACTAGGTGGGTTGCAAACTGGCTCAGAGAACACACAGTGTGAAAGTAGCAAACTCCAAGTCAGACTGCTGACCAGTCACGAGTGGAGTCCCACAGGGATCGGGTTCTGGATCCTCTCCTGTTCGGTATCTACTTCTCAGAAGTCCAAGCCAACACAAAAGAACTCTGGCTGACCAAGTTTGCAGACGACTGCAAGCTGGGAGCAATTGTTAACTCCCTAAGTGATGCAGACATTCTGCAGAAAGGCCTCACTGACACACTAATGACTGGTGTCGAAACCATGGCCTTAAGCTTAAAGCCAAAAAATAAATCATCCCCTTTTGTAAAAACTCAGTTCCCACCAACTACCACATTTGATGGGAGCCCACTGAACACTGAAGGCATTATAAGAGATCTTGGGACGCAGGTTGACAGCGACCTCTCCTTCAATCACCACATTGCCACTGTGGTCAGAAAGTCCTTCTATGTGGCACATCTCATTACCAACAGTTTTGATTCCAGGAAGAAAGAGATCATAGTTTCTCTCTACTCTTCCCTCATTAGACCAATCAGAGTATAATGCCCCATTTGTCATGTACCTCAACAGACACCTGCAACAACTGGAGAGGCCACAGAATTACCTTACAAAGATGATCCTAGGCATTAAACACATGTCCTACATGGACAGACTCAAAAGACTACAGCTATTCTCGGTTTCATATCGACTACTTAGAGGCTATCTCTGCTTGACTTACAAAGCCATGTCTGACCAAGCTCGGTTAGAAATGCTACATCTAAAGAAATCCCAATCCCTCAGCACCACACCCTCCAAAGACCTTAACCTCATTACCACAATCAACAGAACATGCTGGAGGGACAGGTTCCTCACCCAAAGACTGCCCATGCTCTGGAATAGACTTCCCATTCATGTCAAGCAGAGCACCTCGCTGTCCCTTTTCAAGAGGGATCTTGATGAGTAACAAAGTTCACCCCAGGGATCACTCCAGTGGCGCTACTTGATAGAGGCACCGGGAACTAACTTTGGGTGGCACGATGCCAGGGCACTTCTATGGACTAGGCTTGTAAACGCTCCAGGGCCATTAGCCTTGTACACATCTATGAACATGCTCCACCCCGCATATCTAAACTTTTAAGCTGCATGCAGTACAGCCAAGGCTGCCTTTTTTCCACACAATTTCCTGAAGGAAAAACAGCCTTGTTAAAACAAATGTACAGGCATTATTTTGAAGTGCGCATGGTCTAAAGTATAACAGTCATGTAAAAAATGTATTACAAAGTCTAGTCTACTTTTCTCAGTCAGTTATGGAGCATCCGGGTCAAGTAGTCTGTCAACAAACTTTCCCTGTGTGGCTAATCAGTATAGCAATTGATCCTGTCTTGCTTCAGTTACGGCTGTATCACATCATGCTGTTGACAGCAGCTCTGTTACCGGAGGAAAAAGTAACAAAATAAGGACCCAGGTTCCTTTCAATTAACAAAGCAGCCATGGCAGTTAAAATGTCATACATCCAAAGTAATGCTGCTTTTTTCTGTAGCCACTAATCCCAATACATTGCGATTTACAAATTCAACTCCTCTTTCTATATGTACCCTTCAAAGCTAGACTTGCTGTATTCTGTCAGGTTGCCCACCATCTGCATTGGAGTGATCGGCCATTAAGCCTTCTCTTACTTTGCGTGTTTCTCACCATATCCTTCACCCTTCCTTGCACTTTATGCTAGAAAAGTGTCCTTCCCAGAGCCTGTTGCTTCTACCTTCTCGGCTTGAGTGCTCAAGTTTTGAGACTATCCATTTCAGCTTAAGCCTCAGAAGTTTTAATGCCTGTGGGGAAAAATACCCAGAGTGTAGGGTACAGTAGCTTAAACCTAAGCCAGAGTGACTTACAGGTTCTAAAGCATGGTAAAAGCTATGCATCTCCCCTACCTCTTGCTCAATGATATGTCTTTGGCCACAGAGTCACGGTTTTCTCCTGCCATTAAGACTTCCTTTTTCCAAAATTCACCAAATAAATGCACTTTAAGCGGAAAGGTTTGCACCTTTATTACAGGTCTTTGGTATTTAACAGCCAATGCCAGTGCCTGAAAAACTGTGCAGCCTGCTTATCAGGATATTACTCTGTGGAATACCAGTCCATTTCTGCAGAAAATCAATCAACTTCCTACAATTTCCTCCCTTCATTACATTCTGGGATATTAAATCATACATTTCCCCTTCTTTTCCCGGTCTTTTAATGATTTTTTTCCTTTACTTACTCTTGCAGTGCTTCCATTTCAACAAAGATGATATGGTCTCCAACTATTCTCTTCAAGGCTTCCACCTCTCAGGATTGAAGGGACAGTGTTCTTTCAGCTTCTAGCCTCATGCCTGTTGTCTTCATATATTTATTCAGTGAGCCACTAATTTTCAGGACCTACTTACACAATTTAAACATTTTCATGTGCAAGTCAGCCACTGGATTATGCAGGTCTTTCATCAACATCTTGTTGCATACTAGCATAATGAGCTCCTCATCTTTTAACATTTTATTTCCTTTTTTTCACTTCTCTTTGTAGGGGGAATTAGTTAAAGATTGTAAGACCATTGCCAAGTTCCATGGTTCAATTGGTTGTTTTAAAGGGGGCTTGATATGCAAAACTCCCTTTAGAAAGGTTTGTCTGTGAGAAATTAATGAATTATGAAGAAAGTCATTATGGTAGTTGGATATCGCAGACAGATGGACTCGAATGGAAGAAGCAGAAGCTGCAGACTCAAGTTGAGTAGATAGTCTAGAACAACAGGTACTTGCGGCAAGAAGGGGTCAATATCTCTATCCTTGCACCAGAGAGAAAAACTCTTCCATTTACTAAGATAAAGCCTCCTGGTGGATGATTTATGTGAAGCCAAAAGAATATGACAAACTGGAGAGGATAGGTCACTTTTCCTGGCAATCAGCGGAAGTAGAGAAAAACCAAGCTGTCAGCTTGAGACTGGATACATTTGGGTGAATCAAGCCCTGTGGATGTGTTACCAAGTCTGGGATTGGGTCCAGAACCCAGGGTTGACAAATTAGTTGAGGCCACAGAAACAGGAATCAAATCGGACGAGGCCAGTAAGAAGCAATGAGGATCACTTTGCTTCTCAATCGAAGAGCCTTCTTCATGAATGTGATTATCCTCTGGTTATTACCATCTGCACCCAAGAATCTGTCGTTATCTCTTGCCAAGCAAAGTGGTGCAGAGAGAAACGACCCCTGACTGCCTCCAGAGGCAGGCATGCAATCGGGCCTCTCTTCAGGAGCACTGATAGAGCTGTCCAGAGAAAATCTCTGGATCCCTGCTTACGTGGACCCCCTGCGTCTTCCATTTGAATTCCTCCCTCTGCCCCAGGGGGAAAATTCGGCCCATGTGTCGCGGAAAGGCCCTTGGGATTTACAGTACCACATCTTTCCACTCCTGATGTGCCTACAGTAGGGTCTCTGAGGAGTAGAGAAATGGACACCTACTGCAGACAGGGTCTTACCGTCCTTTTCACACCTGGCCAAGGTATCCTTAACCTTAGAGCCAAACAGGGATGAGGCCTCTATGGGGGCGTTAAGGAAGGAAGACTTGAAAGGATTTGTGAAATCGCAAAGTCGCATCCAGATGTGGAGTCTAGCCATGACTCCAGTGCCTGCAGCTCTTGCCGCCTCTTCGTTGAGTGAGAAGTCAACCTTATGGACTAATTGAAAATGGACTCCAGGGTGACGAGTTGTGAGGCAACCTTGCTCCTGCAAACATTTCGGAAAGCTCTAAAATCAAGTCTCTGAAGATGTGTGAAGTGTGGAAAAATAGTTCATAGACCTGACTGCAAAGGTCGCTGAAGAAAAGACCCGCTTCCCTATCCTGTCTATTGTCCAAGACTCCCTGTTCGGGGGATGGACCAGTGGAGCTCTCCTCAGCAAGCTCTTTCTTTCTGGCTGGCACCACAACTACAGCATCAAGAGGAAGACCTTTGGACCAACGGGGTTGATCTTCTGGTAGGGACAGTATCTTATCTTGCCTACGAGGGATCGGCTCAATGGCATCAGATGTCGTCCAAACCCGCTGCACGATGTACTGAACAAGTTCATCTGGGGGAGGGGTGTGTCAACCAGGAGGTAGAGGGTCACCCTTGGAATGCCTGCAAGAATAAGTTCTCCTTGGGGGAAGGGGTGCTGGACTTCCAGTCGCCCCACTGTTTCAGTATTTCTAGGATGTCCCCAAAGGAGACATCTTCAGGGGGCAACCATGGGGACTCTTTCCCCTTCATCATAGTCCATATCTTCAGTCAATGATTCCTCAGGGAAATCAACGTTTTTCCTCTTGCATGCTTTCTTGCGAGGGACCTCCTCAAAGGGAATGTCAGAGGAGGAACCCGCAGAAGGGGAGCCTTGATGAAGGCTAACTTGAAGCTCCCAAACCCGATGTCCAATAGTAGTGAGAGGTGGTAGCTGTGGCTCAGAGGCAGAAGGAAGAGTCTCCTATGCTGATGAGTCCAACTGGGAGCCAGCTGTAGCTAGTGTTCTCTCCATCATCTGGAAGGCCCCCCCCCCCTTGAGGAGGGATGGAAGCCCGAAACAGAAACTCGGAACCGAGGTCACACCCTGCCCCGAAGGGCCAGCTCCCAGGGAAGGAGCCTCTGGAAAGGACAGGGCTGCCGAGGCAGGCCAATCTCAGACCAGAGGATGGCCTGTTTCCACAGATGTTTCAGACCAAAAAAGTCTCCGGCACCGAAGTGAGATCCACTATCGGTGCTGAAGCCACTGGAACCGGGGTAGCAGTCAGTGAAAAAACTTCCAAAACCTGCAAAGACGTTGGAGGAGGAAAATACTGTGGAGCCCTTGGAGCAGGGCCCTCCGCTCCAAATGGGAGAGAGGGTTTCTGAGGAGGAGAAATGCCTCTGGCAGTCAACAGCTGGTCCACCAGTCTCACTATATCCAACTCTGACAGGGTCTTGGAGAAACGGGTTGATAACCCCGACAGTGAAACTGGACGTTCAAGGAAAGGACTGTACTGCTGTCCATAGAAAGGGTTCACCAACGGGGAATAGCCGGTCCTGGGGAGAAGTTCATCTCTCTGACCAGAGGTCGAAGAACCACTATGAAATTCAGGGAGAGAAAAGACTGGTTCGGGATTGAATACTGTTGGCACAGAGAGATGTGTCGGAGCCGAAGCAGTTTTCTAAGTGGCTGTTGGAGCCGAAGTTGGTGCAGACGTACAGACTGGAGCAGACAAAGTGGTCGGTGCTGTGGGCCAAGTTAATGGTGCAGTTGTAGAGGTTGGAGCAGACAATGTGGTTGGTGCCGATGGAACAGACGGCGCCGATGAAATCGTCTCTTTGGGAGCAGAGATGTGAGCAGAGGATTTCGGCCACGGAACCGAAGACTCTTTATGCGATAACTTCAGAACTGTAGGCCTTGGTTCCGGTAGTTACATCTCGTGAGGAGAAGCAGGAAGGGACTTGCTTCTCTTTTTATCATCTTTCTTCAGAGGGGGTGAAGACTCCGTCTCAGAGATCGCCTCCGCAAATGGAGAATTTAATAAACCAGCAAAGCATAGGTTTGGTTTCTGCGTTTTTAGAGCGCGTGGGAGCTGAAAGTCTTATATCACAAGGCGGTTTCTCCAATAAATGAGAAACCCCTAAGCAGTATACACAAGATACATGACTATGTTTGGCATTTTCCTGTCACAATTGTCACATCTTTTAAAGCCGGTAGTCGTTTTCTTTTCAGACACATTTTCCACAAAGAGTATATTAATTTCCAAATAGGAAATCACACAATCCAAAAATAATGGTAATAATAATAAAGATCCACAACAAGAAAAAACAACACAATTCCTAAGTGTAAGTAAGGAAGTGAAAGAAAAAAGGGTGTACCAAATATGGTACGGAAAGACTACCCAACCAGGTACCAACGATGGTAGAATTACCAACCTGGTAGAAAGACAGAGATCATCTTCTTTCGGCTGTTCCCGTTAGGGGTCGCCACAGCGGATCATCTGTTTACATTTCTTCCTGTCCTCTGCATCTTGCTCTGTCACACCAACCACCTGCATTGCCCTCTCTCACCGCATCCATAAACCTTATCTTAGGCCTCCCTCTTTTCCTGTTACCTGGTAGCTTCATCCTTAGCATCTTTTTCCCCAATATACTCACCATCCCTCCTTAGCACATGTCCAAACCAACGTAATCTTGCCTCTCTGGCTTTGTCTCCAAACCTTCCAACCTAGGCTGACCCTCTAATATATTTATTCCTAATCCTGTCCACCCTCGTCACACCCAGTGCAAATCTTAACATCTTTAAATCTGCCACATCCAGCTCTAACTCCTGCCTTTTTGTCAATGCCACTGTCTCCAACCCATATAACATAGCTGGTCTCACTACCCTCTTGTAGACCTTCCCTTTCACTCTTTCTGGTACTCGTCTGTCACAAATCACTCCTGACACTCTTCTCCATCCTGCCTGTACTCTCGTCTTCACCTCTCTTCCACACTCACCATTACTCTGAACTATTGATCCCAAGTATTCAAACTCATCCACCTTCACCACCTCTACTCCTTGCATCCTCATCACTCCTCTATCCTCCCTCTCATTCACACACATATTCTGTCTTAGTCTTGCTGACCTTCATTCCTCTTCTCTATAGACACAAGAACTGAAGATGGTGAGTGAAAGGAAAACTGCTCTTACGACTGGTAAAAACTCACGATAGTTTATTGAACAATTCCACACGACTGGTTAAGCGCTTTCGACTGGTGATCAGTCTTCAATCAGAACAAACAACACATATCATCCCAAAGTATTTATACACATCCTAAATACCCTTAATTGATGTTTAACTAATTAAAATCCCGCCAAAAAGTTTAAAGCCATATTACACATTTTCTATAATACACTGACCTTAAATCAAGATGTGACTTTCAAATACACATGTAATATAATAATATATACAATAATAATATATGCAGTAATATATACAGTGGGTAAAACCTCCTGGTGTAACTGTAATTATCCATATAACCTATCTAATAAAAAATCTAATAAAAAATATATATAAATATATGCATTTCACTTGTGTGATGAAGTTAAAAAATCCCAGTAACAAACCTACTCTAAAGCTAAAAAAGGTTTTATACTTATAAAATCATTGAGACCAGGTGGTCTCGTGGAATCCGTTAGGATTTGCCATTTACTTTCACAAGCGGCTAATTTCATTTTCCAGTCACCCCCAAATGGGCGGACATCTATCTGTTCTACAATGGAAAACAAAAAACCATGTTCCTCGCCTTTATCCAAGATGTGTCTGTACAATGCATTTTTGGTATCTTGTTTCCCTATTTTGTACGCATGTTCTGACATGCGTCTGTTCAGCTGTCTCTCTGTCTTGCCTATGTAATGGGCGTTGCATAGTTTACAGACTGCCAGATAGACCACATGTTTTGTTCTACAGTTACCACATTTGCTTTTTATAGTAGTATGACACAAATCATTAAGTTGAATAGTCATGTTAGAATTAATATATTTACACTGTTTGCAGTTCCCGCATTTAACTGTACCCTTATGTGATCCATGCTTTGATCTTTCTGCCTTATTATCGGCTTTTTCTAATAGCCTTTTTATATTTGGGGCAGTTTTGTATACACATCTTGGTTTACTACCCAATAGCTCTTCCTTGTCCAATACTCTAAGTGTTGACCAATGCCTTTCCAATATTTCCTTTATAATATGTGTGGTCGGGTGTACATAAGGACACAAACTCTTCCTGATGTTTCACTACAAAATCCTACTTTTTGTCCATCTGATACGCACCTAATAGGGTGGATATTTATTACCCCATTCATTGTACACATAACTGATTACCTCCAAGACCATCTTTTCAGGGTAAGCTCTACTCAAAAACATTTCTTTGATGGTATTAAGCTCCTTTTCCAAGATTGACTTGTTAGAAGACATTCTTGCTACGCGTACACATTGGCCTTTTATGACATTCTGAAATACATGAGGGGGATGGTTACTACTATAATGGACGTAATCATTGGAAAAAGTGGGTTTCCTATGCACCTTAGAGATGAACCCTTGATTGTTATGACTCAATGCTACGTCCAAAAATGATATTTCATGGTAACTGTATTCATAAGTGAATTTCAAGAATTCAACTGTCTTGTTTAGGTACTCCATAAATTCTAGTAACCTATCCTCAGAGGCCTTCCATAGAATAAAAATGTCATCCAAATATCTAATGTATGTTATAATATCTTTGTAAAAGGGCTGTTGAACACATACACCGATTCCCATTCGCCATGACCAATTCTCAAAGATGGGAGCACATGATGCTCCCATCGCCACTCCTTTGTCTGCCTGAAAAATTCACCTTGAAAAGAGATATAGTTGTGATCTAACACCAGTGACATCATGTCACAGATGATGCTGATTTTCTCCCAGGAAAAATCGGTGTATCTAGTCAGACTCTTTTCAAAAATTCCAGTCCTTCAGTCTTAGGGATGCTGGAAAAGAGGTCTACTACATCCACTGTAAGATAGATCAAATTAGTTTCCCACAAGTCTTTGGTGATGGTACCCAAGAACCTCCACGAGTCTTTGATAATGTGGGGATGTTGTCGTAAACCTTCTTTACCCAATTGTCTATAAGTTTCCCTAATCTGTAGGTTTTAGATCTGGAACCAGATACAATCGGTCGAAAGGGTGGTTGGTCAATGGATTTATGTAACTTCGGAATACCAACCATTTTGGCTAGAACTGGATGATCCTCTTTCACAAAAATATACGTGTCATTTGATATCCTGTTGTCAATGAGAAATTCTTCTATGATAAGATCTATACGTTGATGGCCTATATTGACCTGATTCAGTGAAATATGTTCATAGTTTCCTGAATGATGAAGAATGCTGAGTATTTCCTGGTTATAATCTTCTGAAGAGAAGATAACTGCCCCGCCTCCTTTGTCGGGTTTCATGATCCTGATGTTTCTATTGTTCATGAATTCCGACAAACAATTCCTTTCTTTACTTGTTAAGTTGTCTGGATGTTTGTAGACCTGTTTTTTCATGTTATGATATGTCCAGTATATGTCACTGCAAACCAATTGTTCGTAATTGTGCACATGTGGATTGAATGCTGGTATGTACGCATTTTTTCTTGCACACTGATACAGCTGTATCCCTGACTGCTAAATTAGATTCCATCTTATTATCAAATGTTAAAGCCAGACTGAGTCTCCTGGCGTATTTTTTCACTTCCTTAATACAATCGATTAAGTTCCATCCACACATGGGAATAAACTTCATCCCTTTGCTTAGCATTTGGGCACTGATATTGTCTACCTCTACCGAGGTATAATTGTACACCTTAAATCCATCGTGTACAATGATACTAGGCTTTTTATCATTGTCTGCAGCTTCACTACAATTACTCACTTGTGTCCCCAGGTCACTAGGGTAATCTGATTGTCTCGTTGAAGGGATGTCGTCCTGTGTGACATGAGTGTGTGTATGTGTATACTTGTCATCCCTATCTATTTCTTGTGCCATTGGTTGGGAACCCTCCAAGCTGGGTAGAATCTCCCCCCCTGAAAATTTTCTTCTTTATGTGATTTCCTAAATTCACTTCTTCTTGTAGGTTGTTTATTGTGTGAATCTATGTCCTTATGGTTGGGCCATATGTACGCTCTATCATTTTTATGGGCCTCAATGTCACGTTGAATTTTCTTATTTTTCCTGTCCACTATATTGTGAGCATTATTGCCAGCCAGGGAAAACTGTTTCGTGTACAAATCATTTAAACCATCAAAATCCTTATGTTGTAAAATATTACCATTCATTTGTTCTAAATCATCAGCTAATATATTTTGTTTTTCCTCTAAGTGCTTTAGCAATAATTTCATGTACTCATATCCAAATCCTTCAAATAATTGGTTAAACTCTTTTTCAACCACAGATGTTAATTTTATCCCTAAAGGTAATTTAAAAAATCTTAAGCCTTTCGCACAATTTTCAACATAACACACTTGGATAAATAACTGCAATCTATTTTGGCATTTTTATATGCCAATAGTTTTTTGCCATACTCTATAATATATTCCTTTAATGGGAATGTATTATCTATATCTTGTTTCAAGCCATAACCATGCCTAATGTCCATGTCAAAATAATCATTGTCATCCCTCAAAAAATGTTCAAACAAGGAATCGCCATTGTATACATGTTCTTTTGTCTTCTTTCTGCCACCTATGTTATCAGAATTGTTTATGTCATAATGTTGGATATTTTGGCTTTTGCGGCCCTTCTCCGAATTATAAAAGACAGTACCTTTGTTATCATGAACCTTCCTACTACGGCTGCTAATGTCCGAGATGACTTTCGGGCGGGCACCACCATACTGTTTATCCATCCGTTTTTTGCACATGCTGTAGTCGAAAGTGAAGTCATGCTCCATATGGTCATGGCGTTCGCTTAATAAAAAATCCTCGTCGGTATGGGCTAAATCCAAAGCCCTGTTGTTAACTGTTTTACCATGTTCGGGTGAGTCCACATTGACATTTGTAGCCGATATGTTGTCAAAGACACCGTCCGTGTCTTGTAACACTTCCGGAAACCTACGGTCGGGTGTACTGACATCCCCGCATCCTTGTGGTTTGCGACTGAATCCTTGCACATGCGCAGTGTCTCCCTTACGTTGATCCTGGACGTCTCCTTCGTTAATTCTAACATGACTATTCAACTTAATGATTTGTGTCATACTACTATAAAAAGCAAATGTGGTAACTGTAGAACAAAACATGTGGTCTATCTGGCAGTCTGTAAACTATGCAACGCCCATTACATAGGCAAGACAGAGAGACAGCTGAACAGACGCATTTACGAACATGCGTACAAAATAGGGAAACAAGATACCAAAAATGCATTGTACAGACACATCTTGGATAAAGGCGAGGAACATGGTTTTTTGTTTTCCATTGTAGAACAGATAGATGTCCGCCCATTTGGGGTGACTGGAAAATGAAATTAGCCGCTTGCGAAAGTAAATGGCAAATCCTAACGGATTCCACGAGACCACCTGGTCTCAATGATTTTATAAGTATAAAACCTTTTTTAGCTTTAGAGTAGGTTTGTTACTGGGATTTTTTAACTTCGTCACACAAGTGAAATGCATATATTTATATATATTTTTTATTAGATTTTTTATTAGATAGGTTATATGGATAATTACAGTTACACCAGGAGGTTTTACCCACTGTATATATTACTGCATATATTATTATATTACATGTGTATTTGAAAGTCACATCTTGATTTAAGGTCAGTGTATTATAGAAAATGTGTAATATGGCTTTAAACTTTTTGGCGGGATTTTAATTAGTTAAACATCAATTAAGGGTATTTAGGATGTGTATAAATACTTTGGGATGATATGTATTGTTTGTTCTGATGAAGACTGATCACCAGTCGAAAGCGCTTAACCAGTCGTGTGGAATTGTTCAATAAACTATCGTGAGTTTTTACCAGTCGTAAGAGCAGTTTTCCTTTCACTCACCATCTTCAGTTCTTGTGTTGTTGGCTCTTCTCTATAGAGCATATCTCCATCTCTCCAGGGTCTCCTCCACCTGTTCCATACTCTCACTACAGATCACAATGTCATCTGCAAACATCACAGTCCATGGGAACTCTTGTCTGATCTCGTCTGTCAACCTGTCCATCACCCTTGCAAATAAGAAAGGGCTCAGAGCTGATCCTTGATGTAATCCCACCTCCACCTTAAACGCATCTGTCATTCCCACCGCAGATCTCACCGCTGTCACACTACCCTCGTACATATCATGTACCACTCTTACATACTTCTCTGACACTCCCGACTTCCTCATACAATACCATAACTCCTCTCTAGGCACCCTGTCATATGCTTTCTCTAAGTCTACAAAAACACAATGCAACTTCTTCTGACCTTCTCTGTACTTCTCCATCAACATTCTCAGAACAAACATCACATCTGTAGTGCTCTTTCCCAGCATGAAACCATACTGCTGACCACTAATCATCACGTCCCTTCTTAACCTAGCTTCCACTACTCTTTCCCATAACTTCATGCTGTGACTTATCAATTTAATCCCTCTGTAGTTACTACAGCTATGCACATCACCCTTATTCTTAAAAATCTGTACCAAAACACGTTTTCTCCATTCTTCAGGCATCCTCTCACTTTCCAAGATTTCATTAAACAATCTGGTTAGAAACTCCACTGCCATTTCACCTAAACACCTCCATGCTTCCACAGGTATGTCATCTGGACCAACAGCCTTTTCATTCTTCATCCTCTTCATAGCTATCCTTACTTCCTCCTTGCTAATCCATTGCACTTCATGATTCACTATCCCCACGTCATCCAACCTTCTCTCCCTCTCATTCTCTTCATTCATCAACCCCTCAAAGTACTATTTCCATCTGCTCAACACACTCTCCTCACTTGTATGTTTCCCTCATTATCCTTTATCACCTTTTCCTAGCTCGGTCCCTCTGTCTAGCCAATCGGTACAGGTCCTTTTCTCCCTCCTTAGTGTCCAACCTTTCATACAACTCTTCATAAGCCTTATCCTTAGCCTTCGAGATAAAGGTGAAAATAGAGCACTAGTGAAAGGATTCAACAAAAAAACAATGACTAAGTATAGAAATAGGGTCTTTTAAGGAAGAAATTCCACAGAACTTATCGAAAAAATATACACTTAGCAGAGCCTTAACCTTCATGCACAGACAGTCGCCACCCAGCAGTTATAACCACTTCTGTATATGCTTCACATTTCTGATTGTGAAAAAAATAATAGCCATGTAATATTTTAGCCGTGTTCCACACAAGCAGAAGTCACCGATTAAAGTATTCCAAGCTGATCCACACAAGTCACAAGAGTCCTTCAAAGCCAGAATACTGAGGTAACAGCAGTTAAGCATTTTCCTCCACAACATCAGCAATTACAGCTACTTTTATCTGTGTACATCTCTGACATACAACTCCCATAAAATAAAAAAAAAAGATACACAAGAATGTATTCCTCTAGCTATCAATCTCTTCGAGCAAAAATCAAGGACGCATTTTAAATATTGCTCTTGTGTGTTTTGAGAGTTGTTAAGACACCAAGTAAAGTACTTTCTGAAGGAAATACAAGTCTAACTCAAATGGCATTTAGTGACTGCACTTCTCAAAAATGTCAGAAAAATCATACATTTTAGGAGGAACATACCAAAAAAGTGAGGCAAAATTAGGGATATCCTAAGAAATCAAGATCAGTTTCCAGCTTTCTTCTTGCAAACATATGCTAACACTAGTTATCCAGAGGCTAAGCAGTCAACTTCTTTGCTGAATAAAGAAGAAGAGAAAGCCAAAAATAATGGGGGACAAATGCCAAAATCAGGAATAATTGTTTAAATATTAACACTGCATCATGTTTTGTATCAACATACACTTTCTGAACAAGTAAGAAATTTAAAAGTATAACGCTGCTGACTGACTATAATCCTCTGTAATTTACTGGAACAAAACACTAAGGTCAGGGCAAAAGGATGAAGCAAAATCAGGAAAAGTTGAGAGGTATGCATCAGGTGCTGCCTCTTACTGCTTTGCTGACATAATTTTTGTGCATTTTATGAACACGATGGTAATATTACATGTTCTAGCCACAGAATGACCTGCACATGCATTATGTATGCTTCGAGTGTAATTACTGTTGCTGTCATTTCCCAGACTTTGCCCACATACTGTTATTTTAAGTTCCCCTCCACACAAAAAAAGTACATGCATTAAACACTTTCTCCAAACAGTACATAGAGTCTTCCTCTCTTCTGATGAACATATGTCTGCTGGTGCTGCTCCTCTGTTTATTCTCGTGATACAGACTGCATATTATAGGTCTAGTCTCTGTACATTTGCAGGACAGCTTCTATGCCAGTATATATACAGAAAGGTTGTATAACATGCAACAAACATAGTATCTAGCCTGACAGGAACAGAGTGCAGTATTCTCTCACAGTCCTTCAAGTGCCTTCTTAAATACATCTTCAGGTATGCAAAGATGTACTTGCTGACACCTACTTCCTTTTCTGTTTGGATGCATGACTTTTGACTGTTATTTACTGGTATGACTAACGTGTCCAGCAACTTGGTACAAGAAAGCATCCTGCATCACCATGTTAAATAGCACTCATCTGGCGATATAGTGAAGGGTGAACTGTATTTAACTCTAGGGTGCCTTACAGATATATCACTTATCTGGCCTGTATGATCAAGCATGCCCATTCATGGTATGGCACTCAAAATGATTGATGCAGACATTGTCATCAGAGGATTCAGCAATAAAGATGCATATGTGTGTGCACTCCCTTGTACCAATAATGCATGTCAGTCTTGTGGTATTACGGAATCCCTTTATGACGCCGGCTGTGTGGTGAATCCAGTGCACCAGGGAATAGCGGAGGCTTGTGATATGCCAACCAAGTCCCCTTCTATACATCAAAATATTTATAAGAAAAAGTTTCAAACTGTTGTTGCGACTTATGCCAACAGTGGTGTGGCTGTTCCCCGCACCACCATTTACTTCCAACCAATGGTGCACCTCTGTTTCGTTTCTCAGCATACAGTGTAAAACAGCTCTGCTATTGTCTTTATACATTGCCATTACTGGTAATGATCAATGAACAGTATTTTTCTGTGATCAAGTACACTGATCATTTGGTTCGATTCTCCTGTGACTGCTTTGTCTCCCAAACTGCATAGCCACATGCAGCACTGACATCTTGCTATACCATTTCTAACTGTACACATTTTAATGCATGTGTATCTGCAATTTGTTCTTTATTTAACTGTGCACTATGCTTGCTGGTGTGCAGTTATTCAAATAATCAACTGATTTTTATACAATCTTCACTATATTCACACTTTGAAAGACCATACGAAAAAAAAGATGGAAGCAAAATCAGGTACACTGAGCTGTCTACTATCCATAAGATCTGGCTGCCTTCAAGGGCAAAAAAAGAGAGAAAATAAACATACCTGCTAGTATCTAGATCGTTTTTCCCATTTTTCCAGTCCTCGGTGTGGTCATGATTTCCAGTTCAACAGTCAAAATTTCCAGGCTTTCTGCTGACGATCTACACAACAAATCCTGATTTGTTGGGTAGCTCATAGGCAGAATACAGCAGAAATTTCTGAAATTACAGCATCTTGAGACAGTGCTGCAATGGCTGTGTTATTTTCCCTCTCGGTTGGGAAATAAGTAAATACAGAAAGCAAGAGAAAGGCCCCTGGCCAAATGGTGGCCTAGCTCACCCATGCCATCAAAGAAGGGATCAACTCCCATGAACTGATGTGGAACACAATGCGAGGATGCACTGTGGGAAATGTTGGCCGTGACACTACCTAGGAGATTACAAGGTCAAGTTGAAGGAAAAATCAGAAGTTTTATATGTGAAAGCTGCAACTGCAGCTCTGACAAATGCCCAAAAACAAGGCAAAAGAAGTGAAAGAGAAAGTGGTCTACATGAAATCAAAGAAAATGGCTGCTTAATCTGCAAACCAGTGTACATCACTACGCATACGAAGAACATGGGGACAAGCCAGCCAAATCAGTTAAAATGACTTGTAAAAACAAGCAAGCTATTTATAAAGACAATCTGTTACTTGTGAATTACATCTATGGGCTCAAAAGAAGCAAATTGGGACAACTTTTGCATCAAGACCTTTACAACCCACAAAGGATCTTTCCATGAAAATTCATACAGTAAATTCACTGTTAGTACACTGGTGCAATAATTCAATTATTGACAAGGTGATCCAGTACTTATAGCATTCAAGATTCCCTACCGGTGCAGATTTCTTATCAGCAGTGCTAGCAGAGATCAATCCCTGAACTGCAGTTGTGCGTACTCCTGCATGAGCCAGCACTAGCCACACAAGGGACTCAAGTCCGTGCTGGGTTGCGCAAGTCTGCCATAAATGTGACAATGGTGAGTGTCACCTTCATGCCTCCAAAATCAAAAAAAAAACACAAAAAAATACATATATAAGTATCATACTGAAAATATCACAAC
Organism: Protopterus annectens; assembly: GCF_019279795.1. Taxonomy (NCBI): domain Eukaryota; kingdom Metazoa; phylum Chordata; order Ceratodontiformes; family Protopteridae; genus Protopterus; species Protopterus annectens. The sequence goes on along the minus strand of NC_056748.1, from coordinate 826,250,602 downwards.
CACCACCCTCTACATTATAGTAAACCATCAATCTTAAAAAAGTGGTTGAGTACTCATATCTACAGGGATCTTTTCACTCACAGAGCAATAGTTGGGTTGGCATACCCTAACGCAGTAAAATAAATTCAGTCATTTTAACTCTGGGGTAACAGCTCCTTTAAGTGAAACAGGTTATTCAGATCAACCTACCCTTACGTGTAAGGGAAAGGATTAGTACCCCATCCTTGTAGAAAATAGTGCAAAAAGAAGGAATTCTAATTCTGTAATTCTAACCCCTCCTAGTAGAAATGCCTATGAAAAACAGTACTGTATCCCAAGTACGAAACTTCAAAGGGGCTGGAAGAAATCTTTTCAAATGGAAATTGGTCACTCTTTCTACAACACTCAATCACCTGAGAAAGATGCAGCTTTTTTATGGGGTGTTCAAATGCAGAACTCCTGAAGTTGAGCTAAGACAAGAAGCCAAACCCTGTTTTCATGGCTAGGAACAAGACAATGCTGAATAATGTACTTTATTAAACACTTTAGCATCACCAAACCCACAAATCAGGCAAATACTTGTGCAGATTAGAAGCATTGACATGGAGAGTGACACAATTATCCTTAAACCAAACGGTGACCTTTCTTCTGCTTATAAAAATAGGACTATTAGCAGCACACGTCCAAGACTCTTGCAAAACAGATACCTTTGGAGATAAAAAAAAAAGTCTTTAGGGGATCGAAATCTCAGCTGAGATGAGCAGCATATCACGTTCAGCTGTGTGAGGTGCTTACCATAAAAGACAGGTGAAAAGAATAACCTTCAATATAATATAATTTTTTAAATTTTGGATTACTGTTTTCATCTGGAGTGGAAGTCTGACTTGGAATTTTACCAATAAATAATTTGCAGAACTCCTTGGCTAAGCTGGTTTAGCTGCTGTTTAGCAGATTAGCCTAAACTTGCTTCAAAATGTGCAGCCAACCTCAGGTACCACAGCAGTAAAATAATTTTGACGCATACCAGACACAACATGCATATTCTCACCATTTTGTTTACAGCATGCTTTGCAACACTAGACTCTGAATTCAGTTCAAAGCAGTAAATCAATTCACCTCTCTCTGACAAGACCTCACCATAATGTCATGGTGGTGATAAAATGCTTCAATAGCAACACAAGTTATTAAAAGGGAGCCAGTCAAAACTCATAACAAAAGCCTTCACAAATTATAATAAACAACATGTGTGCTCTGTGGCCCAAAGGATAAAATTATCACTATGACTCAATCAAGCTGGAGTTTGAACTACTACACAGGCACTGGAAAAATAGGGCAGCAAGGATGGGAGTGAGCATTCAACACCAGCTCACAGCGTAGAAGAATAAAGTCATTATATGGCCCAGGCAACCCAAGTTTGATTAAAGGCTTGGGTGTCTGACAGACCTGGCAAGGTGAGACAGGCATGCTCATCATGCAAAGGCTGAACAGAGTAAGATGCATACAGCCCACAATCCCCTGTAGGAGGGGTGGTGCTGCAGTGTACATCCTGGCAGCAGGCCTTCAGTTCACGAAGTCATCAGCTGATGGTAAGCTTTCATTAAAGAGTGTACATGAGCATGTGTTCACGGGGAAAGTGTTGTGAGCTTCACGTGGTGAAATGGGTAGCCACCCCCTCCATCCATGGGGTATGGTACGGCTACAAAAAATGCCCTCATTGTCAGGATGCCAGAAAGGGCACAAGTAACCTTCATGTCTGGATAAATTATGGCTATTCTGGACAGCTTTTTCCATCATACTGTACTGAAGTAATCTCCTACTGCAAAGGAAATGTGAGAAGCATCTAAGTGAAGAAGGCTTGAAGGTCAGCAGGTTTGGGGGAGAGCAAAAAGTGTCTAGTGTGAAAATATACAGTGCGATCTTCCCAAAGCTGTAACACTGCACATTTGCACTTGTGTGTTTATTAGCTGATCAATTCACTGAATTTGTTGATACTACTTTTAAACATACGTTATTTTTTTAAGTTTTATTTTGTATGTTTACACAGCTTTTCTTCCATGGGACTCCACTGAAGGGGGCTTTGCACCCAGTCAGACTTCCAAAAACTAAATGCAAATAAATTAGTTTGTGATGTTCTGTACATACCCCAGAATTATTTTCCCTACATTTTCTTACTAAATAACTTGCAATGCACACAGCTTAATTCATCACAATTTTCTCTAAACTGCCATTGCTACCCAATAAAGAATAGCTAAAAGTAGAAAGACAATTTAATCACACCAAAGGGAGAATGTTATTTATTCTCTTAAAAACTTCTACACTTCAAAATAAAAAAAATGAAGCTATGGCATGCTTCTCTTATTTTTACTGCCCCAATAACTTGCCAAGTTATATCCTTGGCTTAGCATAAAGAGGTAACCCAGTGCCATCTGCTCTTGATATCTAGCCAGAAGACAGACCTATATATATATATATATATATATATATATATATATATATATATATATATATATATATATATATATATAAAGAACATCTGGGCAACACCAGAATGCGGGTGCCTTCATAAATGCCAAAGAATCAATTTTTAGAATAACGTCAATAATTGTGAAAACAAGGAACATAGATATTCTAAGACTTTGTTTACTCGAACCCCCCCCCCCCCCCATCTTTCGAGTAAATCAAAGTAGCAGGGGTATGGGGCAACAGATAACCATGTCCAGGGCTGCAGCAGGGTGAAGCCCCATGCAGAAAAGCCTGAATGTACAATAACAAAAGTTATGTACTCGCCATAACTATATATATGGTTGTCTGTTTTCATCCTTCCTCAACCGATAGGGTCTCAAATCTGACTTCAGCCACTTCTAAAGACTTGGCTCCATTGCACAAGTTCCCCCCCTTACCCACAAACCTCCTGCTTAGCTAAAACTACCTCAGATCAACTCTGTTCTTCCTTCAGCCTACATCACCGTCTATAGCACCTACAAATAAAATAATACAATAAAACTGACAACATCCCAGTCATACTGCATGAAAGAAGACAAAGAAAGAAGGATTGAAGATCAATAGTCAGGCAATACACACCTTAAGTCAAACTAAGAGATCAGGAAATAATAATTTTCAAGTAGGAAAAGGGTTGGAGGGCAGGAGGGTGACGAAAGGACAAAAACAGACATGAATGAATAGTTATTGTGAGTATGTAACTTTTGTATCTGATGATGTCTTCTTTGTCCAGGCCTCACCCAATGAGGCAGAGTTCCCAGCTAGAGAAACTCTAAGGTGGCCCTCAAGGAAGGATACTCTGAAGTACAGAACAGCCAAACACTGCTCTGCTTTTAGAAAGAATGTCCAATTTGTAGTCGGCAATGAAGGCATGTGCGTTAGGCCAAGTGGCAGCTCTGCCAATCTCATCTACAGAAGCTCTGGAACAGAAGGCAGAGGAAGTGACCACATAATTACTGTAATGAGCCTTAGGAGCTTTATGAAGAGTCAATCCATTTTCCTTATCAGCAAAAAAATGGAATTAGTCAGCCATTTGGCTAAAGTTACCTTTGAAAAAGATTTACCCGTTTTAATTGTAGAGAAGGAAACAAACAGCTGGTCCGATTTCCTGAAATCTTTCGTTCTATGGAGATAAAATCGAAGCTGTATATGCACACCCAACAGGTGCAGCATGCATTCTCCTTTGTGGGAAAATTTTTGGAAAGAAAAGAGGAAGGCTGATGAAATGATTTACAGTTGTTTTGAAGCCACGCTAAGTACAAAAGAGGGATTAGTACACAGTCTGTCTGTCCTTTTGAAAAATTCAATATGATGGGTTAGAGACAAGTGCCTAGAGTTCAGACACTTGTCCGGCCAATGTGATTGCAACCAGAAAAACAGCTTTCCAAGACAGAATTTAAAGTCCACCTTGGCAGCTGGTTCAAGGGATGAAGGATTAAGTCAGGTTTTGAAAAAGTATAGTTAAATCCCATGGTGGAATAGGATTCCTTGGGGGGGGGGGGTAAAAAGGTACCTTTGAGAAAGGCTTTGTATAACCATTCCTGTTTGGCATCACCTAGGTTATGTCTTGCATGAAAATTCAAGTAGTTGGATCTTTAGAGTAAAATAACTAGCACCACTATTAAAAATGGAAGCAAGAAAATCTACAGCAGCTGGAATATGTGCTGAAAAGCGGTCTAATTGTCTCTGGACAGCCCAAAGGGAGAATTTTTTTTCCCCATTTGTTTTATACACCTTCCTAGATGAATCTGTCCGAGAGGATATAAGGAGGTTTTTGACAGGAGAGGAAAACATGGATCGTCTAGCCATCACTGGAAGTGGAGAAAAGTACAGTTGTGTACACTTACCATAAATGTAGATGTTCGAGTGTATTCATTGTTGCAGTCATCACACTTGGGTTATCTGCCTGCAGGTAAGCCCTCAGTCGTCCCGAATACCAGAGTCTTGCAATTTCTGTGTCAGATGCTGTTGGCTCATCCATGACGTCAGGTCGTCAGGGGTATAAAACAAGCAGCCAACACCATTACATCAGTTTTTCTTGCCCCAGATGTCAGGAGTCCCCAAAATAAGAAGCAATCAAATGGTGTGGAACACCTCCAGTAAAAAGTAAATACCATTTCCATAAGATATGGCCAAAAAACAGGATAGGTAGAAAGTAGAGAGAGACAGGGGGCTGGAGGGTAACCAGGACTGCAAGAGTGAATACACTCGAACATCTACATTTATGTTAAGTGTACACAAATGTACTATGTTCTTCGTGTTGCACTGTTGCAGTCACCACACTTGGGTTTATTCCCAAAGTTGAGGAAGGGTGGAGGCAGTCAAGAAGTAGTAGGGCTGGCTAGCAGGCCTTGTAAGACTCCTGTGGCAAATCCAGCTCTGGATTTGGAAAAAAACAGGTAAGTGGTAATGCTTGGTGAAGGTGTGTACAGAACTCCAGGTTGCAGTTTCCAGGATGTCCCTGGTAGGGACTCCCCTGAGAAAAAACTGTAGAGCTTGAGGTAGCCCTAGTGGAATAAGGCCTGATCCCCTCTGGGGTAGGTTTTCCATGGTGTTTGTAGTAGAAATGGATGCAGTGTACTATCCATTTAGAAATTGTTTGTTTCGAAATGGCCTTGCACTCTGCCACTGTAGCAAAGCTGACCAGCAGCTGGTCAGATTTTCTGAAAGATTTAGTCCTGTCAATGTAGAACTTGAGGTGTCTGTGCCAGTCCAAGGAGTGCAGGATCCCTTCCCCTTTATTCGGAGGATTAGGAAAAAAGGTTGACAAATGGATGGATTGGTTTAAATCCACACTGGACACCACCTTGGGCATAAAAGATGGGTTAGTCCTGAGGGAAAATCTGTCCACATGAAAGATAATGAAGGATTCCACAGCCATAAAGGCCTGTAACTCGGACACTCTTCTTGCTGAAGTGATGGCTAGCAGTAAGGCTGTTTTCGAAGAGAGGAATTTTAACTCTGCTGTAGCAGCAGGCTCAAAAGGGGGAAGCGTAAGCTTCTCTAGTACAAAGTTAAGGTCCCAGGCAGGAGTGGGGGCTCTCCTTGGGGGTCTTAAATTGTTAGCTTCTCTCAGGAGCTGTCTGATCAGAGGGTGAGAGAAAAAGGGGTGGCTCAGTATTGTAACGAGATCAGATGGCAAAGGCATGAATCTTAATTGATGAAAAGGAGAGGCCCTTGTGGAGCAGCTCTACTAGATAATCTAGGATTTGAGCCAAGGAGGGCATGGCTATGTCCTTCCATTGAGACTGACCCCAAGAACAGTATCAATTCCACTTTTCTGAACAGGATTTCCTAGTACTGGGCCTCCTGGCCTCAAGGATAACATCCAGCACCTGTTTGCTGAGGGTTGCTGGTGACGTATTCAGGGAATAAGCCAGGCTGCCAAGGTTCAGGGTTTGCAGCTGAGGATGCAAAATCTGTCACTCCTGTTGGGACAGCGGAGAGGGAGTCTGCTGTAGGTGCCAGGGTGGCACTGCTGTCAGACTGCGTAGGAGTGGGTACCAGTGCTGGGGTGGCCATGTCCTGTTTGATCTTGAGGAGTACCTTTGGAAGGAGGGGCAGAGAGGGAAAGGCATAGATTGAGAGGTTTTCCAATGTGAAGGATAGGGCATCCACTTTCCAAGCTTGGCTGTGGGGACTTCTGGTATAAAATTTGTTTAGTTGATGGTTTAGGGGGGATGCAAAGAGGTCCACTTCTGGTGTCCCTCGCCTGTGTATTAGAAGTTTGAATGAGTTTGGTTCCAGTTTCCACTCGTGTGGGTCCATCAGATTTCTGCTTAAGTCGTCTGCCAGCGAATTTTGTTTGCCTGGCAGGAATTGAGCTTGCAGGTGCACTTGGTTGCTTAAGGCTGTATTCCACAATGACATGGCTAACCTGCAGAGTGGGTAGGAGTGAGTTCCTCCCTGCTTGTTTATGTACCACATAACTGTGGTGGTGTCTGTCTTTATCAGGAGTTGTCCTGGCAGGATAAGGTATTTGAAGTATGTCAGTACATTCTGTACAGCTAACATTTCTTTTTGATTGATATGCAGGTGAATTTGCCCTGGGCTTCATTTGCCTTGGATGCATTTGCCTGCAATGTGAGCCCCCCATGCATAGTCTGATGCGTCTGTTGTCAGAGTTTGGATGGCGGGAAGTTGTGAGAAAGGGAGTCCCTTGCTGTGGTTGCAAGCCTCTGCCCACCAAAGGAACTCTGTCCTTAGGCAAGGAATGACAGGAATCACTGCTTCCAGGTCCTGGGCATGTTGACACCAGAGACATTTTAAGTACCACTGGAGTTTCCTCATATGCAGCCTTGCATATGGAATCAGTAGAATACATGAGGCCATGAACCCTAGGGCTTGCAGTATTTTCCTTGCAGATAGCTGGGTTTGGGTGGCCAGTAGTTTGAAATAAGTTGTCAAATAAACCTGCTTTTCTGAAGTGAGGAATGCCATCTGGGAGGTTGTGTTCAAGCTTGCTCCCAGGAATACAATCTTTTGGCTGGGTACCAAATGTGATTTCTTTTCACTGATGGTATACCCCAGAGAAGTTAGGAGTCTCTTTACAAACGTCAGGTGCTGAAGTAGCAATTCCTGACTGTCCGCCTGAATCAGGCAATTGTCCAAGTATGGGTCCATTTGAATACTTCTCTGCCTGCAGTAAGCAATGGCTGGAGCCAGTTACTTTGTGAATACCCTGGGTGCAGTAGCTAAGCCAAAGGGAAGTGCAGAGAACTGATGTTGCATACAGCCTGCCCTGAAACGTAGATATTTCCTGCAAGATTCCCTTATAGGGATGTGCAGATAAGCTTCTTTTAAGTCAAGGTTGACTAGCCAGGAGCCCTTGGCTAGCATAGGATGGAGCTGCTGGAGTGTAAGCATTTTGAATTTTGGTACCACCTGGAAGGTGTTTAGGGTTGACAGATCCAGAATAGGGTGCCAAGAGTTCTCTTTCCTGGGAACCAGGAACAGCCTGGAGTAGAAACCCTGTCCCCTTTGCTCTGTTGGCACAGGTTGAATAGCCCTGATACTGAGAAGAGAAAGTACTTGTTTTTGGGCCTCTGTCCACTGGTTTGGAGGAAGGTCTAACAATCCACTTGGGGTTGGCAGAGAATGGAAATAGAATCTGTAACCCTGGGATACAATGTTTAAGACTCGTCGGTCCTGGGTAATATACTCCCAGTTATTTGCATGGATTTAGCTTTTTCTTCCATCTTTTTAAGAACTTCTGCTTTAGAGCCAAACAAACAGTCTTGGTTTAATGGAGCATCAAGTAATTTTGCCTTGATATGGTCTGGCAAGATTTGTTCCTTCAGCCAAGCATGCCTTCTCAGAACAGCCCCAGTGACAGCAGCCCTGCAAGATGCTTCTAAGGAATCAAAACCACACTGCAAAGTATGTTTACAGAATGCATTAAGTCTTGTAAGTCCTTATTTTCTGCACAATCAGGAATCAACAACATTTTTTGTTTAATTATATCAATAATATGCTGCTGGTACTTCAACATGTGAAACTGGCAATTTAAAGCCCTGATGGCAAGAGTTCTAGAGGTGTATACCTTCTTACCCCATCTGTCTAGAGCTCTAGAATCCCTGTCCGAAGGGGTAGGGTTTTTGGCTGTAGATGCCTTAATACGTTTAGGTCCCTGGGAAATGGTGTCTGGATCCGCAGTGGGATTTTTAGAGAGAAATTTGTGAGAGTCAGGCATTCTGTAGTATCTCTCAGGCTTTCTAGAAGCAGGTGGTAAAGTACCAGGGGTAAGGCTGGATTCCATGAAGACATCATCTACAATATCCAGGACAGGGGGAATAGCTAGAGGCCTATGCTGAGGCAAGTCTAAACATTCCCGGAGTCTCTTTTTGGACTGTGGGTAGTCCTGGCATTCCAAGCAGAAATGCTCTCTTAGGGTAAGCAAGCTTTCACTGAAAGAAAGGTCCTCTGGGGGGGGGGGGGGGCTGAGGGAATTGACTCCTCTGCATCTGAGTCCTCATAGGTAGATAAGGGTTATATCCTGGTAATAACAGGGATCAGAGTCATGTTCTGAAGAATCTGAAGGAAAATCAAATTTTTGCCTTTTAGAGGGGGAAGGCTGGCTTCCCCTAATTAAAGTGATAAGGTCTTCAGCCATTCTAAGCATTTGTTTCTGTGGCATGGAAGCTTGAGAATGTGCTTTGGTCATCGGTCTCCTAGGCATAGTGCGAACTCTGAGCCTGAGAAATTCGGTAGATTTAGTCACTAACGAAGTAGTCGGTTTAATACGAACATCGGAAGGTCTGAATACACCCTCAGAAGCCGGTGCCTGCACAGCAGCTCCGGAACCATCCAAGGCAGAGACATCCGCAGGTACCATAGTCGAAGAAGCATCTCATGACATACCAGACTCCGAATGGGTCTCAGTAGAGGCCTGCGAATCTGTAGAAGCAGGTAACAGGGGCTGCAAAAGCGCCTCACTGAGTACCAGCGGACTGGCGACTAGCTTAACGGAAGTGTTGTCGGCAGTTTTGGACCGATGCGGTCTGTGTCTGTCTTTATCTTTGCATTTTTTCGGAAGGTCAGTATTCGGGTGGCTTAATGACGCCATTTCAGAATACGGAGAATGACAGCAAAAGAATTTAGAGAAAAAAATAGCCCGACAATGAATACTTTGGGCATTGAACAAGGCACAAGACTGACAGCGAGGGACGTCGTGGTCTGGGCCTAAACAGATGATGCAGTAAGAATGAAAATTTCTGTGAGGTATTTTCTTTTCACTTAGCTTTAGAAGACTTCAGGTTTGAAACTCGAAAAACTAAAATTTCAGGTAGCTGCCGACCGGCACTTGCGACCTGCTTCTGCTTCGGGCTCCCGCACAGCAAGAAAAGCTGATGTAATGGCATCGGGTGCATGTTTTATACCCCTGACGTCATGGATGAGGCAACAGCATCAGACACAGAAATCCCAAGACTCTGATATTCGGGCCGACTGAGGGCTACCTGCAGGCAGATAACCAAAGTATGAAGACTGCAACAGTGAAACACGAAGATCATCTGTGTGGTCAACTTCAGGGTATGAATCTCCAGAAAAATCATCCCTGATGGATGAGAGAGAGAGAGGAGATCCTGGTTTGGAATAGACATTGAAGGGGGGGGGTGCACCAGATGAGGCCACAGGAAGGGAAACTATATTTATTGGGGCTAGAATGCAGCAGTAAGGATTACTTTGCACTTCCAGTAAGACACTTTCTGCAGGAATTTGTGAGTTAGAGGAGTAGGAAGAAAAGCATATAGGAGCCCAGGGGGCCAACTGTGAATTAGAAAGTCTCTTAGTGACTCGTCTTCTGGAGTGATCAGGGCGAAGTACCTGCTGCACTTGGAGTTGAGGGGGGAAGCAAACATATCACAGCATGGCTGGCCCCACTAAATCATTTCAGCCACCACAAGTGTGAGAGTCTAAGATAGAGATGTTCAGTTTATCTGCTAGTACACTGGACTTCTACAGGATATGTACTGCCAAAAGAAAGTAACCATAACAGATTGTCCACTGCCAAACCCTCACAGCCTCTTGACAGGGGCTAGGATCTGGTTACCCCAGCTTGTTGATATACCAGACTACTGACATACTGTCCTTCTGGATGGCAATCATTCCTGAAGGGAAAGCATTTTGAAAAGCCTACAAATGCAGGACATTGATGTAAAGATCGACCTCCAAATGGGCCAAGTGCCTTGGATTGTCCTTCCCAAGTAATACCCATTCCCACTTTAGCTGGGTGGTGTCCACAGTCACTGTGGCTGAAGGGGGTGGAAGAATAAAAGGCCAACCCAGACAAACTACTACTTCAGTGATCACCTGGTAATGTGCTCCCTTCAAATCCTTGTAATCCATATTGCTGTAGACAGTGAATTACCACTGCAAGCATCCACTGTAGTATCCTCATATAATGACCAAATAACTTGAAATGGCAAAGTGAGAAACTTGCTATCAAAAACCAGTTTTATTAAGCACTTTCCATCTGAGATACTACTTAAACTTCATCAGATACAGTGCAAAGATAAACAGCTTGTTTAAATAAGCCTCCCTAAGTCACATAACCAACCTCATTTCCAGTGTCAGTCATATATTAATAAAAATTTAAGAATCAATGTTGTTGCTTGTCTTTTCAGCTTTTCCCGGTTAGGGGTCACCGCAGTGGAACTCCGGTCCGCTAATGATTGGTAGTCAATTTTTATGGTGTCGAGTTGCCAGACAGACGCCCAACCTTCAGCGAAGGCATGCCCATTCACGCATGTCTTTCGGAGGCCACTGAACCGCGGGGAGGACATGCAGACTCCACACAGAATACTAATATACTCTAGTTATTTATCCTACCAATTACTTATACATCCAATAGTAAAATTATTATAAAAAAAGTTACAAAAAATGTATGTACAATCATTCAACACATTTTTTTACATCTTTCAAGGATTTTAAACTTCAACAAACATGTTCTAGAACACATGCCATTTAGCCCAGGAAAACTGTGAGCGTTCAGGCGAAGCTGCCAAAGAAGATCTCCTTTATCCAATTTTAAACTATGTGGACCCCCTAGGATCCAATACACCTTGATCGATAATAAGAAGTTATGTACTCACCATAACGTTCCATCTGAGTAGGTAAACTTCATTTGTCAGCAACCTATGGGTATCGGATCCGAGCCGGCAGCTTCAAACAGCTAAGATCCAAGCTCCTCCCCTTTACCCACAACCCCCTGCTATCCCTTCCTGACCTCAGATCGAGTTTGCTTATAAGCATAAACATATAGAACACCAAAGAACCACATCCAAACTCCAACCTAAAGACAATCCGCCATGACAAGCAGGATTCCATTGAGCATCCATATGGATCAGGGGGACGGAGGGGGAGTTGGTTGCTGACAAATGAAGTTTACATACTCAGATGGAACGTTATGGTGAGTACATAACTTCTTAATCTGAAGTAGTTAACTTCATTTGTGCATCAACCTATGGGACAGAGTCCCCAGTTACCTAATTCTTGGGAGGTCCTCATGGAAGCATGTTTCGGAGCACTGCAGAGCCGAAGGATGCTCTCCCTCTAGAGACAATATCCAATTTGTAATGGTTTATGAATGTATTAGGTGAAGCCCAAGTGGCTGCTGAACAAATGTCATCCAACGACACCCTAGATCGAAAAGCAGCAGCAGCAAAGGTAGAGATTGATGGAGTAGAATGGGCATGGACATCTTGAGGTGCAGACCGGCCTGAACTCTCATAAGCCAAAAGGATACATTGTGAAATCCATCTCAAGTTGACTTTTGATACAGGTTTCCCCAAAGTGGGTTTAGCAAAGGATACAAAAAGCTCGTCTAATTTCCTGTGCAAATAAAACCTCAGTTGCCTATGTATGTCTAGAGAGTGTAGCTTGTATTCACCTTTATTCTGGTAATTCGGAAAGAATACTGGTAAATTAATAGAGTGGTTGATATTAGACTCCAAAGCAATTTTAGGCAGAAAGGAGGGATTGGTCCTGAGTGAAACTCTATCTTTGTGAAATATTAAATAAGGTGGCTTGGCACAAAGGGCTTGAAGTTCCGAAACCCTTCTGGCCAAAGTGATGGCAACAAGAAAAACTGTCTTCCAAAATAAGTATTTCAGATCCACTGAAGATGCAGGCTCAAAGGGAGGAGCTGTCAGAGACTGAAGAACAAGGGTTAAGTCCCAAGGAGGGACTGCATGCTTAACCAGAGGCCTCAAAAGGAAAGTGCCCTTTAGGAAGGTCTTACATAATTTAGATGAAGTCAAAGGACAGATATCACTCCTGACATGATAGTGAGAGATTGCAGCCAGCTGGACCTTGACCGTAGAAGAACTAGCACCTTGGTCAAATAAGCCTGATAGAAAGTCTAACACTGCTGGCAGCGCAGCTGTAAAGAGATCTAAGTTTTGATGCTCCACCCAAATAGAAAAACGCTTCCATTTGCTACTATAAATCATTCTTGTAGACGGCTTGTGAGCGGCTACTAGTATAGCCTTGACAGGGGATGAGATACCGGGAGTCCTAACTATCAGTGGAACTGGACCAACCAAGCTGTCAGCTTGAGGTTGTCCAGGTTCGGAATTGACAGACCTGATGGGTGAGAGATCAGATCCGGGATGGGATCTAAAATCCATGTGGGATTCACTAGATGAGACCATAGAAATGGGAACCAAGGTTGACGAGGCCAGAATGGGGCAATGAGGATTATTCTGCTCCCCAACCATCTGGCTTTCTGTAAGAACTTTAGCATCAGTGGAAGAGGAGGGTAAGCATAAAGTAGACCGGGTGGCCAAACATGCACCAGAGCGTCTCTGGGGGATTTCCCGGATGGGGGAATTAGAGCCCAGTAATTGCTGCACTTTGCGTTGGAAGGCGAGGTGAAAAGGTTGCAGCGAGGTTGACCCCATTTGCAGAAGAATAACTTCGCTACTCTGGGGTTCAGAGACCACTCGTATGGTAGGAGAATGGTTCGACTCAGCCTGTCTGCCAAGATGTTGGACCGGCCCGGAATGTGCGTCGTTATGAGAAAGCGGTTGTTGGACATCGCCCATTCCCACACTCTCATGGCCTCCCGTCAAAGTGGATAGGACCTGGTTCCCCCTTGTTTGTTGATATACCAGACAACCGACATATTGTCTGTTTGAATCGCAATTGTCCCTAAGGGAAGAAGGCTGTGAAGCGCTTGCAAAGCCAAAAGCACTGCTCTCATCTCTAGGACACTGATATGCAAAAGGGTCTCCGAATGGGTCCACGTGCCTTGGACAGTCCTGCCCATGCAGTGCCCCCCCCCCCTCACCCAAGGCGAAAAGCGTCCGTGGTCAACGTGGCTAAGGGAGGGGACATAGAGAAAGGGCGCCCTTTCTGGAGGTCCCAGGACTGGAGCCACCATAAGATGGCTTTCCTGCAGACCCTGCTGAGGGGAACGGGGAAGCTCATGGGATGCCGCAGGAGGGACCATTGGACTTGCAAGGTCCATTGAAGAATTCTCATATTCAAGCGCGCCAAGGGGAGAAGGTTGACAGCTGCAGCCATAGAGCCTAACGCACTCAGGACCAATTCAGCAGAGGGAGCTGGGGATTGAAGAAGGGCCAATATGTGGAGTTTTAGAGTTCGAAGCTGGTCTGGAGTCAAGAAGGCTAGAAGCTGGTTTGTGTTTAATCTGGCTCCAATGAAATCTAGGATTTGGGTTGGAAGAAGGGAAGATTTTTTGATGTTGATCGTGATCCCAGACGGGGAGCTAAATGGAGAAAGTAGTCTCTGGCTGCGCATAGTAGATGCCTGGTGGGGGCAGTCAGGAGCCAGTCGTCCAGGTATGGAAAGACCTGAATTCCCTGGAGTCTCAGGTGGGCCGCTACAACTGTCAAGCCTTTGTTGAACACCCTGGGGGCTGTGGTGAGACCAAAGGGGAGGACCCTAAACTGGTAATGGCTGGCTCCTAGCCGGAAGCGGAGAAACCTCCTGGATAGTCTTTCAATCAAAATGTGGTAGTACACATCCTTGAGGTCTATGGAGCACATCCAGTCGTTCTCCTGTAGAAGTGGGAGAATGGATTGGAGAGTGACCATCCAGAACTTTTCTTTGGTTACTGACAGTTTTAGGAAGGACAGGTCGAGGATTGGTCTTAAGTCCCCCGTCTTTTTTGGCACCAAGAAGAACCTGGAGTAAAAGCCTGATCCGGACTACCCTGGGGAGACGTGCTAGATTGCTCTTTTTTCTAGCAGCTGGAGGATTTCCTCGGCTGTCGCCTCCCTTTGATTGGGTGGGACATCGGGGAGGTTCCGGGGAGTGGAAGGGGGATAGAGAAAAGGTATCTTGTAACCTCTGGATATGATCTGAAGCACCCAGAGATCTGTTGTAATGGACTCCCAAGCTGCCAGGTGCCTCGAGAAATGCCTCCCGACTGCCTCCAGAGTGGAGCAGTCAGGTAACCCCTCAGGGTTGCTGCATGGGCCGATCAGAGAAAGGTTCTCTGGACCTGAAGTTCTATGGACCCCCTCTGCCTCTAGGGCGGTGCCCACTCTGTCCTCCTCTGCCTCTGAAGGACGAGGGGTCCGGAGCGAAATGGGATTGTTGAGACTTCCGGAACCACATCTTCTTCTGTCTCTTTTGGTTCCTCGAGAAGGACCTCTGGGGAGCAGAGAAGCGGACTCCGACGGCAGACAACGTCTTCCCGTCTTTCTCGCTCTGGACCAATGTGTCACGTACGGTCTTGCCAAAAAGGGCAGAACCATCAAACGGGGCATTTGCGAATAACACCTTGAAGGGTTCCGCGAAATCACAGTGACGGAGCCTCGCCTGTCACCATAGGACGACGCCCGCTCCGCTGGCTCTAACGGCTCCTACCGTGGCATGGGATAGTAACCGCATAGAGGTATTAGAGACAGATTTGAGAGTGGCCATTCAGGTTGAGAACACTTCTTTAATGAGATCCCGCTGGAGTCGTATCACGTGTGCCATATAATTCAGCGACCTCACAGAGAAGGTGGCTGAAGCGAACACCCACTTCCCCAGATGGTCCATCGTCCGAAACGCCTTGTCTGGAGGATGGACCGAGGAACTCTCCTGGGCCAGTTCCCTTTTGGTAGCGGCCACCACCAACATGGCATCTACCGGGGCTCCCTTGCTCCAACATGACTTATCCAAAGGGGGGCTGAGAATTTTGTCAGGCCTCTTTGGGATGGGCTCCACAGTGTCCGGTTCCTTCCACGCCATGGTAGTGATCAGGTCTACCAGGGGGTCGGCGGGAGGGGACACCCAAGAGGTAGATGGGCCTGCGTCAAACGCCTCCAGAAACACATTCTTGTCAGAGGAAGGTTTTGGGGTTGACCACCCCCCTCTGATCCGAAGCATCTCCATGATATCTCCGAAGGAGACATCTTCGGGGGGTGACCTTGGGGAACCTTCCCCTTCCTCCAAGTCTGTGTCCTCTGTCAAGGACTCAGGTGAGTCCAAGTGCCTCCTTTTGCACTTGCGTTTGTGAGGGACCTCCTCGGGGGGGCTGTCCGAGGAGGCCTCACCAACTACATCCTGTTCTAGCAAGGAAACAATTTGGGACGTTTGCGCAGGCTGTCCCTGGGACCGGGTGATGGAAGGTAGACCCGTCTGAGAGGGAGTGCAGGGTGGAGCCGCAGCCGAAGCCGGGGGCCTGTAGTCCCTCGACAATACCCTCTCCACAACATCGAATGCCGAGGGAGAATTGCTCCCTATCGGATCCGAGAGCAGACCCTCCCTCGGATCAGATGTGCAGATCGGGGCCGGTGCCGAGGCAGTCGGATCCATAGGGCCAGCATGCTCCGACCGCGACTGAGCCGAAGTCATACTGACACCTCCGGATCCGAAGCTCAGCTCTTGGCTCCGAGAGCTCGGATCCGAAGAAAAGGGACCCGATAGACTCGAGGGCGCCATCGGAGCCGAAGTACCGGAGACTACCGGCGCCGATGCTCCCCCGGGCTCCAACGCTACCCGGCACCGAAGGCTCAGAGCCCCGATAGTGGGTCGGAGAAGGAGCGATCGGGGCGAAAAAGGGGGTCGAGCTCCCCCCCCCCCCGGTGGGGGGGGAGGCAGGAGCACTCCCATCTGCATTTGGGCCTGGAGGAACCTTCGCATCATCCAGTCCAAGTCTGCATCGGAGATGCTACAGGTAAACCTCGATGAGGCCACCTAGGCAGGTTTGGAATGCCGCCTTGATGACCTCGAAGGTGACCAAGTCTCCTCCTCCTCCGGCGAGAAATGGGGAGATCGAAGCTGGGAAGGAGACGATCCGGAGGCCATAGGAGGAGAAGCTCGCTTAGATGGCGTAGCCGAGGAAGAGGTCTCGGCTCGCCTCTTGTGATGTTTCCGCTTCTCCTTCCTAGCTTCCCTCTTCTCTTGGCCAAGGGTGGGAGGGTGAGTCCCGGCCAGAGGGAGAGAAGGTGGCGCCGCCGAAGACTCGGCAGAAGCCACGGAGGGGCCGGAGGACGAAGCAGAGTCCGGGGGCAACAGTCCCACCAGAATCAGCTTTGACCTCCTGTCCCTGATGGCCCTGGGGTTGAACGCTGCACAAATAGAGCAGCCCAAAGTGAGATGTTCAACCCCAAGGCAAATAACGCACAGAGTGTGGCCATCTGCTGGGGACAGCTTATGGCCACACTCGGTACATTTAGAAAAGAAAGATTTGGGCGCCTCAGACATTTTTTAACCCACACGCTAGGCCTCAAAAAACGGACACACCTTAACACACACACACACACACACACACACACACGGGGAGGGAGTACACTAACACTGACTAACAAAAACAGAGGTACGCTAACCTAACTATGAGAGAAAACACTCACACAACAATATTTTTAACAAAAATATAAAAAGGAGAATTTTTCCTCACAAAACTCCTACGCTACGCCTGGAAGCTCGTTTCAAAGCTGCTGTTGACAACTGCGGCAAACGAGATCTGAGGTCAGGAAGGGATAGCAGGGGGTTATGGGTAAAGGGGAGGAGCTTGGAGCTCGGATCTTAGCTGTTTGAAGCTGTCGACTCGGATCCGATACCCATAGGTTGATGCATAAATGAAGTTAACTACTTCAGATCTCTAAATTTAAAGAAATGCTGCGGGTTATTGATAATTGTTTGTGTCTTTCGGCTTTTCCCGGTTAGGGGTCGCCACAGCAGAACTTCGGTCCGCTAATGATTGGCAGTTGATTTTTACATACCAGCTTGCCAGGCCTGATGCACAACCTTCAATGAAGGTACGCACATTCACGCATGTCTCCACGCAAAAGACGCTCTAGCTGAGAATCGAACGGGACAGTGTCTTACTGTGAGGCGACAACGCTACCGCAGCACCACCACTGCTATCTTGCTAAAGCCTTGTCCAACTTTTTCTTTGTGATGTTATATACATGCAAATACACACATTCTTTCAGTTTCTGCTCGTTTTTTCCAATATGGAAACCGGTGCAGCATTGACAGACAAATAAACATCCATTTTGAATTACAATTACATTTCTTACTTGTGTTATATTTCACATTATTAATCATCAAAGTTCTACCTATTTCCATGTGTTTACAGTGGGAGCATGTTTTACACAAACATCCTTGAATTACTTGTCCACAGAGCAGGCTTAAATTCCAACAAGTTTTTAAAATTACAACCTCCCAAATACAAATCTTGGTTGTTCATCTATTTTATTCCTAATGGTTGGATCATCCACTAGGAATCTCCAATTTTTCATCAATATCTATTTTAAACTAGTTGCTGCTTACACTAAAGTTAGTAAACATTGTGTTTTATCACTATTCATACTAGGATGTTGTTCCTGAACATGGTCAATAATTACATCATGATCAATAAAATTTGCCAAAATAGGTTTATACTGGCGTATACATCTTTTATGGGTGACATCTGTAATTAGGGTATCTAATAAGGTTATTGGATAACCTCATCTGAAAAACATGTTCCTTAACAAATCTACCTCATCCATGAAGTCTGTTTTTAATGAAACCATCCTCGCAGCTCTAACTAGTTGTCCTTTGACAACAGAACATTTCTGATGGAATGGATGTGAGTTTGAATAGTGTAGTAAACTGTTGGAATAGGCACCTTTCCTGAATATCTTAGCCAGGTATTTCCTACAGGTATAATCTTTTCTTAACTCCAAATCTAAATAAGAATTATTTTTACAGTGTTAAAGGTGTACGTTAAATGTTAGAAAACTTGTTCTATTAAAAAATGCCATTAGGTTAATTGCTACAATTTCAACACCTTTCAACATTATAAATATATCGTCCAAATAACGAGTATAGAAGTGAATTTTATCTAAAAAAGGGTTGTCTTTAAAAATAAATTCATATTCCCAGTGAGCCATTACGAGATCTGCGAAACTGCCGCCACAGGGTGAACCCATTACCACCCCGTTTTTTTGAAGGAAGTAATCACCCTCATAAAATATGAAATTACTGGTCAAAATAATGTCTAATAATTCAGTAACCAAATTAATCTCAGAAGTAATGGCTGGTTTTCATCTTAAGAGATTTGAAATCTACTAAATACCTGTATCATAAGGAATTGCTGTATACAGATATTTCACGTCAAGTGTTATAAAGTTGTAATCAGGAAAACCAAGTTATTAACATTTTATAAAAAAAAAATCCAGGAATCCTTACTGTTAGATATTTTTTGAGGGTGTTATCAACTAACTTAGCACAAGCGTAAATAATAGAATTTCTACCATCTACTATGGGCCTTAACGGTGGATTAAGGTCTTCATGCACTTTCGGTATACCAAATATTGTTGGTACCAAAGGTGCAGGCATACTCAAGATAGTTAAACACATCTACATCAATCTTTGCTTCTATAAATAAATCATGTATATAAATTTTAATCCATTACAATGGCAAATTTTATTGGCCATGACGTAATTATTGATCATGTTCAGGAACAACATCCTAGTATGAATAATGATAAAAACACTATGTTTACTAACTTTAGTGTAAGCTTTATTATACCTTATTCAGTAAATGCAACTAGTTTAAAACAGATATTGATGAAAAATTGGGAGATTCCCAAGGGATGCTCCCACCATTAGGAATAAAACAGATGAACAACCAAGATTTGCATTTAGGAGAGGTTGTAATTTTAAAAACTTGTTGAAATTTAAGCCAGCTCTGTGGGCTAGTAATTCACAAATGTTTAAGTGTGAAGCATGCTTCCACTGTAAACACATGGAAATAGGTAGAACCTTTTATGATTAATAATGTCAAATATAACACAACTAGGAAATCTAAATTGTAATTCAAAGATGGTTGTTTATTTGTCTGTCAATGCTGCACCAGTTTCTACATCGGAAACACAGAGTGGAAACTGAGAGCGTGTGTATGCGCATGTGTATAACATCACAAAGAAAAAGTTGGACAATACTTTAGCAAGGCACATTATCGATAACCTGCAGCACTTCTTTAAATTCAGGGTTATCGATCAAGTTGTACTGGATCCTAGAGGGGGCCCGCATAGTTTAAAATTGGAGAAAGTAGAGCTTCTTTGGCAGCTAAGCCTTAACGCTCACAGTTTTCCTAGGCTAAATGACGTGTGTTCTATAACATGTTTGTTGAAGTTAAAAAAAACCTTGAAAAATAAAAAAAAAATTTGTTGAATGATTGCACATATATTTTTTGTAACTTTCTTTAATAATAATTTTACTATTGGATGTACACGTGATTGGTAGGATAAACAAAGTACAGTTGTGTACACTTATCATAAATGTAGATGTTCGAGTATATTCACTGTTGCAGTCATTAAATTTGGGTAATCTGCTGGCAGGTTGCCCTCAGTTGGCCTGAATAACAAAGTCTTGGGTCCTGTGTCAGTTGCTGTCTCCTCTTCCATGACGTCAGGTCTTCAGGGGTATAAAACATGCAGCCGACGCCATTTTATTCAGTTTTTCTTGCCCCAGATGTCAGGTGCCCCCCAAATGGGGAGCAAAAATATATATATATAAATAAACAGTAAATATATAAATACATTTTTAGAGACAAACTTTATCTTCAACTAAAAGCAAATACACCACAAAGGCTTTTGAGTATAGTGAAGGAAAGAAAAGGAATAGAATGGGGGATGGCAGGTGAGTAACCCGGACTGCAACAGTGAATACACTCAATCATCTACATTTATGGTAAGTGTACACAAAGTACAGTTGTGTACTTACCACGAATGTAGATGTTAGAGTGTATTCACTGTTGCAGTCATTACACTTGGGTTATCCTGCTGGCAGGCTACCCGCAGTCGGCCTGAATTCCAAAGTCTTGGTCCGGTGTCGGTTGCTGTCACCTCTTCCCTGACGTCAGTGCGCCAGGGGTATAAAAGATGCAGCCGACGCCATTTTTCTTCAGTTTTCCTTGCCCCAGATGTCAGGTGACCCCAAAAGGGTAGGCTAAAAAACACTGCTAATAAAAGCATGCACTAAAATAAACAATACCTTCATCTACAAGCAAATACACCACATGGGTTGTATAGGATACAGAAGTACAGATAAGTCCCAGCAAAGAAAGGGGGATAGTGGGTGGGTAACCTGGACTGCAACAGTGAATATACTCGAACATCTACATTTATGGTAGGTACACAACTGTACTATGTTCATCGTGTTTCACTGTTGCAGTCATTACAGTTGGGTTGAATCCCAAAGCTGAGGTTGGGCGGCTGGGTCTACAGAATTAGGAGTGGCTATAAGACCCTGCAAGACTGCAGTGGCAAAGCCTGCTCTGGATTTAGAGTAAAGAGGCAAGTGGTAGTGCTTAGTAAAAGTGTGCACTGAAGTCCAAGTTGCAGCCTCCAAAATATCCTTGGTTGGTACTACACTGAGGAAGGCTGCTGAGGTGGCTGCTGCCCTGGTAGAATGTAGTCTAACGCCCTTAGGCAATGATATACCATGTTGTGAATAGCAGAAACAAATGCAGTGTCCTTATCCATTTTGAATTAGTCTGCTTTGAGATGGCCTTTCCTTGTGATCCTGCAGCATATGCCACTAAAAGTTGCTCAGTCTTTCTGAAAGCTTTAGTTTTGTCCAAGTAGAAGTGTAGCTGTCTGTGCATATCCAGAGAATGCAGAAGTCTCTCCTCTTTATTCTGCGGATTTGGGTAAAAAATAGGCAAATGAATGGTTTGGTTAAGAGCCACACTGGACACTACCTTAGGCATAAATGTTGGGTTTGTCCTTAGAGAAACCCTGTCCGGATGGAAGATATTAAAAGGTTCCACAGCCATTAATGCCTGTAACTCCGAGACTCTTCTTGCTGAAGTTATTGCTAGGAGCAGAGCTGTTTTAAATGATAAGAATTTTATGTCAGCTGTATTGGCTGGCTCAAAAGGAGGCATTGAGAGTTTTTCCAAGACAGAATTGAGGTTCCATGCAGGTATTGGTGGGGGTCTTATGTTTCTGCCCCCCCCGAGGAACTGTCTAAGCAATGGATATGAAAAAATAGGTGGGTCTGTATTGTAATGAGCTGAAATGGCAGAGGCATGGATCTTAATTGATGAGAAGGATAGGCCTTTGTCCGGCATCTCAGTTAGATATTGTATAATCTGAGGAATATTTGGAACAAGCGTGTCAATTCCTTGTGCCTGGTTCCAAGCATAGAATCTCTTCCATTTTTCTGCATAAAATTTTCTTCTGCTGGGCCTCCTGGCCTCCAAAATGACATCCATAACCGCTTTAGAGAAAAGAGAGAGGTGTATTCTGAATGGTTACAGTATCCGCCATGCAGCTAGATTTAGAGTTCTGAGTTGGCTGTGCAGGATCTGATTGTTTTGCTGGGTCAGTAAATGAGGAATTTGAGGCAATGTCCAGGCTGGGCCTTGGGACAAGCTCCTTAGGATTGGGTACCAGTGTTGGCGTGGCCAATCCGGGGCAATCAGTATCATTTGTGGCTTCTCTTGTCTGACCTTTAGGAGTACCTTGGGGAGGAGAGGCAGTGGAGGAAAGGCATACACTGTAAGGTTGTTCCAGCTAAATGACAGGGCATCCACTTTCCATGCTTGTTTGTGATAAGTCCTTGTACAGAAACTCTGAAGTTGGCAGTTGTGAGGGGAGGCAAAAAGATCTATGTCTGGGCATCCCCATTTCCTTGTTATGATACTGAAAATTTGTGGATCTAGTTTCCACTCATGAGGGTCCATGAGGTTTCTGCTTAGCTCGTCTGCCAGAGCATTTGTTTTTCATGGCAGGAATTGTGCTTGCAGGTGTACTTGGTAGGTCAATGCTGTGTTCCACAAAATCATGGCTTGTCTGCAGAGGGGGTAGGAATGTGTGCCCCCCTGCTTGTTTATGTACCACGTGACTGTGGTGTTGTCCGTCTTTATCAGCAGCTGTCCTGGATGAAGTAGGTCCTTGAAGGCTGTCAGGTCATTTTGTACAGCTAGCATCTCTTTTTGATTGATGTGTAGATGCCTTTGGCTTGGGGGCCATGTGCCCTGAATACATTTTCCTGCCACGTGGGCCCCCCAAGCATAATCTGATGCATCTGTTGTTAGTTTTTGCCTGGCTGTGGGTAAAGTGAATGGCTGTCCCTTGTTGTGTTGACAGGCCTGTGCCCACCATCGAAACTCCTGTTGCAGGCAGGGAATGAGGGAAATTAATGTTTCCAGGCTGTGGCAATGTTGAGCCAAAACACTTTTTAGGTACCATTGTAGTTTCCTCATATGCAATCTTGCATATGGAATTAGCAGAATGCAGAAGGCCATGTAGCCCAGAGCCTGGAGAATTTTTCTTGCAGATAACTGGGTCTTTGTTGCCATGTTTTCAAAGTAAGAAGTCAGATGCCTTTGTTTGTCTGGCGTGAGATAAGCCATCTGGGCAGTTGTACTTAAGCTTGCACCCAGGAATATTATCTCTTGGGAGGGTACTAGTTTTGATTTCTTTTCGTTTACTGTGTACCCTAGGTAAATTAGGAATCTTTTTACAAACGCCAGATGCTTTAGTAGAATGTCTTTGGCCTCTGCTTGAATAAGGCAGTCGTCCAAGTAGGGATATATTTGAATTCCTCTGTCTGCAAAATGCAATAAATGGTGCCAGGCATTTTGTGAAGACCCTGGGCGCAGTAAATAAGCCAAAGGGCAGTGCAGAGAATTGGTAGTGCATTGAGCCAGCTATGAATCTGAGGTATCTTCTGCAAGATTGTCTGATTGGGACATGCAGGTATGCCTCTTTGAGGTCCAAAGTTACAAGCAAAGCCTTTTTGCCCAGCATGGGCAGAAGCTGCTGCAGAGTCAACATTTTGAATTTCGGAACGTCCAGAAAAGTATTGAGAATAGACAGGTCCAGAATCGGTCTCCATGCTTTGTCCTTTCTTGGTACTAAGAAAAGTCTTGAGTAAAATCCTTGTCCCTGCTCTTGTGGCACTGGCTGAATAGCCCTCATGTCCATAAGAGATGAAACTTGGTTTTGTGCCTCTGTCCATTGATTGTGTGGCAGGTCTGGCATACCTTTTGCCTTTGGAAGGGTGTGAAAGTGGAACCTATAGCCTTGAGAGACTATATTTAAGACCCATTTGTCCTGGGTAATCATGTGCCAATTTTGTGAAAAAAGTGCTAGCTTTCCCCCTAAGGGTGCTGCCAAAAGATAAATGCTTGGCAGCGGCAGAGGGAAGTCATTGGGACTGTTTCCTATATGGCTGTGATTTGTCTTCGCCGCTTTTGGAGGTAGAAGCACCCCACTGTTTGGGCCTGTATGAGCCCTGGGGCTGTTGTCTGCCTCTAGGGTGTCTGTATCTGCCTCTTTGTGGCCTGTCTGACACGGGAAAGGACCAATTCTTAGAAGGCCAGTTTCTGCTAAATCTGGGTGGCTGCACCTGTAAGAACTCCTTCACTGTCTGCATAGATTTAGCGTTATCCTCCATTTTCTTCAACACCTCTTCTGCCTTAACACCAAACAAAGTATCATGCTGTAATGGAGCATCCAATAATTTTGCTTTAACATGATCAGGCAGAGTCTGTTCCTTTAACCAAGCATGCCTTCTAATGACAGAGCCTGTTACAGCGGCCCTGCAAGAGGCCTCCAGTGAATCATAACCACATTGCAAAGTATGTTTTCCCACTTGTTCAGCTGCATGCAATAAATCCTGCAATTCCTTGTTCTCAGCGCATTCAGAATTTGTCAACATTATCTGTTTTAACAGAGACATTAAATATTGCTGATATTTAAGCATATGAAACTGACAATTTAAAGCCCTTACAGCCAAGGTAGCAGAAGTGTAAACTTTTTTCCTCCATCTGTCCAGTGCCCTAGAATCTCTATCTGAGGGGACAGGGTTTTTGGCAGTAGCAGCCTTGACCCCTTTGGGACCCTGTGAAATAGTTTCTGGGTCAGCAGCAGGGTTTTTATATAGAAATTTATGAGAATCCGGAACCCTGTAGTATCTCTCTGGCTTACCAGGTGCAGGTGGTAAAGAGTCAGGAGACAGGCCGGACTCTGAAAATACATCATCTACAATGTCTAGAACAGGAGGAATAGCAAGAGGTCTGTGCTGAGGTAGTAAAAGATAGTCTCTGAGCCTTTTCTTAGAATCTGAATAATCTTGGCTCTCCTAGTGGAAATGCTCCCTCATGGTATGTGTAGGTCTGAAAACACCCTCAGAAGCCAATGCCTGCTCAGCGGCTCCGGACCCATCTGAGGGATTAGTTTCCGAAGGCCCATTACCTTGAGTTTCCAGAGGCCTAGCTGTCTCCACGTGGGAGTCGGAGGCGGCCTGTGGCTCTGAGGTAGCGAGTGTCAGGGGCTGCGAAAGCGCCTCACTGAGAACCAGCGACTGGCCTAGAAGAGGTTTCATCGTCAGTTTTGGACCTCGGATGCCTGTCCTTTTCTTTTTCCTTGCGTTTTTTATGAACTCCGGTCGTCAGCTGTTCTGATGGCATTATGTAGTTAAACCTTCGGCCAAAGTAATGAAAAGCAAAATCGTACCAACGCTTAATAGTGCGTTGGTTAAATCTAGCACAAAACCAACAACTAGCAACGTCATAGTCAGGGCCTAGGCAAGGAATACAGTAAGAGTGAAAATCCTTATGAGGTATTTGCTTCCCACAAGAAATATAACTAACTTTTTCTGACATCGGTCTGGAGCAAGAAAAAAGTTTCCCCAACAGGGTACTTAGCTTTATAGAAGACTTCGGATCTGAAATTCAATTTCGAAAATCTCAGGAGTCGGCCGACCGGCACTTGTGAACTGCTTTTGCTTCGGGCACCGCGCAGCAAGAAAGACCAAAGAAAATGGCGTTGGCTGCATCTTTTATACCCCTGGCACACTGACGTCAGGGAAGAGGCAACAGCAACCGACGCCGGTCCAAGCACAAAATCGCTTCCATTTATCAGCATAAAGTTTTCTAGTACTAGGCCTTCTGGCTTCCAAAATAACATCCATTACAGATTTACTGAGAGGTGTGGTTTGAATAGTTAGTTGATTAGCCATGCTGCAAGATTCAGAGTTTGGAGCAGAGTGTGCAGAATTTGATAGTTCTGCTGAGATAGTAGATGAGGTATTTGATGCAAGTACCATGGAGGAAGATGTGACATGTTCCTTGGAAGCGGGTACCAGTGCTGGCGAGGCCTCTTCGGAGCAATTAGGATCGTTTTTGTTTTTTCCTGTCTGACTTTTAGTAAGACCTTGGAGAGAAGAGGCAGAGGGGGAAAGGCACAGACTGACAGTTTTTTCCAGCTGAAGGATAGAGCATCTACTTTCCATGCTTTTCTGTGATGAGCTCTTGTGCAGAATTTGTCCAACTGATAATTTTGGGGAGAGGCAAATTGATCTATGTCTGGGCTCCCCCATTTCTGTGTTAAGACGCTGACGATTTGTGGATCCAGTTTCCATTCATGCGGGTCCATAAGATTTCTACTTAGGTCGTCTGCCAGAGTATTTTGCTTTCCTGGGCGGAATTGAGCTTTGAGATGGTTTTAATAAGTCAAGACTGCGTTCCACAAGGCCATGGCTAGTCTGCAAAGGGGGTAGGAATGTGTACCCCCCCCCCGCTTGTTTATGTACCACATAACTGTGGTGTTGTCCGTCTTTATCAGTAGTTGTCCAGGATGAAGCAAGTCCTTGAAGGCTGTCAGACCATTCTGAACAGCTAGCATTTCTTTCTGGTTGATATGCAGATGCATTTGGTTTGGGCTCCATTTGTCCTGAATGCATCTCCCTGCCAGGTGGGCCCCACAAACATAGTCTGATTTGTCTGTAGTTAGGGTTTGGGTGGCAGGGGGTAGAGTGAATGACAGTTCCTTGTTTTGGTGACATGTCTCTGCCCACCAAAGAAACTCCTGTTGTAGGCAGGGAATGAGAGGAATTATTGTTACTAGGCTGTGACAATGTTGACTCCATAAACATTTTAGGTACCATTGAAGTTTCCTCATATACAGTCTCGCATATGGAATTAGTAGAATGCAAGATGCCATGAACCCCAAAGCCTGCAGAATTTGTCTTGCAGATAACTGGGTTCTTGTTGCCATTTGTTTGAAGTATGCTGTCAGTTGCCTTTGTTTGTCTGGCATGAGGTAAGCCATCTGGGCAGTTGTATTCAAGCTTACACCCAGGAATGTAATTATTTGAGAGGGTACCAGTTGTGAATTCTTTTCATTTATGGTGTACTCTAGGCATGCTAGAAGCATTTTTACAAACGCCAGATGTTGAAGAAGAGTGTCCTTGTCCTCTGCTTGAATGAGACAATCGTCCAGGTAAGGATAAATTTGAATGCTTCTTTGTCTGCAGAATGCAATTAAAGGTGCCAGGCACTTCGTAAAGACCCTGCGTGCAGCAGATAAGCCAAAGGGCAGTGCAGAGAATTGGTAATGCAAAAAACCTGCTTTGAAGCGGAGGTATCTTCTGCATGATTCCCTTATTGGGATATGCAGGTATGCCTCTTTTAAGTCTAGAGTTACTAACCAAGCATTCTTGCCTAGCATAGGCAGTAGCTGTTGTAAAGTCAGCATTTTGAATTTTGGAATGTCCAGGAACGTGTTCAGAATCGATAAGTCCAGTATTGGGCGCCATGAATGGTCTTTTCTGGGTACCAGGAAAAGTCTTGAATAAAAACCTTGTCCTTTTTCCTTTTCTGGTACTGGTTGAATAGCCACCATATCCATGAGGGACATGACTTGTTTCTGGGCCTCTGCCCACTAATTTTGTGGCAGATCTGGCCATCCCTTTGGAACTGGCAAAGTATGGAAATGAAATCTGTACTCCTGGGATACTATGTTTAATATCCACTTGTCCTGGGTAATTAACTGCCAATTTTGAGCATGAAGTTTTAGTTTTCCCCCCAAGGGGGCTGCCAAAAGATAAGTGCTTGGTGATGGTAGAGGAAAGTCATTGAGACTGCTTACTGTAGGGTTATGCTTTGTTTCCTCCAGATTTGGAGGTGGAGGCACCCCATTGCTTTGACCTGTAAGAAACCTGTGATTGATATCTGGAGCCTTTTGAGCGCCTGGATTTGCCCTGATTGGCTCTGTTGGACACAGGAAATGACCAATTTTTAGTAGGCCAGTGCCTACTGAACCTGGGTGGCTGCACGTGCAAGAAATCTTTTACAGTTTGCATAGATTTAGCGTTGTCTTCCACTTTCTTTAAAACCTCTTCTGCCTTATTACCAGAGTATCATGCTGCAAAGGGGCATCCAACAATTTAGCTTTAACATGATCAGGCAGATTTTGCTCCTTGAGCCAGGCATGCCTTCTAATCACAGATCCAGTAACGGCGGCCCTACAAGAGGCCTCCAAGGAATCAAAACCACATTGCAAAGTATGCTTTCCAACCTGTTCTGCTGAATGCAATAAATCCTGTAACTTTTTCCACACAATCAGAAATCAACATCATTTTCTGTTTCAGTAAGCCCATAAAATGCTGTTGATATTTAAACATATGAAACTGGCAGTTTAAAGCCCCGATTGCCATGGTTGCAGACGTATAAACCTTCTTACCCCATCTATCCAGCGCCCTGGAATCTCTATCAGAAGGGGTAGGATTTTTGGCTGTAGAAGCCTTTACAACCTTGGGACCCTGAGAGAGAGAGTCTCAGGATCAGCAGTAGGATTTTTGAAAAGAAATTTGTGGGAGTCAGGAACCCTGTAATATCTGTCTGGCTTACTAGGAGCCGTAGGCAGGGAATCAGGAGCCATGCTTGATTCCGAGAACACATCATCAGCAATGTCTAATACAAGAGGTATTGCCCAAAGGCCTATGCTGAGGAAGAAGAAGAAAATCCCCAAGTCTCTTTTTTGATTCAGAGAAGTCCTGACTCTCCCAGTGAAAATGTTCCCTTAAAGTATGCAAAGTCTCTCCAAAAGAGTAATCCTCAGGAGGAGATGCAGATGGGATGGATTCCTCTGTATCAGAATCCTCATAGGGTGGAATAGAAAATTCCTGATCAGAAGAGGAATCAGAAGAAATGGAAACCTGATCTGAAGATTCATAATCAGTGCCCTGCCTAGGCCTCTTAGCGGGGGATGGGGAGTTGGGAACCCCTGATCAAGGTAATTAAATCCTCAGCCATTTTGATCATCTGTTATTTAGGCATAGGGGCCTGAGCACGTGGCTCATGTCTCGGTTTTTTAGACACAGAAGTTGTTTTTGACCTTGTTTTTTGTTGCTGGCGTCGGTTTAATATAAAAATGTTGAGGTCTGAAAACACCCTCAGAAGCCAGTGCCTGCTCAGCGGCTCTGGACCCATCTGAGGGAGGACATCCGTGGGTTCAATACTCTGAGAATCTTGCAGCATACCGGACTCCGAATGGGTCTTGGTAGAGGCCTGTGACTCAAAAGTAGCGGGTATTAGGGGCTGCGGAAGTGCCTCACTGAGTACCGGCGAACCAGCGACTGCCTTAGTCGGTTTTGGACCTTGACGGTCTGTCTGTCTTTTTCTTTGCGTTTTTTGTGCACTCCTGTAGTCAGATTGCTAACAGACGACATTTCAGGATAGTTAAATCTTGAACCAAACTATTTAGAAGCAAAAATAAACCGACGCGTAATAGTTTGTTTGTCTTTTTGGCTTTTCCCGGTTAGGGGTCGCCACAGTGGAAATTCGGTGCGCTGATTGGCAGTAGAGTTTTTTATGGTGCCGAGTTGCCAGCCCGACGCCCAACCTTCAGCATAGGCACGCCCATTCACGCACGTCTTTCGGAAGCCACTCGACTGCGGGGAGGACATGCAGAGTACACAAAGAAGGCACTCCAGCCATGAATCGAACAGGAGAACCTCTTGCTGTGAGGCAACAACGCTACCGCTGTACCACTGTGACTTCCCGTTGGTTAAATTTAGCACAAAACCGACAGCAAGGCACGTTGTGATCAGGGCCTAGGCAAGGAATACAGTACAAATGAAAATCCTTACGAGGTATTTGCTTCCCACAAGTAATGCAATTATTAACTTTTACTGACATCGGTAAGGAGCAAGAAAAAGTTTCCCCAATGGGGTACTTAGCTTAAGTTTGAAGACTTCGGTTCTGAAACTCTAATACGAAAATTTCAGGAGTCTGCCGACCGGCACTTGCTAACTGCTTCTGCTTCGGGCACCCTGCGTCAAGAAAGACTGAATAAAATGGCGTCGGCTGCATGTTTTATACCCCTGATGACCTGACGTCATAGAAGAGGAGACTGCAACCGACGCAGGGCCCAAGACTTTGTTATTCAGGCCGACTGAGGGCAACCTGCCAGCAGATTGCCCAAATGTAATGACTGCAACAGTGATACACGAAGAACATCTAGAGTACATTAGTAATGTTGTTTTTACTGATTCTTAATTTTTTATTGATTTATGACTGACACTGGGAATGAGCCTGGTCATGTGACTTAGGGAGGCTTATTTAAACAAGCTGTTTATCTTTGCACTGTATCTGATGATATTTGAGTAGTACCTCAGATGAAAAGCGCTCAATAAAAATGGATTTTGATAGCAAGATAATCACTTTGCCATTTCAAGTTATTTGGTTTTTAGTTTGTTCTTTTTGGTTTTATCCTCATATAATACCTTGCATGGGGCACTAGAGTTATGGAAGCAGCCATAGATCCCAGGAGTTGTAATACCAATCCTGCTGGCAGGGGGAAGGAAGAGAAAGGATGTGAGATGCTTGACTCTGTAAAGTGTTTACTTGCTTTTGCGGTAAGCTTGCGATTTGGGTCATCATATCCAGATAAGCACCAATAAATTCAGGAAATGTCTAGGTGACAGCTAAGACTTGGTGTAGTGCAGTGTGATACCCAGCAGAAAACAGAGTTGAAGCAAGTATTTAATGACCCAAATCAAAAGAGGCTTGGTGGGAGCAGAGGGGATCCAGTAATTGAGGTATGGAAACACCTGGAATCCTAGCAGTCTTGAGTGAGCTGCAACCAATGCCATGCATTTGAACACCCTGGTGGTGTATCGAGGCCAAAGGGCAAGGCTCTGAATTGGTAATGACCGGTTCCCAGATAGAATCTAAGAGATCGCCTGTCTACTATGATGTGACAGTACACATCCTGGAGATCTACTCAAGCACATCCAATCGTCCTTGCGCAACAGCAGTAGAATAACTGAATTGTTGAACTTGGAGCGTATGACATGCTGGTTTAAACTGCTGAGATCCAAGATGGGTCTCATACCCCCTTTTTTCTTCGGCGCCAAAAAGAACCTTGAGTAAGTTCCGAATCCTTGATGGTCTGGACGGACCATCTGAATGACTCTTTTGACCAGCAGTTTTTCTATTTCTGCAGCTGCTGCTTTCCTCTGACTGGGTGGAACGTTTGAAAGTTTTGTAGATTGAATGGGGAGCTGAAGGGAAAAGAGTATGTAATAATCTCTGGAAATGAATCCTCTACACCCAAGGGCCTGCACTGAACAGAAAAGGCTCCGCTTTGCGATTTTTGATTGGCTCATATACCAGTATACGAGCCAATCCAAAATCACAAAGCATCTCTCAAGCAACCAGAAACTATACTTAACCGGCATCTACCAATCCCCACGGGTGCTGGTTAAGTGAGAGTTTACTGTATGTATACACACACACACACACACATATATATATATATATATATATATATATATATATATATATATACACATGCACACATATATATATATATATATATATATATATATACACACACACACACACACACACACACACACACATATATATATATATATATATATATATATATATATATACACACACACACACATATATATACATATATATATGTGTGTGTGTGTGTGTGTGTGCTCATGCAAAAAAAATGGAAAGGAAGGACAAGAAAAGGTTAGAATGTTAATAAAATATTTGCCGAAAAACACTTACCCTTTTCCACTAATGCCTGAGCTACAGTAGACCACGTCCACATGAAGAGGCAAATGAGATCTGAGGTAGTTCTAGCTAAACAGGAGGACTATGGGTAAAGGGAGGAGGCTGGGCTATGGAGACAAATCTTTAGAAGTGGCTGAAGTTGGATCAGAGACCCATCGTTTGAGGAATGGAGAAAAAATGCAACAGCAGATTGCACAGCTTTGGAAGTCACTATTTTTTTTTCTCTATCAGCATCACACTTAATTTTTAGAATACAAGAACTCAAAGTAGTGTCTGTCAACCCATTATCAACTAAAAATTCAGCAAGTACACAACATTTTTCCAGGAAACAAAGCAAGGCTAAATGGCCTAAAATTTCTTAGATCTTCCCAAGAGCGCCCAGCCCTTGTACACTTGTCTCTTTAGCCACCATTAAGTTTTCTAGCATTGCCTCCACCACAAAGGAAAGACTATACAACCTTAGCAATCACTTCTGACAAAATTCGCAGGGCAGAAACTTCTTCTGCCATGTATACGTTGTTAGAAATATGTGAAATCCAGAGTCCACTTTCTACTCCCTGCTAACATATACTTACTCACTCTTCCCATGTTGGCACTCCAGGTTTCCACTGTTGTGCTAGACCACATGAAGAAAGCGTTTAGCAGCTATACATAATTCAGCACTTATTCACACTTCTGTTCAAATACTCAGCAAATGCCAGCCCTAGCGGTCACACTAGCAACTTTCTAGTTGATTTATACAAAAAACAAATTGTACCCAGCAGTAATCTATAATAAATATGTCATGCTATAATATACAGATAGTATTCCAAGTATTTGTTTTATCGTATTACACTATAACAAATACATTGAAAACTAATTATAACTCACACTAAACAATAAATCAATAAATACAATAAGATCAAGCACTTTCTACCACAAATGGCTTCAAAAAGAAGATTTCCCTACCACTTAGCTTCGACACGGTTTTTTTTTTTTTTTTTTTTTTTTTTTTTTACTAGAGTCTAATGTTATCATGTGTATGTTGTGTAATCGTACATATTTAACTTTTCTCCCCAAGCCTCCACTAAAAAGGGTTGTGCCTTCTCTCACTACTCTAGTAAACAAATGCTAACTAAATTAAAATAAACAAATAAATAAAAAATAAAAAAAATAACTCTCTCTCTCTTTCTCCACTACAAAGAGTAGCTCACAAAAACAATCTAAGGATACAGTACCTTAAAAACACAGTCTCAACTTGCCACTTCTCTTCCATTATCTTAGCCCAATGTCTGCTTAGATCTTTTCAGCAAAAGAGATAAAAGTGTGCAACTTTCAATCCAACCGACTTCCCCATTAAATACAAACGAGCTCTACCCACAAGACTTCTGCAATCTCCTCCTCTATTCCTGTCTCAAATCTATCCTCCTAGCAAACAAATCTCCTAGGAAAAGTTATTTCCTCTACATTACAGAAAAGGAAGGTAATAATGGAGATCTCATCACAGAGGGTTTTTCCATCAAGAGTAATGGAAACATCACCATAGAACAATTAACTAACAAGAGATCATCAATGAGTATCTAAGTTCTAAATGCTTGAACACAACTGGCTGCAATCAGCTCTTTGTGCAAATACAGCAGTATTGACTTGAGCATAGAGGTGGCAACATTTATGTGAGGTAACTGTGTGCTTTAATGGGGAGCTTCACTTTTCCCCACTGTTACGCAAACACTGAATTAGTCAAGTTCAGGAGTTCTTAACTACTGCAAAAATAATTAGGAGGTTGGGGGTGGGGTGTAACAACGAATGTGTGGTCAGTCAGCTGTGATCCCAGAACAGTACTACAATGGATTCCATGTTGGTCATTCAAAAGGGAAGCTCCACAGCGCAACTCATGTTAACCACATCACTTAAGCAACTTCAAAGAATGATAAGGGCAATGTATCCCTGATACACTGATGATGTGCCCCGATCCATCTTTACAACAAAATCACAATAGCCTGATTAATTTTCATTCACTGCATCCCTCAAAGGAAATCAGCACACCTATGCAATCGCAAGTAAAGACAAACGCACAAAAAAAATGTAATATTTCAATCCCGAAAAGGTAATTTAACATCGGAAACTGTCAAACACCAGAAAACTATCCATGCCAAGGTTACTACTAAGGCATTACAAAACACAGCTTAATTAAACAGCACAACGATTCTTTAGAAAGTACAAAAGTAAAAAGAAAAGTTGTCTTATCAAGGAAGTTCATCTATTTAAAAAAACATAATATATAAAAAGCAATACACACAGGGGAATTGAAATTGTAAACTTCTGAGTGAATTGAAAGTGCCATGGATGCTTTTCATGTCCTTGTTATTCATGCTATCATACAAAGTCTTCTAATTCAGCTATATAGTTATGATCAGACACTTCAGGGGATTACATAAACAATGCTTCAAGTCATAGCTATCCAGCTAACAATGATTCTGTAAAGTCAAAGGCATGATTCATCTAATTCTTGAATGGTTGCACCCATGTTTGAGTGCTACCAACTGCCAATTAAACGGTTCCAAATTGTACACAAAGAACTGGCTTTGGGTACTCTGGGGGAACAAGTTCCAACATTCATCAAGATACACACTACATTAGAAATACAGGACAGGCTCAGAAGCAACCTAAATGCAAAACAAGTAAACCAATTCAGCCTTTAAAACCTGTATACGTTGAAGACAAATGCTTACCCTGTGCTGAAAAAATGATGGATCTAGGTATTTATCAAATCTGTCTTCAAACTTCACATCGGACTTCTTCCATTTCACCTAGAGAAACAAGGGCAGTACTTATTTTACTTAGACTTGTGGATCCAGGTAAACACTGATTCAAGTGGACCAATTTCAGGTTCCGTCCAAATCTGAACACACAGTACAATGACAAAAAGAAAACTTGTAAAAATAGAAGTTATGTTCTTACCATAACGTTCCATGTTAGTTGTCTTCTTCTCGCCTTCTTTCTTGCTGGATGGGTTCGGAGCCGACCTCGGCTCCGACTCGGCCACTCTAAAAGCTCGAGAGTTGGTTCCACCGGCTCGAGGCTCCCCTTATATCCCACAATGCTAGGCGGTATTACCTCAGATCTCGTTTGTAAGCTAGGCCCAGCCACAAAGTAACTCCAGAACCACTGGAAAAAGGGGAAAAACCCACCTCTATAAAAAGGAAGGGAAGAATGTGACCTGAAACCTGATGAAAGGCATATATGCAAGTATAGCATATACCTATATACAATAGAGGTGGTAGAAAAAGAGGTCACAATCAAACTCCTCTAGGTCTGTCCAGGCTAGGGGAAGGAGGGGGGCAGAAAGAAGGCGAGAAGAAGACAACTAACATGGAACGTTATGGTAAGAACATAACTTCTATATGTTAAGTTGTCCATCTCGCCTTCATTCTTGCTGGATGGGACCGCGTCCCTAGCACCTTGTCCCGGGTGGCCTATCAGAACAGACTCTTGAGAACAGTGGAACCAAAATTAGCTCTATGTCTAGAAGCTAAATCCAACTTATAATGAGAAATGAAAGTGTGAGGAGTAGCCCAAGTAGCCGCTGCACAAATGGTGTCAATAGGCAGCCTGTCTTGGAAGGCTATAGAAGTAGCCAAAGCTCTGGTGGAGTGGGCCTTAGGCTTGTTAGGCAGCTTTTGGTGTCTAATTTCATAAGCAAAAGAAATCAGAGATGTTAGCCATCTGGAGAGTGATACCTTCGAAACTGAAAGTCCCTTTCTGCCTTCTGCATAAGAGACAAACAACTGGTCAGTTTTCCTGATCTGTTTGGTTCTATCCAAATAATACCTTAACTGACGATGAACATCTAGCCAATGCAATTTTTGTTCAGACCTGTTAGAATAGTTAGGAAAAAACACAGGGAGGTCAATGCTTTGATTTAGGTTAGACGCAGAGGCTACTTTAGGTAAAAAGGATGGATTGGTACATAAGGACACCCTGTCTTTATGAAACAAAAGATATGGTGGTCGACTGCTGAGTGCATGAAGTTCTGAGACCCTTCTAGCTGAAGTAATGGCTACCAGAAAGAGAGTCTTCCAGGATAGCAATTTCAATGAACAGGAAGCTGCAGGTTCGAAAGGGGGGAGAATCAAAGATGTGAGAACTAAATTAAGGTCCCAAGAAGGAGGAGGATTTCTTATAGGAGGTCTGAGAAGAAAAACTCCCTTCAAAAAAGCTTTGCAAAGCTTATGAGACATGATGGCAGAATCTGAAATGCCCACATGAAAGTTAGAAATAGCTGCCAATTGAACTTTAAGAGTAGAAGGAGATGAACCTGCATGGAAGAGTTCAGCTAGAAATTCAAGGACTATTTGGATGGAAGCAGTGAAAGGATCTATGTCCCTTCCTTGAGCCCAATAGGTGAAACGTTTCCACTTACAAGATAAATCTTCCTAGTGGAAGATTTATGGGAAGCTATCAAAATATCTCGAACAGAGTGAGATATTTGAGGAAGCCTGGCTAAGGTTGGAATTGGAGGAACCAAGCAGTGAGGTTCAGAGAGGGGAGGGAGCGATGTAACTGACCCGATTGATGGATCAAAAGATCTGGAACTAGGTCCAGATGCCAAGGTTGCTCCAACAGAAATTGATGTAGAAAGGGGAACCAAACCTGTCGAGGCCAGTAAGGAGCAATGAGGATCAATGAGGCCTTCTGAGCGATAGCTTTCTGTATCACTTGAGAGATTAGTGGGAAGGGAGGAAATGCATACAGAAATCCCCGGGGCCAAACTTGGACTAGAGCGTCTCTGCTGGGCTGACCTGGTAACGGGAATAGGGTGAAATAATCTCTGCACTTGCTGTTTTGAGGAGTAGCAAAAAGGTTGCAGCAAGGCTGACCCCACTTGAGAAAAATTTTCTCCAGAATAGACTCTTTCAGAGACCACTCGTGAGGCATGAGGATAGCTCTGCTCAACTTGTCCGCGATTAGATTGGACTTCCCGGGGATGTGCGTTGCTATCAGAAAACACTGAGAAGAAATCGCCCATTGCCACAGTCTGAGTGCTTCTCGACATAGGGGATAGGACCTGGTTCCGCCTTGTTTGTTGATATACCACACTACAGACATATTGTCCGTCTGGATTGCTATCGTTCCCAAGGGAAGAGAGTCTTGAAGGGCTTGCAACGCTAAAAGCACTGCTCTCATCTCTAGAACATTTATATGCAAGTGGCATTCGTCTGGTTGCCATATGCCCTGGACTGTTCTGCCCTGATAATGCCCCCCCACCCGATCAGGGAGGCGTCCGTTGTCAGAGTAGCAACCGGAGGGGAAGGAACAAAGGGTCTTCCCAGGGAGAGCTGAAAGGAAGACATCCACCAAAGAAGATGATTCTTGCATGCTTGCGTAATCATAATGGTGTGGGACATCGGAAGTTGTTGGTATGACCATTGTGTGAAGAGCATCCATTGAAGGATTCTCATGTGGAATCTGGCTAATAAAAGTAGAGGGATAGCAGCCGCCATGATCCCCAGTACTTTCAGAACTAATCTGGCTTTGACTCTGTTGCTGTGGAAGAGAAGGGAGACCAGTTTGCGTATGTCTGCTATTCTTTGGTCTGTTAGTCTCGCAGACATGTTGACTGTGTCTAGATTTGTGCCTATGAAGGTAATAGCACGACAAGGCGACAAAACAGACTTTTCGCAATTTATTGATATGCCTAACTTTTGACAAATGCGAAAGGTGTAGTCTCTGGCCATCAGAAGAAGATGCTTGGTAGGAGCTGTGAGGAGCCAGTCGTCCAAATATGGAAACACCTGGAATCCTTGACGTCTCAGGTGAGAAGCTACCACTGCCATGCATTTGGTAAACACGGCGGGGCAGTGGTGAGACCAAAGGGCAGGGCTCTGAATTGAAAGTGACTGGTTCCCAGCCGGAAGCGGAGAAATCTCCTGGAGCATCTGTTCATTTTTATATGATAGTACGCATCCTGGAGGTCTATAGAGCACATCCAGTTTTCCTTTCCCAAAAGGGGTAGGATGGATTGTAGCGTGACCATCCGAAATCTTGTTTTCTTGACCGACTTGTTCAAGATACTGAGATCCACAATGGGTCTCCAGTCCCCTGTTTTCTTTGGAACCAAAAAGAATTTGGAGTAGATTCCGGATCCTTGCTGGTCTGCTGGCACTGGCTGAATGGCTCTTTTTGCAAGCAACTTTGAAATTTCCAACGCTGCTTGATCCCTTTGAGCGGGTGGAACATCTGGAAGGGATTTATTGATTGATTTGGAATACGAAAGAACGGAATGGAATAGCCTTCGGAAATGATGGACTGTACCCACTTGTCTTGAGTTAGGGATTGCCAGGCTTCTGGGTACAGTGACAATCTTCCCCCGACTGCCTCCGAAGGTGGACAGTCGGGCAACACCTCAGGGATGCTGGAAGGGCTTATCGGAAAAGGTTTCTCGATTGCCCTGGTTCTGCGGACCCCCCCCCTGCCTCTAGGGCGACGTCTACCATTATTGTTCCCCCCTCTGCCTCTGGAGGGGAACCGACTCTGTGCGTCAGGCAAAGTCCCTTGAGATTGTTTGCGGAACCACATTTTCCCACCTTTCTGGCCTTTGGGGTAAGGCCTAGAAGGAGTAGAAAAACGGACTCCGACGGCAGAAAGAGTTTTGCCATCTGTCTCGCACCTCGTCAAGGTTTCTTTCACTTGAGGACCAAAGAGAGATGATCCATCAAACGGGGAATTAGTGAAAGACGTTTTAAAAGGTCATAAAATTGCATAGCCGCATCCAGGCATGCCGGCGTAAGGCAACACCTGTCCCTGCGGCTCTGCTCGCTCCATCAGCCGCATATGAAAGGAGGCGCATGGAGGAGTTAGCTATAGAATTTAGGGTAGCCAGCTGAGTGTTCATCTTGTCCTGAAAACCCGCAGCTGTAGGATCCTTCAACATGTCACTCGCTTCCTTGATCAAATCTCGTTGAAGACGAGTGAAATGGCATAGGTAGTTCAGCGAACGCATAGCAAAGGTCGCTGACGAAAACATCCGCTTCCCGTACCTGTCCATAGACCTAGATTCCTTGTTAGGAGGATGGACAGGCACCGAAGGATCAGCTAGTTCCTTCTTAGTGGCAGCAGCTACCACCATAGCATCCACAGAAACTCCCTTGGTCAAAAATTGTTTATCTGTTGGTGCTGTGATAAACTTTGAAGGTCTCCTGGGGGTGGGGTCCACTGAGTCAGGAGCCGTCCAAGCCTTTTTTGCTATCACCTGCATGAGGGGGTCAAAGTGGGGGGGACACCCAGGAGGTGGAAGGGCGAGAGCCAAACGCCTCAAGATACACAGATTCATCCTCCGAAGGGTTAAGGGCTGGCCAATTTCCCCTCTGTTTCAGGATTTCTAGAATGTCTGCAAATGAGACATCTTCAGAAGGGGAACGGGGGGAACCCTCGGAATCCTCTAAATCTGTGTCAGAGGTGACAGACTCAGGTGAGTCTATGTGCTTCCTCTTACACTTTCTCTTCCTAGGGGGCTCCCCTGCCAATTCAGGAGAGGCCTCGGAAGAGGATGAGATCCCCACAGGGGATTCTTGAGGAGCTGGCTCTCTGCGGTCTGGGATGAGGGAGTGAGTAGACATAACCTGAGGCACCGAAGAGGGAGGGGCGGACGGAGCCGACTGTGGAGTTGAACAAGGTTCCAACACACTCCGCATGACCTCGAACGCACCCCTGTCAGGCAGAGCCAGAGGTCCCCGCTCCGAAAAGCTGAGAACCCCCCTCGGCACCGACAGTGATGGCTCCGAGACCGATGTCGGAGCCGAACTCACCAGCGCTGAGGCACCGAGAGGGAAAGCGGGGTCGGACAAGGGTCCGATGCCACTCACCCCCTCGGAGCCGACGAGGGAAGTCCGGCGCCGAGATTCTTCCAAGGAAGAAATCGGAGCCGACGACGGAGCCGAAGACAATTGTATCGGCTCCGACGCTACCACAGTCTCGGTTCAGCGCCCGGCCCGAGCTCAAAGAGTCGGAGGAGGAACATTTTGAGGGACAGGGTCAAGCATTGACTGATGAGTCGGGCTCTGAAGCATTTGGGCCAGTGCCTCGGACTTAAGAAGTCGACTCACTACCCTCTGAAGGTCATGATCCGAAAGCCTCGATGACCTAGAGGAGTGAGATCTATGGCTCCGTTCAGACAGCAAGGGAGATGCTGGAGCCGAATGAACGGAGCCAAGGGACGGTGACCTAGACCTTTTTCTAGATGTCGGCTCCGATGGTCTGATCGGAGCCGACACAGGAATTTCCAATGCCTCGGCTCCAGCCGTAGCCGAGGAAACCACAGAAGCTGCAGTCTGAGACTCATCGGCTCCAGCCGGAGCCGATGTAGCAGGAGGTTTCGAAGCCTTAGGCCTCGACTCAGAAGCTGGAGTCGAGGACCTAGAAGCCTTAGAGGGTTTGCCCGAAGTAGCAGTAAGGGAACCCTCAGGCTTAAGCAAACCTCTTAAAATGAGTTTATTTTTTCTTTCCTGCAGGACTCTAGGGCTGAAGCCATGGCATACAGCACAAGAGTCCTGCAGGTGTAAAGGTCCCAGGCAGTACACACAAGAAGTGTGACCGTCTGTCAGAGACATTTTCTGACAGCACGAGTCACACTTCTTGAAGCCTGAGACCTTCGAGTCCTTAGACATTGTCAAGGAAAGTGTAACCACACACACACACTCAAACACACCGATTACACTTTACACAAGTTTAACTAGAAAAAATTACACTTTACACAAGTTTTTCTAGATCCCTAACAAAAAACACATACACTCCACTAAGGGGATGGAAGGGCCCGAAGGCCTGTGGGAAGAACTTATAAGTTCTTTGTGGAAAAAAAGGTGGATAAACAGAAGGAAAAGGGTCTAAATCCACTAATTTAAGGGAAATAACTATAATAGGTTAAATTAAAGGGGTTTAAATAGACTATAGATTACTCTATAATAACTGACCTGAAGCCGGTAGAAACCAAACACCTCGATCCCTGTAGCGGCAAACGAGATCCGAGGTAATACCGCCTAGCATTGTGGGATATAAGGGGAGCCTCGAGCCGGTAGAACCAACTCTCGAGCTTTTAGAGTGGCCGAGTCGGAGCCGAGGTCAGCTCCGAACCCATCCAGCAAGAATGAAGGCGTGATGGACAACTTAACATCATTAGTTCAAGCAAAGGTTGCAAGCACAATGCAGTGGTAAAGATAAGAACAGTGGCAAGGAGGGATTTACAGTGAAAAGTACATACAATTATAACAAGCATGCTCTTGAGTAACAGGTTACAAACAGTAGTGTTAAAATAAAGGTTAGTGGAAGGAGGAGACTAATGATTGCAGCATGCAGCATACTGTAATGACTGCAATATGCAGCTAGATTAGTTTTAACCAGCGTAAGGGTTGTCACAGACTTGGAAAGAAGATTAACAAATACAGCTCCGTGCTACCAAAAGCGGCAGTGGCATAAATACATTAATATACTTGTCAATAAAGGCACAAGTCATGAGCTACATAAAATCCTGTAAATAAGACACTGACACATAAAGGCAGGGCAACACAAAGTCAAAACAGAACAAAAAGTTGTATGCAAGAAATGTCACTGAGAATCAAGAAGTCCTACAAAAAAATATAACTGAGGCCTTGTCTTTCCTGATAAGACTCAAAGCCCTGCAAAAAAAACACTGTTGCTATCTTCCTGCTGAGGGAGGAAAATAAATCTATGTTTGTGAGTTGCTTAAACTGACAGAGCTGCTTTCTGTTTTACCCATTTCATTTTTTCTATTTTGATAAATCTGCTTGGCCTGGTATTTTTTTTTCTATGTGGAATATAGATTCTTAAATTACCCAGGCAGCACATTTCACACTTTTTCCACTGGTTAACATGTCTCTTATATTACACTTAAATACACAGAATATCTGTGGCCCTGGCTTTTCTGATAAGACACAAGGCCTGCAAAAACTACAAGTAATTTCCTTTTTAAACTTGGCTATTTTTAAGTTTCCCATCCTTACTGTAAATTGCGCTTTATAAACCCCTCCCTTTCTGCACTGCTGTTTAAATCTTAATTTACACTTATTTTGAAAAAAAAGTGCATTTTGCCTCTCATTGTCTGTTCTACTGACTGACTTGCTCTGAATTCATTATCCATCGAGCTGCTGGAAAAAGTAGTGTATTTCAACACTCTAGGAAGGTTTTTTTTTGTGTGTTTTCACATCAACAGGACAGATGTTCCATCTAGTAGCAGTGGGTGGTAGCTTGGTCTCTAGTGGTTGACGAAACACACTACAGATTCTTCCATGTAGTTGTTTTAATGGATGGAGGGCTTATTAATCAGCTTACCTTGTTTTTAGTACCTTTACAAGTTCTGTACAACTGAGTGGCTCCTGGTTCATTTCTACACAGAAAAGTACTTTTATTGAATAATAACACTTTTATAAGCTGGTTAAAGTACACTGCTGTTATTCTGAATTACTTACTTATTGCCTTTCCTTAAGTTTACGTTTGTAGTAGTATTTCACTCCGGACACTCTTACTGTGTTTTTACATTAGTAGGACTGGGATTATTCAACCAGTGGCAGTAGATGTTTACCTGGTCTATCGAAGATGGGAAGCACACAAAAGGGATCCAAGTGTAGTAATTTTATTGGACAAAGGACTCAGTAGTTAGTTTTCTGTATTTCCAATGCTGGTATAAATTCAACACATTTGCACAGAGCTGCTCACTGTGCCAGAGCCCAGTACAGACGCAAACAACTAGAAACATTGCTTATTTGCATTATACTGTGAAAATTTACTGTGCTATTTATTGTTTTTGGCACTTCTTTAAAGTTTAAAATTGCATTTTCAAACTGTACTAAGGGCAGCTGTTCTGCAAACATATACAATGCATCGCATGTTTCTTAGTATTAGACACCAGTTTGTGGTTCCTTAACACTTGAGCTACAAACCAGTCATTTT
Organism: Protopterus annectens; assembly: GCF_019279795.1. Classification (NCBI taxonomy): domain Eukaryota; kingdom Metazoa; phylum Chordata; order Ceratodontiformes; family Protopteridae; genus Protopterus; species Protopterus annectens. The sequence goes on along the minus strand of NC_056748.1, from coordinate 826,208,400 downwards.
ACATTAAGTGAGTCAAAGTCTACACTCTTGTGGCAGGAAAGGGCTAATTTCACTGATCTGAGCTGGGAATTGCTGGTGGAAAGCTCACTGTGTGCTTACTTAATTGGTCTTAGAGCACAGCTAGTGCAAAACTTGTTTTTTTCTAAGCAGAGTTAAGCCTCACGTTTCTGTGAAGTTGCTCTTTGCACAGTAGCAGCTACTGGTGTCTTGTATATGTGCAATTACCAGAAGTTCAAATTTCCCTATAAAAAAACACATTGGAACTTAAGCTCGGTCCCGCTTTACTCAATGGGCAACTAGTTTGAACAGTGGACAGCATTTAATTAGGAGTATTTAGGTCTATCTTACTTTATTATAGCACCTGGGACTATTGCTACTCAGAGCATCTGGTTCAGTTAGCTGGAGATTATATCAAGTAAGCACATTCCCTCATCCGGTTACAAACACCCTCCACTCCTACCCCTGCCAAGTACACATTAGGACCTGCAACCATGGATGGACACTTTCCTGCTATCTTTGCATCCAGCTTGGTGGACATGGGCATCCTGAGGCAATGTAACACTCGCCTTACGTGCACTGAGAACCAATTAATTCTCGAACAGACAAGTACAGTATGTGAGAGATGCAGTCACACACTGACACTAGAGGCTAGACACACACACACACAAACAAAAAGCAACAAACAGGTTGTCAGCAACTCGCACATCACTCACCATACCCACAAAGGCCCATACATATAGACCTACATATGCAGAGGTGTTCAAATGCAACTTGTTCAAACCTCAAAGACCTCTCGGGCACAATTCTCAGAAACTCGTCATGCACACAAATAATACAATTCCCATCACAACACTACAGCCACATCTCACTGTGTCTCAACTACCATGCCTATTTGGCGAAACACTCCACAACTCAATATGCTGGGCATAGGAGACTCCACTGTGAGACACAGGCTGGATAAGGAGAAGGTTACTGTTAAATGCCTGTCAGGGGCCAGGATCCACCAAATCACACAAGCATTCAGGTCACTTACCCCTAAATACCAGTATGACTCAGTCACAGTCCATGTGGGTGTGAATGACCTGAAAGACACCTCCTAGGACTACATGAAGACAGACATGTTTGAGCTCTCAGAATGTGTGTCACAGGGTATGAGCCTAGTGTTGAGCAGCATTCCACGTCTCCAAGGAAGATGCCACAATACCAGCAGAAAATGACTGGCTTCAACAATTGACTTAACCACTGGAGTTATTCCAAAGGGATCCAATACTTGTCAGCCTGGCAGGACATGATTGACAGGCCATGCTGCCTTGCAGGGATGGTCTTCACCAGTCACCTCTAGGCTTTCAGATATTGGCCAAAACATGACCCACCCCCTATAGTGCCTTTTTAGGCACTGCCAAACAGAAAACCTTCCAACATAACAAAAGCTACTCAGGGACAAGCTAAATGTGCTACTGTTCAATGATAAAGAGTCCCAACAAGAAACTGCACTCCTTGGAAGCCTCACCCTGGAGGATGTGAATGTCTGTGCAGTTACTGAAACATGGTTCACAGCCATGGAAAGCACACTAGCAGTGCATGGCTATAATGCCTTTCATATGTTCCGACCGCAAACTGAAAATGAAAGAGCAAAAGGCAGACGTGTATCTGCATAAAGGAGAAGCACACCTCATGACTGATCAAACAATATGAAATGCTTGAGCTTCCCCATGCTCGACTAACCATGGGAAAAATCCATTATATTCTTGCTAGCTAAAGGTCCCCCATTATGAACCAGGAGTTCCATACATCATACTTAAAGTTACTAAAATCACTCACCGTCCAGCCCAATACCACAATCATGGGTGATTTTAACTACCCTCCATTAACTGGGAGGCGTACATGACCACTAACATGCAGGCGCAAAGATTTCTTGACTTTGTTAATTTAAATGCCCTGGATCAGCTAGTCTGCATTCCCACTAGGGGAAAGAATATCCTAGATCTCGTACTCGCATATATGGGAGAGAGCTGCACCCCCCCCCCCCCCCCCCGTGTGATGCACTTACTAGTAAAATCAGATCATAAAACACTCTCCCTTGGAAAAAAAAGGTAAAACTAGTCCTCCCCACCCAACTTCAAAAACAAACTTCTCTACAGTAAATTACCCCTATTAAGGGACTGCACGGCTAGTTTCCAAGCTCCCCAAATCCAGAAAACACACAAACCTATGCAAAGGCATACTCAAAGGCACTGCATGACCATATAAAAAAACTACATAGAAATGTTAGTACCAGACCAAAATATACATAGGTCAAACTGCAGAAACTAGCCACCCTGGTGGACCCTTGGTATTAACAGGCTAAACAAAAGAAAAAAAAATCTGTTAAGTAAAAGGGAATGTGCACTACAGAGTAAAAAGTCTCTCAGTCTAAACAAGCAAATCAAGGAACTAGTTAAGTCTCTGAAAGCAGACTGAGGTAAAAATAGCCTCAAAAGCTAAGGATAACAAGGCATTTTTAGTTTTGTCTGCAATCTTATGGACAACATCCAACCACGTGTGGAATTAGTTGTAGATGGTGCGACAGTCCTCCTCTAGGCCAGTAATCAAGGAGCCTCAATCCTCAGCACCGACACCGGTGGGGAACGTTCACTTAAAACAAAAATGGACACACACAGTAACTTCAGATGCAGCTCTCTGCACCAAGCACACTTTCCCTCAAGAGCACACATGGAGCACACCAGGTCCTGAAGCTGGACTTCCTCCTTCATGCCCCAAATAAGACCTCACCTTTCTCTCTGCAGAAACTACTGCTGTGTTCCTGATCCAAGTAGCTGACACACACACTTTAAGATTTGATTTTTACACACACACACACACACACACACACACACACACACACACACACACACACACACACACACACACCTGGGAAAGGCTGGCACACATTTACCAGCTATGCCTCCTCTGCCCAGACTGTAAAGTAGATTCACTGCCACCAGGTAGATACTTTAAGGCTCTTACCAGGGCACCCATTCCTCTTTGTAAAATTAATACTTACACAATTGATAGTGTTTCCAAGTACAAGACTTTCAGGAGCATGAAACCCACAGTGCCACCAAATAAATGCAGTTGCTCCCAAGGGTTAAACTATTTTCTAAAAGACCAGCCACAATGAAAGGTGTAGATATATTTAATAAATAATAATAAAATAGAAAACATGAAAATAGTATATATTTACAATAAACACCAGTGTTTCAATTCACAGGAAATATAAAAACAACACAGATGGAAAGATTCAGAGAGATACAGAAAACAATATTTTTAGCTAATCTCACTATTTTCCTAACTGACTGAAGAATTACTGTTACCAACTTACTGGCTAGTGCAAAACAATATGAACTGGGTAAGTGGTCTTGTTGTCAGGTCGATAACTGAAAAAATGCCAGCACAAAACTCAGTATATATCAGCAACAAAACTACAGCAACACTAAGGTAAAACTTAAGTGTTTTAATACATATCGAACAATCCAATAATCCAGACCGGTTTCAGCCTAACATGGCTTTCCTCAGTGGAACAAAAAAAAAGTACAAACAGGAAATGATGCACAAATGCAGGTTTAAATAAGGTCCATAGACCAATGAGGTGCTTCCAAAGGATTTTAGGCATGCCCATAATACTGCCTAAAAGAAAAACTGGAAGGAAAAATACAAACTAGAAAATAAAAAATAAGTAAAAAATAGATGATCCAAATAGCAAATATGGTAATAAAACATAAGTATTTATTTTATTTTTTATTTTACATTTGTTGACCGGGCTAGTCTGGCTGGATACATGTCCATTTTCAGCAGAGGCCCGAGGAGAAAAGCTCCACTATAAGCTAAGTAAATTACAATAAGATATAAATCTAATTATTCTAAGATATAACTACAATCAGAGAAATAGAAAACATAGGACTGAGGATAAATTCAAGAAAATCAAGTTAAAAATACGCAGATAATTAAATATCACATAATTGTGCAGAAAGTACATACTTAAGAACTAACAGTAAAAGGAATAGAACTAATGTAGTGCAGAGATGAAAAAGAGTGGAGGAGACACAGGTTAGTCAGGTGTACTACAGGAACAAAGCCAATGATTTTGGAAGTATTGTTTAATTTTCTGTTTGAAAAGTGGCAAGGATGTAGTCAAAGTTATGTCACAAGGTAAGAGATTCCAAGTTCTACCTATTGTGTTACTGAAAAGGGAATCACCTGCTGTGTTGTTTGCCTTTATAGTTTTGTTATGAGTTTACTAGATGAGCGAAGTGAGTTAAGATTGTTGTAAGGGATTAGAAGTTGTGAGAGTATAGGGGTATTGTCAGGTTGGTGTAGTATATTGTGGGCAATAGTGAGTTGAGGAATTATAATGTGGTTTTGAACTTCAAGCCAGCCTAGTTGTTTTAGGTTTATACAATGATGGGTCCTAAAGGGGTTACTAGTGGCGGCGAGCTATATTGTTATAGCAAGTAGCAAGTTTTTTTAGATTGGTTTTCTTTAGGTTTGTATAAATTGGGGAAGCATATAGGAGGGTAGATAGAAGGTGAGATTGTGCAATCTTGGTTCTGGTTGTTGGGGTTAGGAAAGGTTTGATACGATATAGGGAACCTATTTTTCTGTTAACTAACCTGATGTTGTTAATGTGCTGGTCGAAGGAGAGATTATTGTCAATGGTTATTCCTAATAGTTTTGTAGTTGGATCAGGAGAGATGATAGTACCATTATTAGAGAAAATGGAGAAATTTAAGGGGGGAGACCGAGTGGTGGGGGTGAAGAGGAGAAGTTTTGTTTTTTTGGCATTTAATAGGAGAAAACGTCTAAAGAACCAAGTTTCTACAGCAATAAAGGTAGTTTGGGTCAGTGAGATCAGCTCAATAGAGGAAGGTGCTGAGCAGATGAGGGTAGAATCATCTGCGTATTGTATGCAGGTTGCTTGTGGGATTGAAGTCTGAAGATCATTGATAAAAAGGGAGAACAGGAGTGGACCAAGAATGGAGCCCTGAGGAACTCCGATGGAAATGGGTAATAGTGATGAGATATGGTTATCCCATATTACGGCTTGCTGTCTGTTGTTAAGATAAGATCTAAACCAATTAATGGCGACTTTGTCACAAGAGAGAGATTCAAGAATGTTTAGTAGGAGAGAGTGGTTGACCATGTCGAAAGCTTTAGAGAGATCAATGAAAAGAGCGGAAGAGAGTGTATTGTTGTTTCGATTTTTGTTGATAGTATCTACAAAGGAAAGAAGGGCAGTTGTGGTACTGTGGTGAGGTCTAAAGCCATGCTGACAGGTTGCAATTATATTGTGAAGAGAGAGGTAGTGAACGAGTTGCTGATGAATACATTTTTCCATGATTTTTGCAAGGGGTGAGAGAAGGGCAATTGGTCTAAAGTTGGAGAGGTCGAGGGAGTTACCACCTTTATGAAGTGGGATTATGTAGGAGACTTTCCAGATGTCAGGGATAGTTCCCTCTTGGATAGTTCTGTTTATAAGTAAGGAAATAGGATAAGCAATTTCTTTGGCAGCTTTCTGAAGGAAGAGAGATGGGAGCTTGTCAGCAGAAGGGGTGCAAGGTTTCAGTTTGAGAATGAGTTTGTAGATGAAAGAAGTAGATATAGGTTTTAGAGAGAAGTTGTAGGAGGAGTTAGCTATATTAGATGGAATATTAGGGTTGTTGGTGTTCATTTGTTTTGCTAGGGATTGGATAGTTTCAGAGAAAAAAGAGTTAAAATCATTAGCAGTCCGGAGAGGGGTTTCAGGGTCAGCATTAAGAGGGGAAGGAGTTTTTGCAGTTCCTGGGGAAAGTAGTCTGTTTACTGATGACCAGAATTGTTTGGCATTGTTATGATGGGTTTCTTGAAGTTTACAGTAGAAATGTTTCTTGTCTGAGATTATTGATTTCTTAGCCTGATTTCTGAGCTGGCGGTAATGAACTAAATCAGGGTTTTGTTTAAGGCATCTCCATTTTGTCCATGCTTTGTTTCTAGTATGAATAAGTTTTTTAGTGTTGTTGGTAAGCCATGGGGCTGTTTTGGTCTTTACTCTAATAGAACGTTCTGGAGCATGTCTATTCAGTATGGATAAGAAGGTAGAGTTAAAGACTGAGACTGCCTCCTGTAGGGGGAGTGATTTTAAGCAATTCCAATTACATGCTCTCAGTTCAGCTTGAAAATGTTCTAAGTTAAAATGTTTGGTAGAACGAATTAGTCTTGTATTTGGAAGGTTTGTACATTCTGACTTTTGTCTGGTAATGTAGGTTAGGGAGTGGTCGCTGATATCGTCTGGCATAGTACCTACTTTATACTTTTTGTTGTCTTTATTTGTGAGTATCCAGTCTAAGGTGCTCTCTTTCTTATTGGGCTTATTGACTCTTGTGGTTGAGGTAATAGTTTGGGAAAAACCATGTAGGTTAATATGAGACGAGGGATTATCAGCATTGATTGTGTTCCAATCAATGTTAACATCGCCTAGAATTATGGTTTCTTGGGGGTAGGTAGAAGAAACCCAACTAAGAAAGTCTTCTAATATTGGAATGTTATTACCTGGGGGAAGATACAAGCAAATAATGTAAATTGCTTTTTTGGCATTAAGTTGTAGTTTAGTAATGATGACTTCTATTTTGCTATCTTGGTTTGGATATGTTGGTTGAGTAGAGATGTTAAGTTGATTTTTGAAAAGTATTGCTACTCCACCACCCTTACGTTTTAAGCGGTCTTGTCTTACTATGTTATAACCTTGGGGTATAATCTCTGAGTCCTTTGTGCCTGGGTTTAGCCAGGTTTCAGACAGGCAGAGAATATCAAAGGAGTGGATATCTAAGAGGGCATGGATATAGGGTATTTTCTTATTTATGCTTTGAATGTTAAGGTGTCCTATGAGGAAGTTATTATTGAGGTTTGGTGAACAGTTTTGAGGTGGAGGGGAGAAAGGGCCAAGGTTGGGGTGGATGTCACCATCTTGTAGTGTTGGATTAGCTGGTTTAGTGGAATATTTGCTATTTAGAAGTGTTAGAGGTTTTATTTTTTTGTCTGATTGTAGTAGGTAGGTAAGGTGATGTAATCTATGGAATTTAGATAGATGATAGCTTGGGGTGGAAGTAACATTGGAGTACGATGTGAAAGTGAGTATAGTAGAAGTGTGTTTATGTGAGGAGTTATGAAAGTTGTTAAGTGAGATTTCAAAGAAAGTGAGATGGTAAGTTGAGAGAAGGGTGATTAAGAGTAAGAATGAGAGTGTAGACATAGTTGGTGTGAAGGGAGTCATTATTAGGTAGTCTGAGAGGAGAGGAGGAAAGAGGACTTGTTCAAGGGAGAGAGACTGAGTGTGTTGAACAAGAGGGGGAGAGTATGTCCGTTTAAGAGTAAAGGAGGGTAAGTATTGGATTCTGAAAGGAGTAAGGAATGATTTGAGAAGAGAGGACTGTGGAGGGATAGGGAGAGAAGTAAGAGAAAAGGAGATAGGTAATATGAGACTTAAGGTAATAGGGTAAAGAAAGAGAAAGGGGGAGTGGAAAGTGTGTGTTAAGGTTTGGTAGCAATTAGGCGGGAAGGAGAGGGATAGGATGGGAGGGAATAGGGGTGTGGCTTTAGAGGTATAAGAGTAAAACGGTAATGTATGATAATACATTAAATATTGGATATATTAATTAGTTATAAATTATCATTTAAACCAGGAGAAAATAGTGCCCCTAGCTTGATAATCCAGTATTTCTCTTTTTGGTTGAGAATGGAATGCCATCCCTGTTTGTTGGATCTATCACCCAAAATTCTATCTACAATACAAAATTGAAATCTAGCAGTATGATGTTGCGTGTAGTGCCTGAACAGAGCGTTGGTTTCTCTTTTGGTTTGAATGTCACTACAATGTTCTGACATGCGTAATCTCAACGCCCGTGATGTCTGACCCACATAAAATGAACCACATGTGCAAGTCGCAAGATATACCACCCAATCACTATTACAGTTGCCAAAACATTTCCTTTGGAAGCACATCATTGGTCTATGGACCTTATTTAAACCTGCATTTGTGCATCATTTCCTGTTTGTACTTTTTTTGTTCCACTGAGGAAAGCCATGTTAGGCTGAAACCGGTCTGGATTATTGGATTGTTCGATATGTATTAAAACACTTAAGTTTACCTTAGTGTTGCTGTAGCTTTGTTGCTGATATATACTGAGTTTTGTGCTGGCATTTTTTCAGTTACTGATAGTTTGTTTTGCCTTGCACTTGGATCTTACTTGCAGGGCTTTTCTCTTTTTCCAGTTTGTTTTTTTCACCCTGCTGTGGATCCTACTCAGTTACAGCACTCTTCATTGTCATTCTATCAGCTTTCAGGGATTATTTGGCCTCCCTTTCTGGAAGGATTTGTACACCACGACTGTTGGTTTTTGGATCCATCACGTCTGTTGGACATTATACATTATATTTTGCCTAAGGATTTACCAGGGATCCAGTTTGGTTCTATTATATGAGATTATCATGTCCACATCTATGTGTTGAAGTGCCCTGGGATCTAACGGTTTTTGGTTTTCAACTTACCTGGGTGCTACCATTTTAATTGGATTTCAAACTTTCTGAACTGGCCTTGCCTTGCTGTGATCGGCCCCATGTAACTTTATCCACATTGTGCCCTTCTGTGTTGTATTATAGGCTTCAAATAACACTGTTATTATTTTCGTTTTTATAATTTATTTTGGGCACTACAACTTTTAAACCAACCTTGCAGTTCCGGTTCAGATTCGCCCACTCACGAACGGACTTACGTGATCTTCAGGCAACAAGGTACTTTATTTTTGCACCTTTTTTTGGCTATAACCATCATTCTGGTCATATTTGGGATCGCCACAGACCAGATCAGTTGAAATTTGTTGTAACACCATTATTATTTAGCGCTAAGGCTTCCTGGTTGGTGTTGTGCGTTCGGGTTTTCGATTTGGGGGAACCGTGGTGTTAAGCCCTTTTATTGAGACTCATAGTGCACCTCTTTAACCAGGTACTGTATTTATATACTGTTTTTTCATCGAGAACTGATAATTGGATTTGGACATATACATATCGGGGTATTCTTGAACAGTTTACCAAAACCGGAACTACATTTGTTACCTTGACTGGTGTATTATATTTGTTCTCATTTTGCTTTTTGGCAACATGAGTTATTCTTCAAGCAGTTGTCAAGTTGGAATATAACGTATTTCAAGCAATGGACACAGTTTTTGAATTTTTGTAATTTATCGTAGTACTCATTTGTACATTTTTTGTATGGTATTTAGGTTTGTTTTCTCTAACCACTACTGATACTATTGTTTTTTTGCTATATTAACATTTTTTGATAAGAGTTAATAGCTTTGTAGCTTTTATTTGGCTTATTTTTACACTACCTATTTTTAGGTATGTTTGGTCATCTATTGTATACTTCATCAACATTTAGAAATAGGGGTTGGGACTAGATCTCAAATTCATTCTTTCTGTTTGCATTACACTACACTGTTAGGATAACATAATTTTTGTTAGACTGTGCAGGCATAACTGAGTTAGGCCCATATGGTCCATATGTCTGGCCTAGTAAGATTTAACCTATCGACCTCAGGATGTGCTTTTATTCTTTAATACGCTAATATTAATAATCAGGTAGGCTCATATCAATTTATTTGATTTAGGTTACAATAGATGCTTTACAGGTGTTCACATCATAGGGAACTGAAGTTACTTAATGGTCACATATATATATATATTTTTTTTTTGATCATCATATGTCATTCCCTGAATATTTATTAACTGATACAAGTTTTCTGGTTACAGTTTGTGTGTCAACTGTCCAGTCTTGCATTTTCAGAAGGCTTTGTTTATTGGTTGCCAACACTACTTTTGTTACTGAATAATTACATTAATACAAACGGAACTCTATTGAGTTCATGCTTTTGGTTTAGGTTCAAGAAGGTTTCCTTTCTTCTCCCGCCCCCCCCTCCCCCTTTTTTTCTTCCTATATATGGTTCTTGTTTGGCTTATTCAAAGAACATCCCAACTGGCGTACTTGGGTGCTTGATATTATTCCTCAGGTTCACACATTACCTATACATATACAGACTAAAAACATTTTATTTTGGCCTTAAAAATATACTAGTTTCAAATACAGATATAACAACTGCAGTTACGTATTTACTTGTATATGTGTTGGTGTGTTTAGACACTGACACTAGCATATGTATGGGGCAGGATTGTGGTGGTGAACAAGTGTATAGGTACATGCACATCATCTCACCTATAATTTTTGGTGGCACTGGGATTGCCCCCTTGATAATTGGGAGTAATTTTGGTTATACATTTTTGCTTAACTTTAGGATTACTACCATTTGACAGTTTATTGGCATATTATTGTATATTAGCTTTTATTCTATCTGGAGGATCTGAATAGATTTCATATAGATCAGATTATTGTCATGGATCTTGAACAAATACTTCAGGGCTTTTGTGCCGACAAAAATGATATCGGGGTTTTTGGTATACCTGAAGGAGATGGTCTTCCTCAACCCATGGATCCAGTTGACGGCTGCAATGATGCTTTTTATAAACTCAGCAAAGGCATGAAGAATTTGAGATCTAACATTTGGCATTTGAGGCTTTTCAAAGCCTATATGAACAAACAAATTACGCCTAGGGGCTTAAGAATCAAAATTCAACCTTTGGTGAGCAAGATAGATGACATCTTTAGCAAAGAATGGCATTTGGCACAACAACAGGCATCTATGAATTTTGTTCACAATTTAAGTTCGTATTATGAACGGACTATTGAAATTAATATTAAAGAAGTTGGTGATCTGTGTGGACAAGCTAAAACATATGATGGTCACCCACAATTTTCTATATGCCTTAATAAACTGTCAAAGGAACTGCTTTTGTTTGAAAAACAGACTAAAGAAAAAAACGATTAAAAAATTCAACAGAGATATTACTGACTATCAGAGGGGCCGACCCTTTGAGGCCACCAAAAATGTTAGGTTCATTGAAACTGGCCAGAGGTCTGGCAGATATACCAACCCCAAAAAAAGACCTAGATCCATACTAAAGGGGTCTCACACATATAGTAGCACCTCAGGAGATGATTCTTCGACAACTGATACAGAGGGTATTTGTACTGGTGAGTCTCCGACTCCCAAAAAGACAAAGCCAAACACACTAAACTCACTAGGAGGAGGGGTGGGAGAAAGCATAGGAAACACCAAGATAGACACAATCGAAGCACTCATCCAAACATTCATGACACGATAGATGACAATATTTTGAATATTCCCAAAATTGTCTTGACAGAAGATCAAAAGAAAGTGTTACAGATTTAAACTTTATTCCAGGGTTTTTTGTGGATGAATTTCATATTGTCAAAGATATTAACGATTTTTGTCGCAGAATCAACCTCAAATTGTTTTTTGGACCCAGGTCTGATTCTCAAAGATCCACAGAACTCAAATTCCATAAATCCAATTTTGTTCCACCTATGAATCGGAATGTGGCCATCTTTCAGCAAGCTGTACTTAAGGACATACATTTCAAACTAGATCAATTTTCACCTCTGAAACAATCTCTCTACCCCTGAACTACAGGCTTTACAACAGCTCAGGGACAACAAAAACATTGTTATTATTCAGGCTGACAAGGGTGAGGCAATAGTAATCATGGATACAGATTATTATCTGGGGGATGGAAATGGACAATTAGCCAACCCATCCCACTACATGAAAATGCCTATTGACCCCACCCCGAACTTTAAAAGAGAAATTAACAATTTTCTTGAGTTAGCAGTTTCGGAGGGCATCATATCAGACACAGTTAAATCACAATTAATGGTAAGGGACCCACAACAACAGTTTCTTTATTTACTACCTAAGATACACAAGTGCTTGAACAAACCACCTGGTAACCATTGTGTCTGGTATGGGGTCACTGACGGAACCACTGGCTGAGTTTTTGACTTCATACTTGAAACCACTACTAAATTTGATTCGAGCAAGGATACAAGACACCACCAAATTCTTATCCATTATAGATGATAACCAATTAGAACCTGAGTGGTTACTTTGTACATTAGATGTCAAGGTTTATACACCAATATACCACATTGGGCTGGACTTGAGGCCCTCAAGTTTTGGTTAGATAGAGCCAAATTATATCCAGTTGGTTTCAATTCGCTTTTGATTTGTATGGCGGAACATGTTTTGAATAAAAATGTTTTCTACTTTCAAGGTGAATGCTATTGGCGGTTGAAGGGTACCACTATGGGAGCCTCTTTTGCTCCTATACATGTGGATTTATTCATGGGCTACATTGAGGAGCAACTCATTTATGATCAAACACACAACATCTATCTTGAGGACCTGGATATTTGGCGACGTTATCTTGATGATTGTTGGTTAGTTTGGCGTTCCGATGAAGAATATTTGGCTGAATTTGTGTCATACCTCAACCATAACAAATGGGGTATTGAATTTACTTCAACTTATCACCAAAATCAAATCAACTTTTTGGATGTAACAGTCATCAGGAACCCAGATGGTACTTTACGAAGCAAAACATTTTGTAAATACCCGCAATACAATACCTTATTACATGCAACTAGTATGCACCCTAGCCACATCATCCGAAACATACCCAAATCCCAGTTCCTCAGGATACGCAGGATTTGTTCCGCAGAAAATGACTGAAGAATCACAACAAGATCTAACCAACAGATTCAGAACCAGGGGATACAAGGAGCCTGACATTCAGTTGGCATGTTACTTTGCAACCAATTCCACCAGAACTTCCCTTCTCAAATATTGTGATAGAAATAGGGATGCACAGGATGGAGGATTACAGTTTATTACTACCTATATGGGCGTAACATCAATATGATTAGAAATACCATGATGAAACATTGGAACATCCTCACTGCCAATGAGGATATTGCCTCCTTAGTCGGTAACACTTGTCAATATGGTTACCGTAGAGGGAGAACACTAAGTTCATTTTTTCACATTATAAGAGGATGGGTTCAGGTGGCATTATACATCAACAACTTACAATAACTGGTGACAAACTTTGGGGCACTTATCAATGTGGCCATTGTTCATCATGTCCATTTATATTCACATCTAAACAATTTTCCAGTAAAAACACTGACAGGATTTTTGACATGAAATTTTTTGGCAACTGTAATAGTGATTGGGTGATATATCTTGCGACTTGCACATGTGGTTCATTTTATGTGGGTCAGACATCACGGGCGTTGAGATTACGCATGTCGGAACATTGTAGTGACATTCGAACCAAAAGAGAAACCAACGCTCTGTTCAGGCACTAAACACAACATCATACTGCTAGATTTCAATTTTGTATTGTAGATAGAATTTTGGGTGACAGATCCAACAAACAGGGATGGCATTCCATTCTCAACCAAAAAGAGAAATACTGGATTATCAAGCTAGGGGCACTATTTTCTCCTGGTTTAAATGATCATTTATAACTAATTAATATATCCAATATTGAATGTATTATCATACTTTTATTTTCTAGTTTGTATTTTTCCTTCCAGATTTCTTTCAGGCAGTATTATGGGCAAGCCTAAAATCCTTTGGAAGCACCTCATTGGTCTATGGACCTTATTTAAACCTGCATTTGTGCATCATTTCCTGTTTGTACTTTTTTTGTTCCACTGAGGAAAGCCATGTTAGGCTGAAACCGGTCTGGATTATTGGATTGTTCGATATGTATTAAAACACTTAAGTTTTACCTTAGTGTTGCTGTAGTTTTGTTGCTGATATATACTGAGTTTTGTGCTGGCATTTTTTCAGTTACTGATAGTTTGTTTTGCCTTGCACTTGGATCCTATTTGCAGGGCTTTTCTCTTTTTCCTTGTTGTCAAGTCCCCAAAAACAGAGTCTTGAGTGTCACTATCACATCTCTCACTAATATCTAAAATAATTTCAGTGCTGGTTATAGAATGACATCACATCTGGTCACCTGATTCTATGGTTCTCACACTACCCACCTGATAAGAAGCTAAGCTAGGATACACACCTAGAGCTTTGCTAAGGTATCTGGAGACTGAAAATTCCAATACTTTCATCCTCTCTACAGAGGCTAACCAGACATTCTCTTGCACCCCAGGGTAACAATTAGCTCACCACTAAGGACAATAACAGCAGGACCCCGGACCAGACAGTGCGTCTCTGGCTGCATTCAGGCCTGAGATAAAATCTTTATGGCCTAAACAAAGTCATTTAATTTCTAACTATTTTTCTTATGGCAAGCTGAGCTGAGCTTAACCCCTTCCCGTCCAGCATCCTCTGTTAACACATATACAATTCCTCAATTACAACAGTACAGTCTGATACAACTATATATTTCCTTTCTGTTCAACAAGACCTACTGTTGATACATTTTAACACAAGCAGCTTTACAAACACAACACAAGCATCTAAACAAACCAGTTTAGCATACTAATGCTATAAAATTATTTACAAAACTCCAGCTAGCTACGCTGGTATATATTACTCCACAGCCAGTTATCAACAAATAACAGGTTACCACTGCGCTCCCTGAAGCTAAAAACATGGCTTCAATGGGGTGTCACAATACACCAAGTTGCCTCTTAAACAGCTTAAATCAGGACTTAAAGCCCATAAGGATCTCTATTTAACCACAGCTTTCAGACTGGCGCTGCCCTGACAGAACAGAAGACAGTAACAGTCATCCTTCTACATAAATGAGTGCCAATCTATGGACCCATGAAATTACAGGCCCACAATGTGACTAGTCTTGTATATAAGACCATGGAAAGAATAACCATGGACCTGATAAGTAATGAAGCCTCCAAACACTGGACCTGATCCAATTCTGCTTTTTATGGCCAGGTCATGTCCACTGAATATGAAAGATTTTTTTTTTTTAAACAGAAAATTAGTAAGGCCATGAATGAGGGTAAAACAGTGCATACCACCTACCTTGACCTAGCCAAGGCATCTGACAATTCTTCACCTGGATGTTATAAATGACCTAAAAAAACTGCACATAAATCCCTATGACACCAAATGGATAGCTAAATGGCTTACAGGCAGGATATGTGGTTAAAGTGGGTGAATCCAGATCCATCAAGAAGCAAGTTACTAGTGGTGTACCACAGGGCTCAGCGCTGAGAGCACTCTTCTTCAGAATATATTTCTCTGAAATCAAGGCTAATGTGGCAGGCCTCTGGATGACAACGTTTGCAAACGGTTACAAGTTGGTAACAATCACTGAATCACCCAGTGATGTAGATATTGTTCAAGAGGGTCTAGACCAGACAAACGACTGGTGCCAGAACCATGGCTTAAAACTAAATGTGAAAAAATGCATCATCATACCCTTTGGGAAGTTGCTTACCCTTGCAAAATAAATTATCAATAGCACACCACTAAGAGCAGACAGCAGTGACAGATCTAGGTACACAGACTGATAGTAGCCTAAACTTTGACATCCATGTGTCCACAGTGGTGAGGAAGCCCTTCTATGTGGCACAACTTACGAGTAAAGGTACAGCATCCAAATCCAAGGAAATTACAGTCTCACTGAACCCAGTCCTCATTAGACCAATACAGTACAATGCGCCATTTGGCATGTACTTGACTACACACGGCAGCTGGGGCAACCTCACAGGCTCCTCACAAAGAAAATAGAGAGTAAACAACATGTCCTATTCAACAGATTAAAAGCCCTGTCCCTTTACTCTGTCTCCTACCAACTACTAAGGAGTGACCTATGCCTGACCTATAAGGCACTCACAAACCCAGCCCTGATGGTGCTGCTACACATCCTCAAGTCAAAGAGGTCACCTGATCAAGGGATCTACACTTAGCGACTCAAACAAAACATGCCGGAGAGACAAATATGTGTTTCAGAGATTGCCATTTCTTTTAAACAGGGTTTGTATTCAAATTAAAAAAAGCCCTTCCCTGGTCTTCTTCAAAAACAATTTGATCGATGGATGGGGAATCGTAAATTCACACCTGGAGCAGCACTTATGTCCCTTATGGACAGGGCACTCTGACACTCAAGGCACAGGCACAAATCCATGCCATCCTCTTGCCCCTTATGGGCCATATATTGTGTAAAACTGGGTTATACTGGCTAGGCTTGTAAGGGCTCTCAAGCTGTTAGCCTAATAAACTCCTATAAGCTTATGAACCTATGAAAATCAAACACTAACTGCACATCTGTCCCATTGATTCTCAGTTCATTCACAAACACTGAGTGACATCACAACCTCCTCAGAAATAACAGAAGCATAAGGTAGCCTTCTCAAAAAACTAAAAATAAAAAAAGCCTAACTTTGCTCCTCAACCAAATAATCCATCTTTAAAATGTGTCTACTAGTTGTGTACTTTCCTCAGGAAAACATCTCCTTTATTGAAAGTGTCTACCATGCCTCTCTTCCTTTCATAAAGTTCTACTGCAAACATGCACAGCCTGTCGACTTACAATAAAAGATTTATAAAAGAATAATATTTTGAAAGACAGACATGCTATATATTCAACTATTTTTCTAACACTAGCGATATACAAGTTAAACAAATGAAACAGAGGGATAATGCTTTCAGATATGTTTTAACATAGGACTGTCAAATCTATTAGAAAATATTGGCCCATTCCTTCTCAGGTTTCAGAGCTTAAAGACATCTATGAAGCAGGACTGGCATTTAGTCATAAAAGGAATGCCACTTTAAAGAACAAACTTTGTTATAAGGAACAACTGAAAATAACAGAACAGATAATAAATAACAAAAAAGCAACATACAAGTGTAATAAATGTACCTTTTGCAAATACATACATACAAAGAAAGGTACAGTTGTGTACACTTACCATAAATGTAAATGTTTGAGTGTATTCACTGTTGCAGTCATCACATGTGGGTTATCCCTGCTGTGGTAGCCCTCAGCCAGCCTGAATACCAGAGTCAATGTTTTTCTGTCAGCTGCAGTCGCCTGTAGTCTGATGTCAGGGCTATAAGGCAAGGCAGCCGACGTCATTACATCAGTTTTTCTTACCCTAACCCATCAGAAGCACAAGGAAATAAGGTAAAGAGGTCCTGGTGGCTAAAAGCCACCATGTGAAGCTTATGTCCCTCTATGGGAAGAGGATATAAGGGGGATGCAGGGAGGGAAATCAGGACTGCAACAGTGAATACATTCAAACATCTACATTTATGGTAAGTGTACACAACTGTACTATGTTCTTCATGTTTCACTGTTGCAGTCATCACCTGTGGGAGGATTCCCAAAGCTGAGGAGAGGACTGGAAGGATAGGTCAGAGCCCAAGGTATGGGTCAGCAAGCCCTGCAGAACTGCAGAGGCAAAACCTGCCCTTGACTTAGAAAAAAGAGGTAGGTGGTAATGCTTTGTAAAGGTATGGACAGAGGTCCAGGTGGCAGCTTCCAAGATGTCCCTGGTGGGGACTCCTTTGAGGAAGGCTGAGGAAGTGGAGGCTGCCCTAGTGGAATGGGTATTAATAGACTTAGGGGGAGGTTTTCCATGTAGTCTGTAGAAGAAATGGATACAGTGGGATATCCGTTTGGAAATGGTTTGCTGGAAAATGGGCTTCCCCTCTGCCCCTGGGGAAAAGCTGACAAACAGCTGGTCTGTTTTGCTGAAGGGTTTAGTATGGTCCAAGTAGCATCCGAGTTGTCTGTGCACGTCTAGCGAGTGCAGAATACTTTCCCCCTTGTTTTGAGGGTTGGGAAGGAAGGTGGGTAGGTGTATGGCCTGGTAGAGGGTCACATCAGATATCACCTTGGGCATAAAGGAGGGGTTAGTCCACAGGGAGCCCTTGTCTGCATGGAAAATGATGAGCTCAACAGCCATGAGTGCCTGAAGTTCTGAAACCCTTCTGGCTGAGGTGATAGCTAGTAGAAAGGCAGTCTTCCAGGAAAGGTATTTCAATTCTGCTGAAACAGCAGGTTCAAAAGGAGGTAAGGTTAGCTTTTCTAAAACATGATTCAGGTCCCAGGCCGGCGTGGGAGGCCTTCTGGGAGGTCTGATATTAGAAGCCCCTCTGAGGAATTGTTTAATCAAAGGATGAGAGAAGAGGGGTAGGTCTGAATCATAATGGGCTGAAATGGATAAGGCATGCATTTTAATGGAAGAGAAGGAGAGGCCACTTTTGAACAACTCGGCTAGGTAATCGAAGATGAGAGGGATGGAAGGATGAGAGGTACTGGCCCCAGGAGCAGAATCTTTTCTATTTCCCTGAGCAAGATTTTCTGGTGCTGGGCCTTCTGGCCTCTGTGAGAATGGCTAGGACCCGTTTGCTTAACAGGGACTCCTTGTTAGCTTTTAAGGTACAAGCCATGCTGAAAGATTGAGAGTCTGCAAGTCTGGGTGCAGCATCTTCCCCCTCACCTGGGTTAAGAAATCTGAGATTAGGGGATGCTGCTTGTGGGGCTGTAAGGTCAGGCTGCGCAGTAAAGGGTACCAATGCTGTCTGGGTCAATCTGGAGCAATTAGGATTGCCTTTGGTCTCTCCTCCATTATTTTGATTAGTACCTTGGGAATAAGGGGCAGAGGAGGAAACGCGTACACAAAAAGGGAGTTCCAGGGTAAGGTCAAGGCATCCACCTTCCACACTAGGAGGTGATGCTCCCTGGTGCAGAACTTTTGCAGCTGGTGGTTGAGATGTGAGGCAAAGAGTTCCACCTCCGGAGTCCCCAACTCCTGAGTGATTTGCAGAAAGATTTCCCTGTGGAGCTGCCATTCGTGGGGGTCCAATAAGTTTCTACTTAGGTGGTCTGCCAGGGTGTTGTTGACCCCTGGTAGGTATTGGGCAATTAGGTGTAGACCCATGGAGGCGGCTGTCAGCCAGACGTTCATGGCTAGCCTGCACAGAGGGGTAAGATTGGGTCCCCTCGTTTGTTGATATACCACATTACTGTGGTGTTGTCTCTGTTTTTATAAGGAGAACCCCTGGCCTGAGACGGGGTTTGAAGGATGTCAGAGCCTTCTGTACCGCCATCATTTCTTTCTGAATGATGTGTAAATGAAGGTGCTGGGCATCCCAAAGACCTTGGGTGCACCTGCCTGTGACGCGAATGCCCCAAGCAAAGTCTGAGGCGTCGGTGGTGACGGTTTGGCCAGTAGGGCGGAGGATAAAGGGAAGACCGACAGGCCTCTGCACACCAGAGAATCTTGGCCCTTATACATGGGATCAGAGGGAGCAAGGTCTCTAGACACAGAGGTCTGGCACCAAAGATTCTTCAGATACCACTGAAGTTTTCTCATGTGAAGCCTGGCCAGGGAATTAGGATGCAAGATGCCACGTATCCCAGGGCTTGCAGGAACTTCCTTGCAGCGAGGTGACTTCTGGAGCCAGCTGGGTAAAGTAAAGAGGCAAGAAGCTCTGCTTTCTGGGGACAGGAAGACCATTTGGGATGCTATGTCAAGCAGAGCTCCCAAGAAAATTATGTTCCTGGTGGGAGTTTGCTTTGATTTCTTCTCATTGATGGTGAAACCTAGGTAGGTTAAGAGGGATTTGACAAAGAGAAGGTCCTCAAGCAGTTATTCTTAGCACTCTGCCTCTATGAGGCAGACGTCCAGGTAAGGGTAAATCTGTACATTTCTCTGTCTGCAAAATGCTATGGCCAGGGCTAAGCATTTGGGGAATACTCTGGGTGCAGTAGATAAGCTAAAGGGCAGCGCAGAGAACTGAAAGTGCTGTGATCCTGCTCTGAAGTGCAGGAATTTCCTGCAGGACTCCCTTATGGGGATATGGAGGTAGGCATCTTTTAGGTCTAGGGTCACTAGCGAGGCATTTTTTGTTAGCACAGGCAACACCTGCTGCAAAGTGAGCATTTTGAATCTGGGGACCGCCAGGGAGGTGTTCAGAATGGATAGATCCAGGATGGGGAGCAAAGTGCCCTCTTTTCTGGGAACAAGGAATAGTCTGGAATAAAAGCCTTTGCCTGTTTGCTCTAAGGGTCAGGTTCTACTGTCCCCTGGGATATGAGAGTTTGGACCTGTATCAAAGACTCTGCCCACTGATTTGGAGGTAAGCCTGGGTACAGTCTTGGAATTGGGCGTTCACTGAAAGAGAATTTGTATCCCTGAAAAATGATCTTTAAGACCCATTGGTCCTTTGTTACAGGAAGCCAATTTTCTTTGAAGAGGGAGAGCCTTCCTCTTAGTTTTTGATGAGTGAAAGGAGGGCGGGGGGGGGGGTGTAGTCATTGTGAGTTTTTGCCATAGAAGGGTTACTTAGAATTCCCTGCCTTTAGGGCTGAAGTGGTCCACTGTTTGCTTCTCTGCTGGTGCTGGGATAGGGGTCTGGATGGTCTGTCCCTGCGGGGCTTACCCTGGCCCTGTCTGCGAGGTGCAGGAAGGACCAGTGCTTAGAGGGAAAGTTCCTGCTGAACTTGGGAGGTTGACTCTGAAAGAAATCTGTCTGCATAGATTTTGCTTCGTCTTCCTTCTTTTAAGTACCTCTTCTGCTTTTACTCCAAACAAGCGCTCCTTATCTAGGGGTGCATCAATAAGTTTAGAATTGACATGATCAGGGAGAGGTTGGTCCTTCAGCCATGCATGTCTCCTAATGACAGATCCTGTCACTGCTGTCCTGGTAGAGGCTTCTAGGGCATCATATCCACAGTGTAATGAGTGGACACTTGATAAGCACAGTGCATTAAATCTGCTAACTCTTTTGAACTGGCGCAGTCAGGAAAGGTAGGCAACTTTTGTTTTAATAGTTCCAAAGTGTGTTGCTGATATTGTAACATATGGAACTGACAACTGAGTGCTCTGACAGCTAAGGTTGCAGAGGTGTATATTTTTTTACCCCATCTGTTCAAACCTCTGTAGTCCTTGTCAAAAGGTATAGGATTCTTGCCGGAACTACTCTTGGCTCCTTTAGGTCCCCCTGTAATGATATCTGGGTCTGCAGCAGGACGTCTGTACAGGTATTTGTGAGAATCCGGTACTCTGTAATACCTGTCAGGTTTACTGGGAGCAGGTAGGAGGGAGTCAGGGGCTAATCTGTATTCATGGAAATCCCCATCCACCACTTCTAAAATAGGGGGGATGGCCAGGGGTCTGTGCTGGGGCAGGTCAGGAAACTCTCCAAGTCTTTTCTTAGACTGGGGAAAGTCCTGAGATTCCCACTAGAAATGTTCCCTGAGGGTGTGAAGGGTTTCCACAAAGGAAAAGGTCATCTGGAGGGGAGGCAGAAGAGATTGATTCCTCTGCATCTGAATCCGCATAAGCAGTCGGAGGTTGCTGTTCCTCTTAAAAATCTGAATAGTAAGATTCCTCCGAATCCTGTTCTGTCAATTTCTGGAGAAGGGTGCCTTTTCCTTTTAGAAGTTGTGGCCTGACTACCCCGCATAAGGGAGATGAGATCCTCCGCCATTTTAAGCATTTGTGCTTGGGGTGGTGGAGCAGGAGCAAGATGGTGGCTATAAGCATATTTTCTAGGAGTGGCATGGCTTCTAGGCCTGAGAGAATCTGTCAGTCCGAGAGAAACGGTAGCCGGATGAGAAGACATCGTTTTTTGTCTAAATTCGGTAGTTTGAAAGGTCTCCTCGGAAGCCAGTGCCCTGTGTCATGGCTCTGGATTCAACAGAGGTAGAGACAGACAAAGGCTTGGAAGACAAAGATTTCTGCGGCATACCGGACTCCGAAAGGGTCTCTGTAGAGGCATGAGTAGATATCGAATTGAGCATCAGGTGCTGCGAAAGCACCTCACTGAATCCCTGAGAAGTGATGACCTGCTTAGCAGTAGCGTCGTCGGAAGGCTTAGCATTGTGTGTTCTATCTCTATCTTTATCTCTGTGTTTTTTCGGGATGTCCACGGATTGCTGACTGACGGATGCCATATTGGAATGCGAAGACAGAACATGAAAATAACTGTCTACAAAAAGAGCTCTACGGCGAATGGTTCTAGCATTAAAGAAGACACAGAAATTGCAATGGGGGACATCGTGGTCTGGGCCTCAACAAGTGATGCAGTAAGAATGGAATTCTCGGTGTGGGACCCGCTTTCCACAGGTGAGACAATTGTTAATTTTTCCGGACATCAGTTAGTGCAAGAAAAAAGGGTCCCCAATGGGGTACTTAGCTTTAGACGTTTTCAGCTGAAATTCAAACTCTGCTAGCGACCAACAAGCACTCATGCGAACCGCTTCTGCTACGGGCTCCATGGCAAGAAAGACTGATGTAATGTCGTCGGCTGCCTTGCTTTACAGCATTGATGACCTGACGTCAGACTATAGGTGACTGAAGCTGATGCAGAAAAACATTGACTCTGGTAATCGGGCCAGCTGAGGGCTACCACAGCAGGGATAACCCACAGGAGATGACTGCAACAGTGAAACATGAACAACATCTACAGTTCATCCATTTAAAGTACAGTTTTGTACTTATCAGAAATGTAGATGTTCGAGTGCTAATACAGCTGCAGTCATAACAGATGGGTTATCCTGTCGTCAGGCGGGTCCTCGTTCGGCCGAATTCCAACGTCTAGGTCCGGCGTCGGATGTCGTCGCCTCTTCCCTGATGTCAGTGCGACAGGGGTATAAAAGAACCAGCCGACGCCATTTTCTTCAGTTTTTCTTGCCCCAGATGTCAGGTGCCCCCAGAAGGAAGGCAAAACATAAATTTATGTAATAATGCAATGCAATATAATCAAAAAACAGTAGTTGCAAGCAAATACACCATAAAAGAATACCCCAATCAGGTTGTATGAGGAGGTGTTAGCCATTAGGCCTGTCCCAAGAGGGGAAGGAGGGAGGGAAACCTGGACTGCAGCTGTATTAGCACTCGAACATCTACATTTATGGTAGGTACAAAACTGTACTATGTTCATCATGCATACAGCTGCAGTCATAACAGATGGGTAGAATCCCAAAGCTAAAAAGGGGTGGTAGGCACTAAGTGGAACTAGGAGGAGCAAGGATGCCCTGCAAGACTGCAGTGGCAAAGCCCGCTCTAGATTTGGAGTATAATGGTAGGTGATAGTGCTTGGAGAAAGTATGTACAGAACTCCAAGTGGCTGCTTCCAAAATATCTTTGGTAGGAACCCCCTGAAGAAAGCTGCAGAGGTAGCTGTGGCCTTTGTGGAGTGAGATCTGATGCCTGTAGGTACAGTTTTACCATGAAAAGAATAACAAAAGCGTATGCAGTGGGCTATCCATTTTGAGATTGTCTGTTTGGAAATAGCCTTCCCTTGAGCACCTGTAGCGTAGGACACAAAGAGTTGCTCTGATTTTCTGAATGGCTTTGTTCTGTCCAAATAATAACGAAGCTGTCTGTGAATGTCCAAGGAATGTAGTAGTCTCTCCCCTTTGTTTTGTGGATTAGGGTAAAAGGTAGGTAAGTGGATAGCCTGATTCAAGGCTACCCTGGATACTACCTTTGGCATAAAGGAAGGGTTGGTTCGTAAGGAAACTCTGTCCTGATGGAAAATGATGAAAGGCTGCACAGCCATGAGGGCTTGTAGTTCCGAAACCCTGCGTGCTGAGGTGATAGCCAGAAGGAAGGCTGTTTTCCATGACAAATATTGCAGTTCTGTTGAAGCAGTTGGCTCAAATGGAGGCAGGGTCAGTTTTTCTAGAATGAAATTGAGGTCCCAAGCAGGTACTGGTTGCTTCCTTGGGGGTTTTATATTCTTAGCCCCGCTGAGGAACTGTCTTAAGAGAGGGTGAGAGAATAAAGGAGGATCAGTGTTGTATTGAGCAGAAATGGCTGAGGCATGGATTTTGATTGAGGAGAATGAAAGTCCACTGCTTAGCATCTCAGTTAGGTACTGTAATATTTGAGGTAAATTCAGTATTCCAGGATTCTGACCCTTTTTCTGATTCCAGGGACAAAACCGTTTCCATTTTGCGGAGTAGGCTTTTCTAGTAGAAGGCCTTCTGGCCTCCAAAATGACATCCTGCACCTCCCTGGAGAGTAGGGTCTGTTGTGAATTTAAGGAATCCTCCATGCGGCTAGATTGAGTGTTTTCAGCTGACTGTGAAGAGTTTTGAAGTTGTGCTGAGTCAACAGAAGAGGCATTAGAGGCAGGATCCATGGTGGGGAATGCATCAGGCTCCTCAGGAGTGGGTACCAGTGTTGTCTTGGCCAGTCTGGAGCAATGAGAATTATCTTTGGTCTGTCTGCTCTGGCTTTTAATAGAACTTTGGGCAGCAGAGGAAGAGGTGGA
Organism: Protopterus annectens; assembly: GCF_019279795.1. Classification (NCBI taxonomy): domain Eukaryota; kingdom Metazoa; phylum Chordata; order Ceratodontiformes; family Protopteridae; genus Protopterus; species Protopterus annectens. The sequence goes on along the minus strand of NC_056748.1, from coordinate 826,184,188 downwards.
AAGGCATAAACTGTCATTGTTGTCCAACTGAAAGAGAGTGCGTCCACTTTCCAGGCCTGTGGATGATAGGTCCTTGAGCAGAATTTTGTCAATTGGTAATTTCTGTGGGTAGCAAAGAGATCTATGTCTGGCCTTCCCCATGCTTGAATTATCTTTGTAAAACTTGAGGATGCAACTTCCATTCGTGTGGATCTGTCATATTTCTGCTTAGGTTGTCTGCCAGCGTGTTTTCCTTGCCTGGCAGGAATTGTGCTTGAAGTTGGATTTGTAATTCCAGAGCCATGTTCCAAAGAGACATGGCTAGCCTGCACAGGGGATAGGAATGGGTTCCTCCCTGTTTATGTACCACATCACTGTGGTGTTGTCTGTCCTTATCAATAGCTGGCCTGGATGCAGTAGGTCTTTGAAAGCCATAATAGCATTTTTTACTGCTAGCATTTCCTTTTGATTGATGTGTAGGTGCTTTTCTTTTTGGGACCATTTGCCCTGAATGCACTGATCTGTCATGTGCGCCCCCCCCAGGCGTAGTCCGAGGCGTCTGTTGTGATGATTTGATTTGCATGAGGCAAGCAGAATGGGAGACCTATGTTTCTTTGGCATGCTTGAGCCCACCACAGAAATTCCTTTTGGAGGCATGGAATCAGTGGTATAATTGTTTCCAAACTGTGGCTGTGTTGAGACCATAAGTTTTTTAGGTACCATTGAAGTTTCCTCATATGCAGCTTTGCACATGGGATTAGCAGGATGCAAGATGCCATGAATCCCAGAGCCTGCAGGATTTTCCTTGCAGTCAGCCTGGTGAAGGTTGACAGTTTTCTGAAGTATTGAGTTACTTGCCCTTGTTTCTCTGGCATGAGGTAGGCCATCTGGGTGTTTGTATTCAAGCTGGCACCCAGGAAAATTACTGTTTGAGAGGGTATTAGTCTTGATATCTTTTTGCTGAATGTGTATCCCAGAGAGTTCAACAACTTTATTACAAACGCCAGGTGTTTCAGAAGTATGTGTTTGCTGTCCGCTTGGATCAGGCAGTCGTCCAAATATGGGTATATTTGTATCCCTTGAAGTCTGCAGAAGGCAATTACTGATGCCAGGCATTTCGTGAACACTCTGGGCACCGTAGATAAGCCAAAGGGCAATGCAGAGAATTGATAATGGGTTGAACCTGCAAGAAATCTGAGGTATCTTCTGCAATCTTGTCTGATAGGGACATGCAGGTATGCCTCCTTGAGGTCCAATTTTACCAGCCAAGACTCCTTGCCCAGCATGGGAAGAAGCTGCTGTAATGTGAGCATCTTGAATTTTGGTACGAGTAAATATGTGTTTAGGATGGATAGGTCCAAAATAGGTCTCCAATCTTTGGCCTTCCTTGGTACCAGGAATAGTCTGGAATAAAAACCTTGACCCTGTTCTTGTGCAGGTACCTCTTAAATAGCTTTCATGTCCATGAGAGCTGAAATTTGTTTTTGTGCCTCTGCCCTTTGATTTTGTGGCAGGTTTGGCATGCCTCTCATTTTTGGAAGGGTGTGAAAGTGGAATCTGTAGCCTCTGTCTATAATGTCCAGGATCCATTTGTCTTTTGTGACAATATGCCAATTTTTCGAAAATAATGCCAGTTTTCCACATAAAGGTGCTGCCATTAGAGCTTTGCTTGGCATGCAAAGGGGAAAGTCATTGGTTCTGCTGTCTGAATGGCTGTGATCTATCCTCTCCACGTCTTGGTGTAGGTGCTTGTCATTGTCTGCCTCTAAATGATCCTTGAGATTGCCCTCTTTCCCTCGGGCGCCTGTATCTACCTCTTTGAGGTCTGTCCGTGGCTGGAAAGGACCAATTTTTTGAAGGCCAATTTCAACTGAAACGTGGAGGTTGTACCTGTAGGAAATCTTTCACTGTTTGCATTGATTTTGCCTTTTCCTCCATTTTCTTTAATACCTCCTCAGCTTTAACACCAAACAATACATCTTTTTGAAGAGGTGCATCTAGTAATTTAGCTTTGACATGATCTGGTAAGGTTTGCTCTTTGAGCCAAGCATGTCTACGTATGACTGATCCTGTAACAGCAGCTCTACATGAGGCCTCTAAAGCATCAAAACCACATTGCAAGGTATGTTTACCCACTTGTTCTGCACTATGCAACAAATCCTGCAACTCCTTCAAGTCTGGTTGTTCAGGTTGTGACATTTTGCTTTTCAACTGAGATAACAAAAACTGTTGATACTTTAACATATGGAACTGACAGTTTAATGCCCTCATGGTTAAAGTGGCCGAGGTGTACATCTTTTTCCCCCACCTTTCTAAAGCTCTGGAATCTCTCTCTGAAGGCAATGGATTTTTGGCAGTGGAGGCCTTAATTCCCTTGGGACCCTGTGAAATAGTTTCTGGGTCAGCCGCATGGCTTTTGTATAGGAATTGGTGTGAATCAGGAACCCGGTAGTACCTGTCAGGCTTGACTGGAGCTGGAGGTAAAGAATCTGGGTTAAGGCTGGCCTCTGAATACACATCATCTAGTATGTCTAAGACAGGAGGGATAGCCAGAGGCCTGTGCTGAGGGAGCAAGAGGAAATCCCTGAGCCTTTTCTTGGAGTCTGAGTAATCTTGGCCTTCCCAGTGGAAGTGTTCCCTCAAGGTATGCAAGGTTTCCCCAAAAGAATAGTCCTCAGGGGGGGAGACAGAGGGAATGGACTCCTCTGCATCAGAATCTTCAAAAGGGGAGTATGAATGTTCCTGGTCTTCAGAATGTTCTGAAGTAATGGAGGCCTGGTCCGAGGAAGGGTATTCTTCCTCCACTCTGGGCCTTTTGTCCGAGGGGTTTGAGAACCCCTGACAAAAGTAATCAAATCCTCAGCCATTTTGAGCATCTGTTTTTTAGGCATGGGGCCTTGAGAGGGACCCTGTGGAGCTTGTCTTTTATAGTATGCATGGCTGCTTTAGATTTAGTGAAAGCCTTAATGGAAAAAGAAGAAGAAGTCCTGAAGACACCTTGAGAGGTGGCAGGCCTGTCTAAACTCTGAGTTTCCCTGCCAAGAGTGGCGTCGGTATCTGTAATCGGGGTGTGGGTCGAGGAGCCTGCGTCCTGGTAAATATGCTGCTATTGCAAAGTACCCTACAGGTATGGCACAGAGGGAAATGATGGTTCAACGTTTAACGATCCTCCTTAGCTACCTTGCATCAAAACTGGAGTCGGAGTATCCGACGACATAATGTAATTAAACTTTTTGCCAAAATAGTGCTGGGCGAACTCCATCCGACGCTTAATAGTGCGTTTGTTGAATGTAGCACAAAAACGACAGGCCGAGACATCGTGGTCTGGGCCTAAGCAAGGAATGCAGAGGGAATGGAAATCCTTATGCGGTATTTACTTCCCACATGAAATGCAATTATTAACTTTGTCTGACATCGGTCTGAGGCAAGAAAAGTTTCCCCAACGGGGTACTTAGCTTTCAAGAAGACTTCCGTTGAAAAATATTCGTAATCTCAGGAGCTGGCCGACCGGCACTTGCGAACTGCTTCTGCTTCGGGCACCACAGAGCAAGAAAGACTGAAGAAAATGGCGTCGGCTGGTTCTTTTATACCCCTGCCGTACTGACGTCAGGGAAGAAGCGACGACATCAGACGCCGGACCTAGACTTTGGAATTCGGCCGACCGAGGACCCGCCTGACAGCAGGATAACCCATCTGTTATGACTGCAGCTGTATGCACGATGAACATCAGGTGCTGACTTTGAGGTAACATAGGCCAAATTCCTGGCTAGGCTTATAAGGGCCTCCGGGCCAATAACCTAGTATCATCCTATGAACATGGTACAGTTGTTTCAAGAATTTTCCTACAAAGTGGCCCAAAAGTGAAAAGCCTTTGTTAACATTAGATCCCTCTGTTTTAGGAATATACCTACCTTTTTTCAGAATCTGTGCACCCTAGAATTGAAAATGTGCAGCAGAGCTCACCCTTTTAACAGTCCAGAAGCAGCACTCTTCTTTTTCCAAGCCCATATGTTGGAGAATGAAGTGAACAAAAACCCAACAGAAGAGAGAGACTACAGACTTGCCTTTTCCCCTCAGATTGCAGCCATGGCGCATGGTGTAAATACTGTGATCTGTAATGTGCAAGACTAGATAGGTAGGGGTTCGTCTCTTGCTCCAGCCCACATGGTGTGTTTGTGTGCATCTCCCTGCAGAACAAATGGGAATCCCACACTGACATTGGCCTGCACTTTTACACTTGAGCTGTGGCGCGTGAGTGAAGTACTTTGGTCTGTAGTTCAAACTTACATGGTAGGGGTTCTGTTCTCACTACAGTCAACTGTGTTTGTATATGAGCTGTTGGTGGTTGTTACACAGAGTAACTGGGGTGGGTGATTGGCATAACGGTTAAGGTGCTTACCTTACAGACACAAGGTGCAGGGTTTGATTCTCACACGGGGTAACTGGCTATGCTTAAATGCCTCATAAGACCAGTCAGCCTAATACTAATCTATGAACCTAAGCTCCTGTACGTGTGCTAGACAGTCCTGGTAAATATGCTGCTATTGCAAAGTACCCTACAGGTATGGCACAGAGGGAAATGATGGTTCAACGTTTAACGATCCTCCTTAGCTACCTTCTCCTAACTGACAGACATGGAAACAAGCATCTAAAATTCCAGTTAACAACCTTGTTTATCCAGGACCAAGTTGGCGCTTGCTTGGGAACATGACAGACTTAAACCATACTGTTTTTGTTTATGCTTTTTGGAATGACAGTATCTAGTTACTCTCTCATCATCGAAGAATTGGGATGGTTGGTCTTACCTCTCAGGGAGGTCAAGCATTAGTAGGGCGGTGCCATTCTGGATCATACCCACTTTACTTACTTACAGTATGTGTATATACATCAGATTGTCAGATTGCATCGCTTGATACTGTGTTATTATAAATATTAGTGGATGGGACTCTGAAGTTATGCGTAACCTTGATGGCAATTGGTTAAAAAGTTTGACAGCAGACACATTCCTACTTAAGGAGTGCAAAACTGTGAGGAAACATGTTAGATTGTTTAAAGGTTTTTCAAGGTATGCTTGTTATTATAACTTACATAAAAAAGCTAGAGCAGAAAAATAAGTTATGTACTCACCATAACGTTCCATCTGAGTAGGTAACTTCATTTGTTAGCAACCTGTGAGTATCGGATCCATCCTGGATCCGAGCCGGCAGCTTTCCAAGCAAGAGATCTGAGCTCCAAGCTCCTCCCCCTTACCCATTATACCCTGTTACCTCCCTCCAGTCCTCAGATCGAGTTTGCCCAATGATCAGACAACATCAAGACAAATACCACCTGAACATCCTAACCTGATGCATAACAGAACTAAAACATTCTATCATTCAGGTAACGAAAAACAGGTTAGGGGAAGGAGGGGGGTCGGTTGCTGACAAATGAAGTTATTACTCAGATGGAATGTTATGGTGAGTAAATAACTTCTTTATCTGAAGTAGTTAACTTCATTTGATCAGCAACTTGTGGGACAGAGTACCCAGCTACCAAAAAACTTGGGAGGTCCTTAAGGAAGAATATTCCGGAAAACTGCAGAGCCAAAGGCTGCCCTCCCACTGGATATCAGATTTAGTTTATAATGCAAAATAAAGGTATGAGAAGAAGCCCAAGTAGGCGCAGAACAGATGTCATCCAAGGGAACTCTTGACCAAAACACGGCAGAGGTAGCCATAGAACAGGTAGAGGGAGCATGAACCCCCAAGGGCTCCAGCCGACCAGAAATTTTGTACGCAAGCAAGATGCAGTGGGATATCCATCTAGCTAGTCACCTTCGTTACTGGTTTACCCAAGGATGGCTTAGCAAACGAAACGAAAAGCTGCTCCGACTTGCGAGAGGCAGTCGTCCTGTGCAAGTAAAAGCGCAATTGTCTATGCATATCTAATGAATGCAGTCTGTACTCCCCCTTTGTTCCGATAGTTAGGGAAGAAAACAGGCAAATTAATGGATTGGTTGATATTAGCCTAGGAAGCCACTTTAGGTAAGAAGTAAGGATTAGTCCTGAGAGATGCTCTGTCCTTATGGAAGACCAGATACGGGGGTTTAGTACAAAGGGCCTGAAGTTCAGATACCCTTCTAGCTGAGGTAATAGCAATTAAGAAGGCAGTTTTCCAAGATAAGAACTTTAAGTCAACAGAAGCTGCAGGCTCAAAAGGTGGACCAGTTAGAGCCTGAAGAAAGTACAGTTTTGTACCTACCATAAATGTAGATGTTCGAGTGTAAACACTGCTGCAGTCATTACACTTGGGTTATCCTGCTGTCAGGCGGTTTTCCCAGATGGCCTGAGTTCCAAAGTCTTGGTCTGGCATCGGTTGCTGTCGCCTCCTCCCTGACGTCAGTGCGACAGGGGTATACAAGATGCAGCCGACGCCATTTTCTTCAGTTTTTCTTGCCCCAGATGTCAGGTGCCCCCAAATAGGTAAGCAATTCAAATTGCTAATAAAACATACATAAGAAAAGCAAACAACTTTCAGTTACCAGCAAATACTCCCTATAGGTAGTAAAGGGTATAAGGCATAGGTACGCACCAGCAAGTAAGAGGGGAGGGAGGGAGGGTAACCTGGACTGCAGCAGTGTTTACACTCTAACATCTACATTTATGGTAGGTACAAAACTGTATTATGTTCATCGTGTTACACTGCTGCAGTCAATACACTTGGGTGGAATCCCAAAGCTGAGGTAGGGAGGCTGGTTCTATAAGGCATTAGGGGTGGCTATAACGCCCTGCAGAAAGTACAGTTTTGTACCTACCATAAATGTAGATGTTCAAGTGGTTATGCTGCTGCAGTCATCACACTTGGGTTATCCTGCCGTCAGGCGGTCCCGCAGTCGGCCTGAATTCCAAAGCCTTGGTCCGGCGTCGGTTGTCGTCGCTTCTTCCCTAACGTCAGTGCGGCAGGGGTATAAAAGAGGCAGCCAACGCCATTTTCTTCAGTTTTTCTTGCCCCAGTTGTCAGGTGCCCCAAACTAAGAAGGCAAAATAAGAACCTTGCAAAACATACCTTAGTGCAAAACAATGGTACTAGTTGTAAGCAAATACACCATATAGACATGCATCCCAAAGGTTGAAGTACATGGAGGTGCAAGAAAAGCTTTGTAGGGAAAAACCTAGTTAGGTAGAGGGGATGTAGGGAGGGTAACCTGGACTGCAGCAGCATAACCACTCGAACATCTACACTTATGGTAGGTACAAAACTGTACTATGTTCATCGTGCTATGCTGCTGCAGTCATCACACTTGGGTAAAGTCCCAAAGCTATGGTTGGGTGGTAGAAGCTAAACTGGGTTAGGTGCAGCTAGAATGCCCTGCAGAACTGCAGTGGCAAACCCAGCTCTGGTTTTTGAGTATAGAGGAAGGTGGTAATGTTTGGTGAAGGTGTGCACTGAACTCCAGGTAGCTGCCTCCAAAATGTCCTTTGTTGGAACTCCACGGAGGAAGGCTGCTGAGGTTACTGTAGCCCTGGTAGAGTGAGACCCAATACTAGCAGGCACTGCTTTCCCGTGGTGTGAGTAGCAAAAACGGATGCAATGAGCTATCCATTTTGAGATGGTCTGTTTTGAAATAGCTTTTCCTTCTGAGCCTGATGCATAGGATACAAGAAGTTGGTCAGATTTTCTGAAAGCCTTTGTCTTGTCCAAATAGTAACGTAACTGTCTGTGAATGTCCAAAGAGTGAAGGAGTCTTTCTCCTTTATTCTGCAGGTTTGGATAAAAGGTGGGCAAGTGTATGGTCTGACTGAGAGCCACACTAGATACTACCATTGGCATGAAGGAAGGGTTGGTGCGTAAAGATACTCTGTCCTGATGGAAAATGATGAAAGGTTCCACTGCCAAGTGCCTGCAGTTCTGAGACTCTGCGTACTGAGGTGATAGCCAACAGCAGGGCTGTCTTCCATGACAAGTACTGAAGCTCTGCTGAAAAGGCTGGTCTGAAAGGACGAAGAGTTAACTTTTCCAGAACAAAATTTAGATCCCAAGTTGGAGTTGGTGGTTTTCTGGGGGGGGGTCTTATATTTTTTGCCCCCCTGAGGAACTGCCTTAGCAAGGGATGAGAGAAAATGGAAGGAACCGTATCATATTGAGCTGAAATGGCTGAAGCATGGATCTTTATGAATGAGAAAGAAAGGCCCTTGTGTAGCATCTCAGTTAAATATTGAAGTATGTGCAGAATACTCGGGATGGCAGGATCTAGGGTTCTGTCCTGGCTCCATACACAAAATATTTTCCATTTATCTTAGTAAGTTTTTCTGGTGCTGGGCCTCCTGGCCTCCAAAATGACATTCTGGATTTCCTTTGAGAGAAGCGTTGTTTGGTAATTTAAGGTATTTTCCATGCAGCTAGGTTCAAGGTCCTTAGTTGACTGTGGAGGATCTGAGAATTTTGCTGGGTTAACAGCAGAGGGAATTGAGGCAAGATCCATGGAGGGCTGCGAGACAAGTTTCGTAGTAGTGGGTACCAGTGTTGGCATATCCAGTCCGGAGCAATGAGGATCATCTGTGGTCTCTCTGATCTGGCTTTCAGTAATACCTGGGTCAGTAGAGGCAGAGGAGGGAAGGCGTAGACTGACAGGGCTGTCCAACTGAATGATAGGGCATCCACTTTCCAGGCCAGGGGATGATAAGTCCTTGTGCAGAATTTTTGTAGCTGGCAATTGTTGGTTGAGGCAAACAGATCTATGTCTGGTGGTCCCCACCTTTGAGATATCATTGAGAATACTTATGGATGTAGTCTACACTCGTGAGGGTCTGTCAAATTTCTGCTCAATTTGTCTGCCAAAATGTTTTCTTTTCCTGGCAGGAATTGTGTTTGCAGTTGTACTTGGCAAGTCAATGCTGTGTTCCACAAGTCCATTGCCTGTCTGCATAGTGGGTAGGAGTGCGTTCCTCCTTGTTTGTTTATGTACCACATAACTGTGGTGTTGTCCGTCCTTATTAGTTGTTGTCCTGGATGCAAGAGGGCCTTGAAGGCTGTTAGTGCATTTTTTACAGCTAGCATCGCCTTTTGATTGATGTGAAGTTGTCTTTGGTTTGCAGACCATTTGCCCTGTATGCATTGTCCTGCCATGTGTGCACCCCAGGCGTAGTCTGATGAATCTGTTTTCAATGTTTGGTATGCTGGAGGTGAGACAAAAGGAAGGCCCTTGTTTGCTTGGCATGCTTGTGTCCACCATAGAAACTCTTTTTGAAGGCAGGGAATGAGAGTTATACTTGCTTCGAGGCTGTGTCTGTGTTGAGAACATACACTTTTTAGGTACCATTGTAATTTTCTCATATGTAGCCTTGCATATGCAATTAGTTGAATGCAGGATGCCATGTACCCCAATGCCTGCAGGACTTTCCTTGCAGTGAGCTGGGTAAAAGTTGCCATCTTTTTGAAGAACTGAGCCAGTTGTTTTTGTTTGTCTGGCGTGAGGTAAGCCATCTGGGCCGTTGTATTCAAGCTGGCACCCAGGAAAATTATTTCTTGTGAGGGTATTAGTTTTGACTTCTTTTTGTTTACTGTGTACCCTAGGCAACTTAGCAACTTTGTTACAAATGCCAGATGCTGCAGTAGGATGTCTTTGCTGTCCGCTTGGATCAGGCAGTTGTCCAGATATGGATAAATTTGTATTCCTCGCTGTCTGCAGTATGCAATTACTGATGCCAGGCATTTTGTGAATACTCTGGGCGCAGTAGATAAGCCAAAGGGCAATGCAGAGAAATTATAATGCGTTGTGCCTGCCAAAAATCTGAGGTATCTACTGCAATCTTGTCTGATAGGGACATGCAGGTATGCCTCTTGGAGGTCCAACGTTACCAGCCAAGACTCCTTGCCCAGCATGGGAAGAAGCTGCTGTAGTGTGAGCATTTTGAATTTGGGTATGCCCAGGTACGCGTTTAGAATTGAAAGGTCTAAGATGGGTCTCCAAGCTTGGTCCTTTCTTGGTACTAGAAACAATCTTGAGTAAAATCCTTGACCTTGCTGTTTTGCAGTTACCTTTTGAATTGCTTTCATGTTCATGAGGGCTGCAATTTGCTTTTGTGCCTCTGCCCATTGGTTTGCTGGCAGATTTAGCATGCCTCTCATCCGTGGTAAAGTGTGGAAATGAAATCTGTAGCCTCGGGTAATAATATCCAGAAAGTACAGTTTTGTACCTACCATAAATGTAGATGTTCGAGTGCTAATACAGCTGCAGTAATCACAGATGGGTTCTCTGCCGTCAGGCGGGTCCTCGGTCGGCCGAATTCCAAAGTCTAGGTCCGGCGTCGGTTGTTGTCGCTTTCTTTCCTGACGTCAGTGAGGCAAGGGTATACAAGACACAGCCGACGCCATTTTCTTCAGTCTTTCTTGCCCCAGATGTCAGGTGCCTCCAGAAGGAAGGCAATACATAAATTATAATTATATACATGAAATGCAATATAACCAAAAATCAACAGTTGCAAGCAAATATACCATAGAGGGATAACCCAATCAGATTGTATGAAGAAGGGTTAGGCCCTAGGCCTTTACCAAGAGGGGAAGGAGGGAGGGAAAACTGTACTGCAGCTGTATTAGCACTCGAACATCTACATTTATGGTAGGTACAAAACTGTACTATGTTCATCGTGCATACAGCTGCAGTAATCACAGATGGGTAGAATCCCAAAGCTACGCACAGGGTGGTAGGCACTAGGTGGAACTGGGATGAGCCAGAATGCCCTGCAACACAGCAGTGGCAAAGCCTGCTCTAGTTTTGGAATATAAAGGCAGGTGGTAGTGTTTTGTGAAGGTATGCACAGCACTCCAAGTGGCTGCCTCCAAAATATCTTTGGTAGGAACTCCTCTGAGGAAGGCCGTAGAGGTAGCTGTGGCCCTGGTGGAGTGAGATCTGATGCCTGTAGGGACAGATTTTCCATGATAGGAGTAGCAAAACCGTATGCAGTGGCCTATCCATTTTGAAATTGTCTGTTTGGTAACTGGCTTCCCTTGAGCTCCTAACAGCATAGGACACAAAAAGTTGTTCTGATTTCCTGAAAGGCTTTGTTCTGTCCAAATAATAACGTAGCTGTCTATGGATGTCTAAGGAGTGAAGCAGCCTTTCCCCTTTATTTTGAGGATTGGGGTAAAAGGTAGGTAAGTGTATGGCTTGATTTAAAGCTACCCTGGATACCACTTTAGGCATAAATGACGGGTTGGTTCGAAGGGAAACCCTGTCCTGATGGAAGATGAGAAAGGGCTGCACAGCCATGAGGGCTTGTAGTTCCGAGACCCTACGAGCTGAGGTAATGGCCAGAAGGAAAGCTGTTTTCCAGGACAAGTATTGCAAATCTGTTGAGGCAGCTGGTTCAAAGGGAGGCAATGTTAATTTTTCTAGAATGTAATTAAGATCCCAGGCTGGAATTGGTTGTTTCCTTGGTGGTCTTATATTTTTAGCCCCTCTGAGGAACTGTCTTAAAAGTGGGTGAGAGAATAAGGGTGGATCTGTGTTGAATTCTGCAGAAATGGCTGAGGCATGGACTTTTATGGAGGAAAATGAAAGTCCACTGTTCAGCAGCTCAGCTAGATACTGTAATACCTGAGGCAAATTCAATTTTCTAGGGTCCTGGCCTTTTTTCTCATTCCAAGAGCAAAACCGTTTCCATTTTGCAGAGTAAGCCTTTCGAGTAGATGGCCTTCTGGCCTCCAAAATGACATCCTGCACCTCTTTGGGGAGTAGAGTCTGTTGTGGTGTTAAGGAATTTTCCATGCAGCTAGATTGAGTGTTTTCAGCTGACTGTGAAGAGTTTTGTAGCTGTGCTGAGTCAGCAGAAGAGGCATTAGAGGTAGGTACCAGGGAGGAGTATGTGTTAGGCTCCTCAGGAGTGGGTACCAGTGTTGTCTTGGCCAGTCTGGAGCAATCAGTATCATCTTCGGTCTGTCTGCTCTTGCTTTCAAGAGCACCTTGGGCAGAAGAGGCAGAGGTGGGAAAGCGTAAACTGTCCATGCTGTCCAACTGAATGAAAGGGCGTCAACTCTCCAGGCCTTTGGATGAAAGGTCCTTGAACAAAACTTTTCCAACTGATGATTCCTGTGGGAGGCGAAGAGATCTATGTCTGGCCTCCCCCACGCTTGGATTATCTTTGTAAACACTTGAGGATGCAACTTCCATTCGTGTGGATCTGTCATATTTCTGCTTAGATTGTCTGCCAGCATGTTTTCCAAACCTGGCAAGTACTGTGCTTGAAGTTCGATTTGCCATTCCAGAGCCAAGTTCCAAAGTGTCATGGCTAGTCTGCACGGGGGGTATGAATGTGTTCCTCTTTGTTTGTTTATGTACCACATTACTGTGGTGTTGTCTATTCTTATCAATAATTGTCCTGGATGCAGGAAGTCCTTGAAAGCTGTAATTGCATTTATCACTGCTAGCATTTCTTTTTGATTGATGTGAAGGTGCTTTTCCTTTTGGGACCATTTGCCCTGAATGCACCTGTCTGTCATGTGCGCCCCCCAGGCGTAATCTGAGGCGTCTGTTGTGATGACTTGATTTGCTTGAGGCTTGCAGAATGGAAGACCTGTGTTTACTTGATATGCTTGGGCCCACCATAGAAATTCCTTTTGCAAACATGGAATTATTGGTATTATTATTTCCAAACTGTGGTTGTGCTGAGACCAAAGGTTTTTAGGTACCACTGAAGTTTCCTCATATGCAACTTTGCAATTGGGATTAAAAGAATGCAAGATGCCATGAAGCCCAGAGCCTGCAGGATTTTCCTTGCAGTAAGCCTGGTACAATTTGCTAGTATTTTGAAGTATTGAGTTAGTTGCCCCTGTTTTTCTGGCGTAAGATAGGCCATCTGGGTGTTTGTGTCCAAGTTGGCACCCAGGAAAGTTATTTTCTGAGATGGTGTTAGCCTGGATTTCTCTTTGTTGATTGTGTATCCCAGAGAATGCAGTAACCGTGTTACATAAGCCAGATGTTCCAGAAGTATGTGCTTGCTGTCCGCTTGGATCAGGCAGTCGTCCAAATAAGGGTAAATTTGTATCCCTTGAAGTCTGCAGTAGGCAATTACTGATGCCAGGCATTTCGTGAATACTCTGGGTGCAGTAGATAAGCCAAAGGGCAATGCAGAGAATTGATAGTGTATTGAACCTGCAAGAAATCTGAGGTATCTTCTGCAGCTTTGTCTGATTGGGACATGCAGGTATGCCTCCTTGAGGTCCAATGTTACCAGCCAAAACTCCTTGCCCAGCATGGGAAGAAGCTGCTGTAATGTGAGCATCTTGAATTTTGGTACGAGTAAGAATGTGTTTAGGATGGATAAGTCCAAAATGGGTCTCCAGTCGGATCCTTTCCTTGGTACCAGAAATAGCCTGGAGTAAAAACCTTGACCTTGCTCGTGAGTAGGTACCTCTTGAATAGCTTTCATGTCTATGAGCTTTGAAATTTGTAGTTGTGCCTCTGCCCTTTGATTGTGTGGCAGGTTTAGCATGCCTCTCATTTTTGGGAGAGTGTGAAAATGAAATCTGTAGCCTCTGTTTATAACGTACAGGATCCATTTGTCTGTTGTGACAATAAGCCAATTTCTTGTAAATAATGCCAGTTTTCCTCACAAGGGTGCTCCCAACTGAGACTTGCTTGGCATGGAAAGGAGGAAGTCATTGGGTTTGTTTCCTGTATTGTTGTGCACTGTCTTCGCCACCTCTTGGTGCTGGAGTTTGCCATTGCCTGCCTCTATATGATCCTTGTGATTGTCCTCTGCCCCTTGTGCGCCTGTATCTACCTCTTTGGGGCTTGTCCGTGGCTGGAAAGGACCAGTTTTTAGAAGGCCAATTTCTGCTAAAACGTGGTGGTTGAACCTGTAGAAAAGCTTTGACAGTTTGCATAGATTTGGCTTTTTCTTCCATTTTCCGTAGTATCCCCTCAGCATTAGTACCACATAACACATCCTTTTGTAAAGGAGCATCTAATAGTTTAGCTTTCGCATGATCAGGCAAGATTTGTTCCCTAAGCCAGGCATGTCTACGAATGACTGATCCTGTAACAGCAGCTCTACTTGAGGCCTCTAGGGCATCATAGCCACATTGTAAGGTGTGTTTACCCACTTGTTCTGCACTATGCATCATATCCTGCAACTCCTTCAAGTCTGGTTGTTCAGGTTGAGACATTTTATTTCTTAATTGTGATGACAGAAACTGCTGATATTTAAGCATATGAAACTGACAATTTAAGGCCCTCATGGCTAGGGTGGCCGAGGTATATACCTTTTTCCCCACCTTTCTAAGGATCTTGACTCTCTTTCGGAAGGTAGTGGATTCTTAGCAGTAGAGGCCTTCATTCCCTTGGGGCCTTGAGAAATGGTTTCAGGGTCAGCATTATGGCTTTTGTAAAGAAATTGGTGAGAGTTAGGAACTCTGTAGTACCTATCAGGCTTGACTGGGGCAGGAGGCAGGGAATCCGGATTAAGGCAAGCCTCCGAATAAACATCATCAAGTATGTCCAAGACAGGAGGTATCGCCAGAGGTCTGTGTTGAGGTAACAAGTCTTTTCTTGGAATAAGTCTTGGCCTTCCCAATGGAAGAGTTCCCTCAAGGTGTGCAAGGTTTCCCCAAAAGAAAAATCCTCAGGAGGAGATACAGAAGGAATGGACTGCTCTGCATCAGAATCTTCAAAAGGGGAGTAAGAGTGTTCCTCTACATCAGAATGTTCTGAAAAAATGGAGCCCTGATCACAAGAGGGAGAATCTTCCTCCACTCTGGGTCTCTTGTCTGGAGGGGGTTGGGAACCCCTGATAAAAGTAATTAAATCCTCAGCCATTTTAAGCATCTGCTTTTTAGGCATGGGGCCTGGGGATGGGCCCTGTGCAACAGGCCTCTTGGGATGCCTGGCTGATTTGGACTTGGTAAAGGCCTTAATGGAAAAGGAAGATGAGGGTCTAAAGACACCATGGGTGGAAGTGGACCTGTCCACATTAGGAGGCTCAACGCTCACAGTGGCTTCGGTGGTTGTAGTCTGGGTCTGGGCCGAGGTACCTGCGGTCTCAGTTACAGAAGACACCGCCAAAGAAGTGTCGCCGGTAGTTAGGGACTGCATAGGTGTCTCGCTGAGAACTGGACCACGTGTAGTCGGTTTTGGCGTGGTGTCGTTGGGGACCGCGGACCTCGCGTGTCAGTCCTTGTCCTTACGTTTTTTTGGACAAAACGGTAGTCGGAGTCTCCGACGACATTTTATAATCAAAGGCTTTACCAAAAAAGTGTTGGGCGAACTCCGCCCGACGCTTAATAGTGCGTTTATTGAAAGTAGCGCAAAAGCGACAGCCCGAGACGTCGTTGTCTGGGCCTAAACAAGGGATGCAGAGGGAATGGAAATCCTTATGCGGTATTTGCTTCCCACAAGAAATACAATTGTTAACTTTTTCTGACATCGGTCTGAGGAAAGAAAAGTTTCCCCAACGGGGTACTTAGCTTTAATGAAGACTTCGGTTTCCAATTTTTCGTAAATTCAGGAGCTGGCCGACCGGCACTTGCGAACTGCTTCTGCTTCGGGCACCGCGCGGCAAAAAAGACTGAAGAAAATAGCGTTGGCTGTGTCTTGTATACCCCTGCCTCACTGACTGTCAAAAAGGCCTTGGACTGAGGTGCGTCTATTCTGGTCCCTATGAAATCCAGGACCTGAACAGGCTGAAGGGATGATTTTTTTGTAATTTAAGGTGATCCCCAACTGACGGGCCAACAGTAGGAAGCAATCCCTGGCTGAGCATAGTAGATGCCTAGTGGGAGCGGCGAGGAGCCAGTCGTCCAGGTACGGAAAGACCTGTATTCCCTGAAGTCTCAGGTGGGCCGCTACAACTGCCATGACCTTGGTGAACACCCTGGGGGCTGTGGTGAGGCCAAAAGGGAGGACCCTGAACTGATGATGACTGGCGCCCAGTCGAAAGCGGAGAAACCTCCTGGATCGCCTGTCCATGAGAATGTGGTAGTACGCATCCTTGAGGTCTATGGAGCACATCCAGTCGTTCTCCTGCAGAAGGGGGTGAACAGACTGAAGAGTGACCATCTGGAATTTTTCCTTGGCAATGAACAGGTTCAATGCAGACAAGTCGAGAATTGGTCTCAAGTCCCCCGTCTTTTTTGGCACCAAAAAGAACCTGGAGTAATTGCCTGACCCGGACTGTCCTGGAGGGACGTGCTGGATGGCCTTTTTTCTTAGCAGCTTCTTTATTTCTGAAGCCGCCGCCTCCCTCTGACTGGGTGGAACATCGGGGAGGTGCCTCAACCGACGGGGAAGATTTATGAAGGGGCTAGAGTAACCTCTGGATATTATTCGGAGCACCCAGCGATCTGTAGTGATGGACTCCCAATGTGCTAGATGTTCCGAGAAACGCCCGACTGCCTCCAGAGAGGAGCAGTCGGGCAACCCCTCAGGGTTGCTGCGCGGGTCGGTCGGAGAAGGGTTCCCGCTATCCAAAATTCTTCAGCCCCCCCCTCTGCCTCTGGGCCGGCATCCACCTTGTCCTCCCCTGCCTCTGAAGGACGAAGGGTCCGGAGCGGAACGGAACTGCTGAGACTTCCAGAACCACATCTTCTTTTGTCCTCTCTGGTTCCTGGAAAAGGACCTTTGAGGAGCCAAGAAGTGGATTCCGATGGCAGACAGCGTCTTCCCATCTTTCTCGCTCTGGAGCAGCGTA
Source organism: Protopterus annectens (assembly GCF_019279795.1). Classification (NCBI taxonomy): domain Eukaryota; kingdom Metazoa; phylum Chordata; order Ceratodontiformes; family Protopteridae; genus Protopterus; species Protopterus annectens. The sequence goes on along the minus strand of NC_056748.1, from coordinate 826,167,545 downwards.
TCGCGGACGGTCTTGCTAAACAGCGTAGAACCGTCAAAGGGAGCGTTCGCGAAGGACACCTTGAAGGGTTCTGCAAAGTCGGACCCAGGCGTGACGCCGTAAGGCGATACCTGCTCCGCTGGCTCTAGCCGCCCCCTCCGTGGCATGGGAGAGAAGCCACATAGAAATGCTGGATATCGATTTTAGAGTGGCCATGCGAGCAGAGAAAGTTAGTTTGTCCTCGGCTGCCATGGACTCCGGGGGAGACCCAGCGTACTCTTTTATAAGATCCCGCTGAAGCCTAATCACATGTGCCAAGTAATTCAGCGCCCTTATGGAAAAGGTGGCTGAAGCAAATATCCACTTTCCGATGCGATCCATCGTCTGAGACTCTTTGTCGGGAGGATGGACCGAGGAACTATCCTGTGCCAGTTCCTTCTTGGTGGCAGCCGCCATCACCATGGCATCTACCGGGGAACCTTTACTCCACGCTGCCTTGCCTGTCGGGGGGCTAAGGATCTTATCTGGTCTTCTAGGGATTGGCTCCACAGTGTCCAGCTCCTTCCATACCCTGGTAGTAATTAGGTCTACCAGGGGGTCAGCCGGAGGGGACACTCAAGAGGTAAATGGGCCTGCGTCAAACGCCTCCAGAAACACGGACTCATCCGAGGAAGGCTTCTGGGCTGACCACCCCCTCTAATGCGCAGCACCTCCATAATGTCTCCAAAGGAGATGTCCTTGGGGGGGGGGGGTGACCTGGGGGAACCTTCCCCTTCCTCCAAGTCAGTCTCTTCCGTGAGGGACTTGGTGTCCAAGTGCCTCCTTTTACACTTTCGTTTGTGAGGGACCTCCTCGGCGGGACTGTCCAAAGAGGGCTCACCAACGGGGTCATGCTCCTCTACAGGAACTAGCTGGGGCATAGACGCAGGCTGTCCCTGGGGCCGGATGATGAAAGACCATCTGCAAGGGAATGGCGGGTGGATCCGTAGCACGAGCTGGGGACCTTGAACTCTTCGAGAGCACCCTTTCCACCATGTCGAGAGCAGCCCCCTCGGATCAGACGTGTGGATCGGCGCCGAAGCGTTCGGACCCGAAAGGGAAGTGTGCTCCGACCGCATCGGAGCCCAAGACACACTTACCCCTGCGGATCCGAGGCTCGGCTCCCAGCCCAGAGAGCTCGGATCCAAAAAAGGACCCGATAAACTCAAGGGTAAGGCCGGCATCGAAGCAGCGATTACTATTGGCGCCAACTCCCCGGCTCCAAGGCTACTCGGATCAGACAGCTCGGACACCCGATAATGGATCGGAGAAGGAGCAATGGGGGCAAAGAAGGGGGGGAGGGGGGAGGCAAGAACAGTCCCATCTGCATCTGAGCCTGAAGGAAGCGACGCATCATCCGGTCCATGTCTGCGTTGGAAAGGCTCCTCGTAGACCTAGAATAGGCCGCCGAGGCTGGCAGGGAAGGCCGCCTGGACGACCTCGAAGGTGGCCGGGACTCCTCCGGCTCTGGAGAGAAACGTGGGGAACTGAGCCGAGAGGGGTAGGACCCGGGGACCTTCAAGGGGGAACAGAGCTGCTTAGCCGGCGGGGCCGAAGGGGTTGAGTTGACCCACCGCTTGTGGCTCTTGTGCCTTTCTCTGTTTCTGTCTCTCTCTTTCTCCCTCTCTCTATGTCTCTTCTCTTTTTTAGCAGAGTCCCTCTCTCCCTGGGATACAGTGGGAGGTTGAGACCCGGCCAGGGGAGGATGAACTGATGGCTGAACAGTCGCAACAGCGACTGACGCCACTGAGGGAGAGGAGGAAGAAGTAGAATCTGCGGGTAAGAGACCCGCTAGGATTAACTTGTTCCTCCTGTCTCTCAGAGCCATGGGGTTAAAGGCAGCACATATCTGGCAGCCTGATGTTAAATGAGCAACCCCCAGGCAAAGAACACACTGAGTGTGGCCATCGGCTGGGGACAGCTTATGACCACACTCGGAGCATTTGGAAAAAATGGCCTTAGGGCCTTCAGCCATGATGAACACAAGCACACTCCCTAACACACAGATAAGCGGAAGGGGAATACACTAAAATTAAACTAAACTAAATTAAACTAGTCCAAGGGATCTAAAACCCACACACACACACACACACACACTTTAACTGCAAAATAAGGTGAAAAATTTAGCACAATTTCCTACACTTTCTCTTACCTAATAGCCAAGAGCTCATCACTCATGCTTATAGAAGCCGCGGCAAACGAAATCTGAGGACTGGAGGGAGGTAGCAGGGTATTATGGGTAAGGGGGAGGAGCTTGGATCTCTAGCTTGGAAAGTTGCCGGCTCGGATCCAGGACAGATCAGATACCCACAGGTTGCTGATCAAATGAAGTTAACTACTTCAGATCAGACTATTTTGGTGAGTAAGAAGAAAGTCACTATCAGTTGCTTATGAGGGGCTAGGATCACCTACATTACACACACACTCAGGTCACTGGACCACAAGTACCGATATGACTCAGTCATAGTCCATGTGGAAGTAAATGACCTGAATCGTACCTCCCTAGACTATATGAAGAGAGACATCATGGAGCTCTTGGAATATGTCTCAGGCTGGTACGAGCCTAGCACTAAGCAGCATTTTTACCTTCTCCAAGGATGGTGCCACAATACGAACAAAAGATGACTGACTTTAATAATTGGCTTAGTTTCTGGTGGTGTTCTAATGTGGTGCAGTATTTGTCAGCATAGAAGGAGATGCTCAGTAGACCACGCTGCTTTGCCAGGGATGGTCTGCACCTCTTCCCTCTAGACTTTCGAATATTAGTTAAAACATTGCCTAAGAGGCACTACAGGGGAAGATGATGCCAAACTGAAAGTATTTCCGGCAGAACAAATCAAAACCAACAAGATCTAAAGGTATTATTACTGCTTAATACTAGCTGTCTAAACAAAAAACTCCACTCCCTAGAAGCTCTATTCACCCTAGAGAATGCCGACATCTGTTCAGTCACTGAAACATGGTTTAAAGCCACAGAGATCATACCAACAGTGCAAGGATATAATGTCTTCCACATACTTATACCAGCTACTTCACAGGCACGGACTAAAGGTGGAGGTGTCTCTATTTACACCAAAATTAAATAAACTAAAAGGCTGGTCAAACAGGATAATGCACTTGAGCTATTTCATGTTTAATTTACCATAAGCAAAATCCAATACCACTTCCTTGCAACCTACAGGTCTCCCTCTATGACCCAGGAAACCTATACCATGTACTTAAACTTATTAGAAACACTAACCATCCAACCCAAAACCATATTCATGGGTGACTTTATGACACCAAATGTACAGGCACATATCCCTGGACTTTGTAAACACAAACTCCAATACATCAACCAGAGGTGCAACCAAAATGGACCTTGGTCTTCCCGAATATGGGAGAGTGATGCACACCCTCTACTGTAATATCTTCCCTGGCAAGGTCAGACCACAAAATGCTTTCCCCTGAAGTAAAAATAAAACCTGGACCCCCAGCTAAACCTGGAATATTCGGGAGCTACTCTAAAGCTAACCTCCTGCTATTAAGTGACAACCTGGCAAAATTTCAAGCCCCCATAAATCCTGAGAAGACTGCTGCATATGCAGAAATTTTCACAGGAACCCTATACAAGCATGTTAAAAAGCTGCACATAGGTAGCTGTACCCACCAGGTATTAGTACAGAACTGAAAAAAAAGTCACCCTGGTGGAATCACAAAATCAACAGGCTGTATAACAGACAGAAGAAAATCATGGCAAAACTTAGGAGGTGCAGCACCAAGCAGGATAAAAGCATTCTCATCAAACTAAAAACTCAGAGGACAAATAAAGTCCACCAAAGCCAAATTTGAGGTAAGTTTGGGCTCCCAGGGAAACGACAACCACAAAGCATTCTTTAGCTATGTCTGCAATTTCAAAAGCAACACAAAATTGTGTGCAGAGCTCATTGTACATGAAGCCACCTATAACTGAGACAGAAAATGTAGCAAACCTCCTGGCTGATAAATTCAACTCGAACTTTACCATTCTCTCTCCCCTTCAACCTTCCCTCAGGAAATTCCATTAAATACAACTCCTCCTACTGTCACTAGGGACCAGATTCTTCATGCACTCTCTAAGACCAAGAGCACTGCATCAATGGGTCCAAACAATGTGCCAGGATGCCTTCTAAACAGCATGAAAAAAGAAGTTATGTCTTACCATAACATTCCATCTGTATTGCTGATCCTCGTTCAGTCATTACGCAAGGGTATCGGTTCCGACCTCGGAACCGAGCCGGCCATTTTCCAAGCTCGAGTCAGCTTTAAACTCTCGAGCTAAACTCTTACCCACAATACCCCTCTCCCTGTTACCTCAGATTGAGTTTGCAAGTCAAAGAAGGTAGAGGCTATCTCTGGTCAAATAACCTAAGAGAACTGGATGGTGAGATCCACTAGAAACCACAGGAGGGGGAAGGAGGGAGGGTCGTAATGACTGAACGAGGATCAACAATACAGATGGAAAGTTATGGTAAGACATAACTCCTTTATCTGTTTTTCATCATCGTTCATTCCTTACGCATGGGACAGAGTACCCAGCTACCTCTACTCCTGGGAGGCTCTCATGGAAGGACATTCCTGAGCACCATAGAACCGAAAGATGCTCTTCCCCTGGAGGCCAAATCCAATTTGTAATGATTGATGAAGGTATGAGGCGTAGCCCAAATTGCAGCTGCACAGATGTCATGAAAAGAAGCTCTGGCATGGAAGGCAGCAGAAGTTGCCTCTGACCTTGTTGAATGAGCTTTCATGGTAGTAGACAATGAGATATTACGTTGTGTATAAATGAAGGTCACACAGTCCTTCAACTATCTAGCTAATGTTACCTTAGCAACAGCAGATCCTAATCTAGGTCCAGAAAAGGCCAAAAATAACTGGTCAAATTTACAAAAGGATTTAGTCCTGTTTAAGTAAAAATGGATTTGCCTGTGGATATCTAGGGTGTGTAGGCAATACTCTCCTCTGTTTGAATGACTGGGAAAGAAAACTGGCAATTCAATGGCTTGATTAATGGACATTTCAGAGATCACTTTAGGCAGAAATGATGGATTAGTTTCTCAGAGACACTATCTCTATGAAAAATCAAGTATGGACTCTTGATACATAAAGCTTGAAGCTCAGAAATACGTCTGGCAGAGGCAATGGCGACCAAAAACAAGGTTTTCCATGACAAATACTTGAGGTCGCAAGAAGAGGCTGGTTCGAAAGGTGACATTGTCAGAACTAATGATAGAAATAATGATAAATCCCATGGTTGAATAGGTTCTGTAAAAGGTGGCTTCAGATGATTCACATCTTTTATGAAGGTCTTACACAATTTATGGGACATAAGAGAGGAATCTTGGACACCCCTAAGGAAAATTAGAAATTGCAGCCAAATGAACTCTAATGGTAGAGGCCGATAGACCCGATTGAAAGATAAACAAGTAGACCCCTTTTCAGCACCAGTGTCGATAATACTAGACTATCTGGCCGACATTTTTCAGTCAACAGGTAAATCTTTTCCACTTGCTCAGATAAGTAATTCTAGTGGAAGACTTATAAGAAGCAATGAGAATATCACGTACTGGTAAAGAAAGATCATTCTGCCTGGCAATCAAGGGAATTGGAGTAGCCAAGCCGTGAGCTTCAGGCTGCTCAAGTTGGGATGAATCAGGTTCTGTGGATGTGAGATCAACTCCGGGGTTGGATGGATAATCCATGGTCGATCTAGTAGGCGAGGCCAAAGGAAGGGGAACCAAATCGGTCGAGGCCAATATGGTGCTATGAGGATCACCATGCTCTTCAACCGACGGGCTTTCTTCAGAAAATGGGGAAAGGGTGGAAATGCATAAAGAAGACCCGAGGGCTAATCGTGGACTAGAGCGTCCCTGGGTGACTGTCCCAGAGGGGGAATCAGGGCGAAGTAGTTGCTGCATTTGTAGTTGGTTGGGGATGCAAAGAGGTCGCAGCAAGGATGGCCCTAGCAGTGGAAGATCTCCACCGCTATCAAGGGATTCAGGGACCACTCGTGAGGTTGAAGAATGCACCTGCTGAGTCTGTCTGCTATCACGCTGGAACTCCCAGGAATGGCGTTGCTAAAGAAAATGGTTGGTAGCCATCGCCCATTGCCATATCCTCATGGCCTCTCGACAAAGGGGGTAAGATTTGGTTCCACCTTGCTTGATGATGTACCAGACCACCGCCATGTTGAAAGATTGAATCGCAATTGTCCCAGACGGCAGCAGGGGATGGAATGCTTGCAACGCAGATGGGCCTCCAGTTCGGACCAAGTGCCTTGGACTGTCTCTGTCCCTAACATAGCCACCCCCTACCCCATCAGGGAGGCGTCTGTGGTCTCTGCAGCCTTGGGATGCTGGGAGGAGAAAGGGCGAGACCATTGTGAGAGATTGTGTGTCATCCACCAATTTAAATCCTGTTTGCACCTGTGGGTTACTGGAATCATGGCTGAAAGAAGATGCTGAAAAGGATACCACTGGGTGAGCAGTAGCCATTGTAGAAGCCTCATGTGAAACTTGGCCAGGGGAACAATGGTGATGGAGGCTGCCATGGAACCCAACAGCTGTAGAACCAAGTGAGCCGTGGATTTTTCCCTTGAAAGGAATGGAATTAGTTGTTGCTTTATCCTTAGAATTCTGTGCTCTGGAATAGCAGCTCTGCAGTTTTTTGTGTCCAAGATAACCCCTATGTCGACTGAGATGGGGTGAGATTGGATTTTTGCCAGTTTATGGTTATGCCTAGCCTTTGAGCAGCGAGGAGAGAGTACGCCAGGGTTTTTTCCAGTAGATGTCTGGTGGGGGCGGAAAAGAGCCAGTCATCTAGGTATGGAAACACCTGGAATCCATGAAGTCGCAAGTGAGCTGTGACAACTGCCATGCACTTTGTGAACACTCAGGGGGCTGTAGAGAGTCCAAAGGGCAGTACTCTGAACTGGTAGTGACTGGCTCCCGCACGGAAGCGCAGAAATCTTCTTGATGGCCTCCTCCACCCTAAAGTGGTAGTACGCATCTTGAAGATCATTAGAGCACATCCAATCATCTTTTTCCAAAAGCGGGAGGATAGACTGTATTGCGACTATCCGGAATTTTTGTACTCTCACAAACTTGTTCAATATACTGAGATCCAAAATTGGTCTCCAGTCCCCGGTTTTCTTTGGCACCAAAAATAGTCTTGAGTAGAATCCGGATCCTATCTGGTCTGGAGGGACTATTTGGATGACTCTCTTTCTTAGCAGATTTTCTATCTCTAGTGCTGCTTCTTCCCTTTGACTGGGTGGAACGTTGGGAAGATTTTTTTGAAGGGACGGGACAAAGACCGAAGGGGATATGATAACCTCTGGTTATAATCCTTTGTACCCAAGAATCGGTAGTGCTGGTTAGCCAGGCAGAAGGGTACAAGGAGAAACGTCCCCCAACCACCTCCAGAGGAAAGGAGTTGGGCCACTCTTCAGCAGCGCTGGTAGGATTGACCAGAGAAAGAATCCCTGGAACCTTGGTTACGCGGACCCCCTCTGCCCCGAAAGGAGCATCTTCCCTGTGAGTTTCCCCCTCTGCCTCTGGGGGAGAACTCAGCCTGTGTGTCACAGAAAGGACCCTGAGATTTCTTGAACCCTATCATCCCACTCTTTTGGTTTCGGGAGAAAGCACGTTGAGGGGAACAACAACAGACGCTTACCGTCCTGTTCACATCTGGCCAGTGTGCTTTTAACTTTGGGCCCAAACAATGAGGAGGCCTCAATGGGGGCATTAAGAAAGGAAGACTTAAAGGGTTCCGCGAAGTTGCACAAGTGCATCCAGGCGTCTAGTCTCAAGACCTCAGCTGAACCCGCTGCTCTAGCTGCTCCTTCTGATGCGTGAGATATCAGTCGCATAGAGGAGTTAGATATAGATTCAATGGTGGTCAGCTGAGAGGCCACTTTGTCACGGACCTCATCGGACACGGCACCAGCCAAGGTTTCAGAGAGCTCAGAAATCAGATCCCTTTGAAGCCTGGTAAAATGTGCCATATAATTCAGGGACCTGATAGCAAAGGTGCGCTTCCCTATCCTGTCCAGGGCTCGGGACTCTTTGTTAGGCAGATGGACGGTCTGGCTTTCTTCTTCTGCCAGATCCTTTTTTGTTGCGGCGACCGCCACCACCAAAGCATCCACAGGAAGACCTTTGGACCAATGGGGATCTGAAGCAGGAAGGGGCAAGAACTTATCTGGCCTCTGGGGGAAAGCTTCAACGGTATCAGGAGCCTTCCAAGCATGCTGCACGATGAGCTGGACAAGTTCATCGGCAGGTGGAGTAACCCAGGAGGTAGGGGGCCAGGCACAAAAGGCCTGCAGGAACACAGACTCCTCACAGGTCAGATTAGAGGACTGCCAGTCACCTCTCTGTTTCAGGATTTCAAGGATTTCACTAAAGGATACCTCAGAAGGTGACCGAGGAGATCCTTCCCCCTCATCGAAATCTGTCTCTTCGGTGAGGGATTCCTCTGTGGAGTCCATGTGCTTCCTCTTACACAAACTTTTCCAGTGGACCTCCTCAGAGGGAGAAGCTGGAGAAGACAGTGGAAAAGGGGATTCCTGAGGGAATATGTCCTGCGGCTTTTGCACCCGGTGTCTGCTAGGTGCGACTTGTGAAACCAGTGTACCAGAGGAGGGCGGAGGTATAGACAGTCCGGTATCGCCAGCAGCAGCGAAAGCCTTCTCCATCAGTTGGAAGGCTGGTCCACCCAAAGAGGGGTGCATGTCTAGGACAGAGGTCACCCCTCACCCTAAGTGGCTCAGCCTGCCGACCCAGAGTCCCTGGATGGCTGTGGAGCAGCAAACTATGCGTGTCACAACTGACATCCTGGGTCGTAGCAAAACTTCCCTGCCACAAAGGCAACTGCGGTTCCTTAGTAAGATCCATAAAGGGGACTGCAGAAGGGGAAGACTGTGCTATATCCATAGACTTCAAAGGCAATGAAGGAGGAGAATAAGAAGGGGTCTTTGGAGATGGGTGATCACCTCCCAAGGAAGGATAGTTCCTGAGGGGTGGGATACCTATGGCCAAGAGTGCCTGGTCCACAAGATGCAACACATCATGTTCGGAAAGGCTTCTAGTGGACCTCACGGAGACTGAGGGAGAAACAGGCCTGTCTACAGAAGTGGCAGACTCGGTGCCCATCTCATCTGTCCGCACAGAGGACAACGGTGCTGAGAGAGACTGGACTACTGTTGTCTGCACCGAAGAAGTCATTGGTGCCAAGGTCACGGTCTGCACTGACACAGGGATTGGTGCCGAGGTGGAACCAACAAAACTGGAGTCAACAATAAAGGCGTTGGTTCAGAGGAAGATCTCGGAGCCGACGAGGTCAAGGTCTGCGCCGACTAAACGGTCGGTGCCGATACAGTGGTAATAGTTTGAATAGAGGAGCCCCTCGGTGCCGATATATAGAAGGCTGCAGGAGAAGACTCAGCCGAAATCACTAATGGAGCCGAAGGTCTAGGCACCGAAAGCACTGGGGCTGAGTGAGCTCCGGAGCCGAAAATTTAGCCTTTTTAGGTTTTGGTTGGCGGGAGTCCTCAGCCGGGGACGAAGGCAAAGATTTAGCCTTAGTAGGAGCATCCAAAGTTTTCTTATGGGCTCTAGGAGGGGTTGAGGCCTCCGACCCAGAAATAGCCTCTGAAAAGGGATATTTAAGAAGTCCCTTCAGCAACAGCTTGTTTTTCCTTTCCAACAAGGGTCTATTAGAAAAGTTCTCACAAATAGTACAGGGTGGGTCAACAGACACATGGGAAGCTCCCAAACAATAAACACACAAACAGTGTGCATCAGAAGTAGGCAGTTTGTGTCCACAATCACTACCTCTCTTATCTGCCATGACAGCAAATTAAATAATAAAAAAGGTACCAGCAATGGTACAAGAGAGTACCCAAAGATATGAGAGAAAAAGGAAAAGGATTACCAACGATGGTAAAGAGAGAATAACTCGCGGTAAAAGTGGTAAAGAAAGAAGCAGAAAAACCTGAAGAAATTATGTATGCTAGATGCGATAGGGTAAGAGACAATAAAATATGAACTTTTCTGACAGAAAAGTAATCTGTAAAACTATTAAACAACAAATGACTGTACTTAGCTCAAGAGAAGTAGCTTGACACGACCGAATGGTAACGCGGCAAACAGAATCTGGGGTAACAGGGAGAGGGGGGGTTGTGGGTAAGAGTTTAGCTCGAGAGTTTGAAGCTGACGCGAGCTTGGAAAATGGTCGGCTTGGTTCTGAGGTCGGAACAGATACCCATGCGTAAGGAATGAACGAGGATTAACAGTATCAGATCATGACCTATAAGGGCCTCTGGAACTACTATTTCACTGTAGTCTCCAAACGGGCCTTGTGCCTCATGAACGGAGAACAACAGCAGTCATCCCTCTGTACAATGGTGGGCCATCTAAAGACCCTGGAAACTACATAGCCATAAGCCTCACCAGTCTTATATGCAAAGCCATGCAAAGAATTATCATGGAAATAATCAGAGTTATAGAAAAAGTACAGTTGTGTACCTACCATAAATGTAGATGTTCGAGTGTATTCACTGTTGCAGTCATTACACTTGAGTTATCCTGCTGGCAGGCTAGCCGCAGTCGGCCTGAATTCCAAAGTCATGGTCCGGTGTCGGTTGCTGTCACCTCTTCCCTGATGTCAGTGCACCAGGGGTATATAAGATGCAGCCAACGCCATTTTCTTCAGTTTTTCTTGCCCCAGATGTCAGGTGCCCCCAAAAGGGTAGGCTAAAAAAAACATTGCTTATAAAAAGCATGCAGTAAAATAAACATTACCTTCATCTACAAGCAAATACACCACATAGGTTGTATAGAATAGAGAAGTACAGATAAGTTCCAGCAAAGAAAGGGGGATGGTGGGTGGGTAACCTGGTCTGCAACAGTGAATACACTCGAACATCTACATTTATGGTAGGTACACAAATGTACTATTGTTCATCGTGTTTCACTGTTGCAGTCATTACACTTGGGTTGAATCCCAAAGCTGAGGTTGGGAGGCTGGGTCTAAATAGAATTAGGAGTGGCTATAAGTCCCTACAGAAATGCAGTGGCAAAGCCTGCTCTGGATTTAGAGAAAAGAGGTAAGTGGTAGTGCTTAGTAAAAGTGTGCACTGAAGTCCAAGTTGCAGCCTCCAAAATATCCTTGGTTGGTACTCCTCTGAGGAAGGCTGCTGAGGTGGCTGCTGCTCTGGAAGAATGTGGTCTAATGCCCTTAGGGATTTGCCATGTTGTGAATAGCAGAAACGAATGCAGTGTCCTATCCATTTTGAAATAGTCTGCTTTGAGATAGCCTTTCCTTGTGATGCTGCACCATATGCCACTAAAAGTTGCTCAGTCTTTCTGAAAGCTTTAGTTTTGTCCAAGTAGAAGCGTAGCTGTCTGTGTATGTCCAAAGAATGCAGAAGTCTCTGTGGGTTTGGGTAAAAAGTAGGCAAATGAATGGTTTGATTAAGAGCCACACTGGACACTACCTTAGGCATAAATGTTGGGTTTGTCCTTAGGGAAACCCTGTCCGGATGGAAGATAATAAAAGGTTCCACAGCCATTAATGCCTGTAACTCTGAGACTTCTTGCTGAAGTTACTGCTATGAGCAGAGCTGTTTTCCATGATAAGAATTTTATCTCAGCTGTATTGGCTGGCTCAAAAGGAGGCAATGTGAGTTTTTCCAAGACAAAATTGAGGTCCCATGCAGATATTGGTGCTCTCCTTGGAGGTCGTATGTTTTTGGCCACCCTGAGGTACTGCCTAAGCAATAGATGTGAAAAAATAGGTGGGTCCGTATTGTAATGAGCTGTAATGGCAAAGGCATGGATCTTAATTGATGAGAAGGATAGGCCTTTGTCCAGCATCAAAGTTAGATATTGTAAAATCTGAGGAATATTTGGAACAAGCGTGTCAATTCCTTGTGACTGGTTCCAAGCACAGAATCTCTTCCATTTTTCTGCATAAGATTTTCTGGAGCTGGGCCTCCTGGCCTCCAAAATAACATCCATAACCGCTTTAGAGAGAGGTGTATTCTGAATGGTTACACTATCCGCCATGCAGCTAAATTTAGGGTTCTGAGTTGGCTGTGCAGGATCTGATTGTTTTGTTGGGTCAGTAAATGAGGGAATTTGAGGCAATGTCCAGGCTGAGCCTTGAGACAAGCTCCTTAGGATTGGGTACCGGTGCTGGTGCAGCCATTCCGGGGCAATCAGTATCATTTGTGGCTTCTCTTGTCTGACCTTTAGGAGTACCTTGGGGAGGAGAGGCAGTGGAGGGAAAGGCATAAACTGTAAGGTTGTTCCAGCTGAATGACAAAGCATCCACTTTCCATGCTTGCTTGTGATAAGTCCTTGTGCAGAATCTCTGAAGTCGGCAGTTGTGAGGGGAGGCAAAAAGATCTATGTCTGGGCATCCCCATTTCCTTGTTATGTTGAAAATTTGTGGATCTAGCTTCCATTCGTGAGGATCCATGAGGTTTCTGCTTAGTTCGTCTGCCAGAGCATTTGTTTTTCCTGGCAGGAACTGTGCTTGCAGGTGTACTTGGTAAGTCAATGCTGTGTTCCACAAAATCATGGCTTTTCTGCAGATGGGGTAGGAATGTATGGCCCCCTGCTTGTTTATGTACCACATGACTGTGGTGTTGTCAGTCTTTATCAGCAGCTGTCCTGGATGAAGTAGGACCTTGAAGGCTGTCAAGGCATTTTGTACAGCTAGCATCTCTTTTTGATTGATGTGAAGATGCCTTTGGCTTGCGAGCCATGTGCCCTGAATACATTTTCCTGCCATGTGGGCCCCCCAAGCATAATCTGATGCATATGTTGTTAGTGTTTGCCTGGCTGTGGGTAAACTGAATGGCTGTCCCTTGTTGTGGTGACAGGCCTGTGCCCACCATCGAAACTCCTGTTGCAGACAGGGAAAGAGTGAAATTAATGATTCCAGGCTGTGGCAATGTTGAGCCCAAACACTTTTTAGGAACCATTGTAGTTTCCTCATATGCAATCTTGCATATGGAATTAGCAGAATGCAGAAGGCCATGTAGCCCAGAGCCTGGAGAATTTTTCTTGCAGATAACTGGGTCTTTGTTGCCATGCTTTCGAAGTAAGAAGTCAGTTGCCTTTGTTTGTCTGGCATGACATAAGCCATCTGGGCAGTTGCATTTAAGCTTGCACCCAGGAATATTATCTCTTGAGAGGGTACTAGTTTTGATTTCTTTTCGTTTACTGTGTACCCTAGGCAAATTAGTAATCTTTTTACAAACGGCATATGCTTTAGTAGAATGTCTTTGGTCTCTGCTTGAATAAGGCAGTCGTCCAAGTAGGGATATATTTGAATTCCTCTTTGTCTGCAAAATGCAATTACTGGTGCCAGGCATTTTGTGAACACCCTGGGCGCAGTAGATAAGCCAAAGGGCAGTGCAGAGAATTGGTAGTGCACTGAGCCAGCTATGAATCTGAGGTATCTTCTGCAAGACTGTCTGATTGGAACATGCAGATATGCCTCTTTGAGGTCCAAAGTTACAAGCCAAGCCTTCTTGCCCAGCATGGGCAGAAGCAGCTGCAGAGTCAACATTTTGAACTTTGGAACGTCCAGAAAAGTATTTAGAATAGACAGGTCCAGAATTGGTCTCCATGCTTTGTCCTTTCTTGGTACTAAGAAAAGTCTCGAGTAAAATCCTTGTCCCTGCTCTTGTTGTGGCACTGGCTGAATAGCCCTCATGTCCATGAGAGATGAAACTTGTTCTTGTGCCTCTGCCCATTGATTGCATGGCAGGTCTGGCATACCTTTTGCCTTTGGAAGGGTGTGAAAGTGGAACCTGTAGCCCTGAGAGACTATATTTAAGACCCATTTGTCCTGGGTGATCATGTGCCAATTTTGTGGAAAAAGTGCTAGCTTTCCCCCTAAGGGTGCTGCCAAAAGATAAATGCTTGGCACTGGCAGAGGGAAGTCATTGGGATTGTTTCTTATATGGCTGTGATTTGTTTTCTCCGCTTTTGGAGGTAGAAGCACCCCACTGCTTGGGCCTGTATGAGCCCTGGGGCTGTTGTCTGCCTCTAGGGCGTCTGTATCTGCCTCTTTGTGGCCTGTCTGACACAGGAAAGGACCAATTCTTAGAAGGCCAGTTCCTGCTAAATATGGGTGGCTGTACCTGCAAGAAATCCTTTACTGTCTGCATAGATTTAGCTTTATCCTCCATTTTTTTCAATACCACTTCTGCCTTAACACCAAACAAAGTATCATGCTGTAATGGAGCATCCGATAATTTTGCTTTAACATGATCAGGCAGACTCTGTTCCTTTAACCAAGCATGCCTTCTAATGACAGAACCTGTAGCAGCGGCCCTGCAAGAGGCCTCCAGTGAATCAAAACCACATTGCAAAGTATGCTTTCCCACTTGTTCAGCTGCATGCAATAAATCCTGCATTTCCTTGTTCTGAGAACATTCAGAATTTGTCAACATTTTCTGTTTTAGCAGAGACATTAAGTATTGGTGATATTTAAGCATATGAAACTGACAATTTAAAGCCCTTACAGCCAAGGTAGCAGAAGTGTAAACTTTTTTCCCCCATCTGTCCAGTGCCCTTGAATCTCAGGGGACAGGGTTTTTTGTAGCAGAAGACTTGACCCCTTTGGGACCCTGAGATATAGTTTCTGGTCAGCAGCAGGGTTTTTATATAGGAATTTATGAGAATCTGGAACCCTGTAGTATCTGTCTGGCTTAACAGGTTCAGGAGGTAAAGAGTCGGGAGACAGTTCGGACTCTGAAAATACATCATCTACAATGTCTAAAACAGGTGGAATAGCAAGAGGTCTGTACTGAGGTAGTAAAAGAAAGTCTCTGAGCCTTTTCTTAGATTCTGAGTAATCCTGGCTCTCCCAGTGGAAATGCTCCCTCATGGTATGCAGGGTTTCCCCAAATGAATAATCCTCAGGAGGAGAAGTTGAAGGAATGGATTCTTCAGCATCAGAATCCTCATAGGGAGGAATAGAGTATCCATGTTCTGAAGAGGAGTCAGAGGAAATGGAAAACTGATCAGAGGAATCATATTCAGTGTCTTGCCTAGGCCTCTTATCAGGAGGGGGATGGGAACCCCTGATCAAAGTAATTAGGTCTTCGGCCATTTTGAGCATCCGTTTCTTAGGCATGGAAGTCCGTCCTGGAGAATGCTGTATTTGTTTCCTTGTCTTTAAAGCTGTTTTAGTCTTTGTCTTGGATGCTGAAGTTGGCTTGATAGAAAGCTGTGTTGGTCTGAAAACACCCTCAGAAGCCGATGCCTGCTCAGTGGCTCCGGACTCATCTCAGGGATTAGTTTCCCGAAGGCCCAATACCTTGAGTATCCAGAGGCCTAGCTGTCTCCACGTGAGAGTCAGAGGCGGCCTGTGGCTCTGAGGTAGCGGGTGTCAGGGGCTGCGAAAGCGCCTCACTGAGAACCGGTGATTGGCCTAGAAGAGGATTAGCCGTCAGTTTTGGACCTCGGATGCCCGTCCTTTTCTTTTTCTTTGCGCTTTTTATGAACTCCGGTCGTCGGGTGTTCCGACGGCATTATATAGTTAAACCTTCGGCCAAAGTAATGAAAAGCAAAATCATACAGACGCTTAATAGTGCGTTGGTTAAATCTTGCACAAAACCGACAACTAGCAACGTCGTGGTCAGGGCCTAGGCAAGGAATACAGTAAGAATGAAAATCCTTACAAGGTATTTGCTTCCCACAATGGGGTACTTAGCTTTATTGAAGACTTCGGATCTGAAATTCAATTTCGAAAATCTCAGGAGTCGGCTGACCGGCACTTTCAAACTGCTTTTGCTTCGGGCACCGTGCAGCAAGAAAGACTGAAGAAAATGGCGTCGGCTGGATCTTATATACCCCTGGCGCACTGACATCAGAGAAGAGGCAACAGCAACTGACGTCAGACCAGGACTTTGGAATTCAGGCCGACTGCAGGTAGCCTGCCAGCAAAACAACCCAAGTGTAATGACTGCAACAGTGAAACACGATGAACATCCTCCAGATACTGGACCCAACCCACTTTGGCTTTGTCAACGGCAAATCATGCCTACTCAACCTGGTGGACTTCTTTGAGAAGGTAACCAAAGCAATGGATGATGGAAAAATGGTTCAAACTGCCTACCTTGACCTGGCCAAGGCATTTGACACAATATCCCACTCGGGCATTGTTGACAAACTGAAGAGGCTGGGTAAAAACTTGTATGTCACCCAGCAGATAACCAACTGGCTCACAGACAGGAACCCAGAAATTTAGAATTGGGGAGTCCACCTCTACAAAGAGGCCAGTTACAAATGGTGTCCCTCAGGGATCAGTCCCTGGACCGTCCTTTTTGGCATTTACTTCTCTGAAATAAAGGCTAATGTCAGTGGTATCTGGGTGACCAAGTTAGCAGATGATTGCAAATTAGGAGCAGTCACTAAATCCCACACTAACACAAATGTTCTCCAGAAGGGTCTGACACAAACAACTGGTGTTAGAGCCATGGACTAAAACTAAATGTTAAGAAATGCTTAACAGTATCCTTTGGGAAGTCATCCACCCCTGCTAACTGTCATATTGACAACACACCCCTTAGAATTGACCCGGCAGTCACAAACTTAGGGACACACAGCTAGCAATCTAGCCTTTGACCGTCACGTGGCTACAGTAGTAAAGAAATCATTCTATGTTGCACAACCTATAAACAAATGTGTGGCATCTAAGTCCAAGGAAGTCATTGGACCAATCTGAGTACAATGCCTCCTTTGGTATGTACCTAAAGTACAGTTTTGTACCTACCATAAATGTAGATGTTCGAAGATCCACATTGTTGCAGTCCTTACATATGGGTAGTCCGCTGTCCTCGGTCGGCCCGAATACCAAAGTATTAGGCTGACGTCGGTCAAGGCGCTTAAAACTGACATCAGGACGTCAGGGTACAAAAGCGCATGACCGACGTCATATCCTCAGTCTTTTCTTGCCCCAGATGTCAGAAGGCCCTAAAAGGAAAGGCCAAAGCCAAAAAACAGCAAAAACCAACCAACCACCCCTGCGCTAACCATATTTACAATATTTACAATATTTACAACCCAAACCACACAACCACCTCTAACTACAGAGGGGAAGGCGGGAGGGTTAATTGGACTGCAGCAATGTGGATCTTCGAACATCTACATTTATGGTAGGTACAAAACTGTACTATGTTCTTCATCTCACATTGCTGCAGTCCTTACATATGGGTAGAATCCCAAAGCAGAGGTAAGGGAGGATGGCAAAACTAAAAAGCATTAGGAGCTGCCAAAATGCCCTGTAAAATTGCAGTGGCAAATCCAGCCCTAGTTTTAGAGTAAAGTGGAAGGTGGTAATGCTTAGAGAAAGTATGCACTGAACTCCAAGTAGCTGCCTCCAAAATATCTTTAGTAGCCACCCCCCTTAAAAAGCTGTAGAAGTGGCAGTAGCCCTAGTGGAATGAGGCCTAATCCCAGCTGGAATCTCCTTACCATGATGGGAATAACAGAAAGCAATACAAAACCAATCCACTTAGAAATAGTTTGTTTTGAAACAGGTTTGCCCTGAGAACCCAAAGCAAATGAAACAAACAACTGCTGAGACTGCCTGAACCCCTTAGTTCTGCTCAAATAATATCGCAACTGTCTGTGTATATCCAAAGTGTGCAAAATCTTCTCCCCTTTATTTTGGGGGTTTGCATAAAAGTAGGCAAATGAATAGTTTGGTTTAAAGCCACACTAGAAACCACTTTAGGCATAAAAGAAGGGTTAGTACGCAAAGACACTCTATCCTTGTGGAAAATTAAGAAAGGCTCAACCGCCATAAGGGCCTGTAATTCAGAAACCCTTCTCGCAGAGGTAATGGCCAACAAAAAAGCAGTCTTCCATGATAAATATTTCAACTCGGCAGTTGCTGCAGGCTCAAAAGGTTGTAGAGTGAGTTTCTCCAACACAAAATTGAGATCCCAAGCAGGAGTAGGAGCTCTACGTGGGGGTCTTATATTCTTTGCCCCTCTAAGGAATTGCTTAAACAAAGGATGAGAAAATAATGGTGGGTCACAGTCATAGAGAGCAGAAATTGCTGCAGCATGAACCTTTATAGAGGAGAAGGACAAACCTTTGTCCAATAACTCAGTAAGGTATTGAAGAGCAACACTTAAATTAGGTTTAGAAACATCAACGTCCTTTGCTGTGCTCCAAATTAAAAATCTCCTCCATTTATCTGTAAACTTTCCTTGTACTAGGCCTTCTGGCCTCCAAAATAACATTCAAAACTTGTTGTGGAAGCTGAGACCCTCCAGGGTTTAAAACAGAATATGCCAGGCTGTTAGATGTAGAGAGTGAAGTTTGACATTGAGTAAATGACTGTTCTCCTGAGACAGCAGGTGTGGAATCGAAGGCAAAGGCCATGGAGGCTCCCGTGCCAGACTTCTCAGTAATGGGTACCAGTGCTGTCGAGGCCAATCCGGAGCTATTAAAATCATGGTTGGCTTGTCCTGTCTGACCTTCAGGAGTACCTTTGGGAGGAGAGGCAGTGGTGGAAAGGCATACACGTGAAGATTGCTCCAATTGAATGAGAGAGCATCCACTTTCCAAGCTGTGGGATGAAACCTTTTTGTGCAAAACTTTGGCAGCTGGTAATTTAGTGGAGAAGCGAACAGATCTATGTCTGGAGTTACCCATAACACTGTCAACTTTTGAAATACATGAGGATCCAATTTCCACTCGTGGGGATCCATAATTTGTCTGCTCAACACATCTGCTAAGGAGTTCTGTGCTCCTGGCAGAAACCTTGCCTGAAGATGTAGCTGTAAACTGAGAGCAGTCTCCCACAAAATCATTGCTTGTCTGCATAGAGGATAAGAATGTGTCCCCCCTTGCTTGTTGATGTACCACATGACAGTTGTGTTGTCTGTTTGTATCAACACCTGCCCTGGAAGAAGTAAATCCTTGAAAGCTATCAATGCAAACTGGACTGCTAACATCTCCTTCAAGTTGATATGTAAATGTTGGAAGTCTGGCAGGCCACGTGTCTTGTACCCATTTTCCATTTAGATGAGCTCCCCAAGCTTTGTCTGAGGCATCTGTCGTTAGAATCTGACTCGCCTCTGGTCGGGTCACAGAGAGTCCCTTGTTTAGGTGACATTCCTGAGCCCACCACAAAAATTCCTTTCGAATGCAAGGTATTATCTGAATGACAGTGTCCAAATCTTGGCAGTGTTGCGTCCATACATTTTTGAGATACCATTGTAGCTTCCTCATATGCAGTTTGGCATTGGGAAGTACCAGAATACAAGATGCCATGAACCCCAAGGCTTGA
This sequence comes from Protopterus annectens, assembly GCF_019279795.1. Classification (NCBI taxonomy): domain Eukaryota; kingdom Metazoa; phylum Chordata; order Ceratodontiformes; family Protopteridae; genus Protopterus; species Protopterus annectens. Next base: position 826,148,180 of record NC_056748.1, on the reverse strand, counting down.
AGGACTGTCCTTGCAGTCAGCCTGGACTGACGAGACAACTGGTGGAAGTAAAGAGAAAGATTCTTTTGTTTGTCCGGGGTCAAAAAGGCCATCTGGGATGCTGTATTCAGTCTCACACCCAGAAAGCACATGTCCTGAGAGGGTACTAGACTGGACTTTATTTAGTTCACAGAATACCCTAGGCATCTTAACACTGCCATCACATACTGTAAATGATGAAGAAGTTCGTCCTTTCCTTGAGCCAGAATCAGGCAATCGTCCAAATAAGGATAGATTTGTATTCCTCTTAGCCTGAAGAAAGCTACCACTGGAGCCAGAACCTTTGTGAACACTCTGGGCGCAGTAGATAAGCCAAAGGGCAATGCAGAGAACTGATAATGAAAAGTCCCAGCCCGAAAACGCAGATACTTCCTGCAACAGGGCCTGATCGGAACATGAAGGTAAGCCTCCTTGAGATCCAGAGTCACCATCCAGTGATCTTTGCCCAGTAGAGGTAAAAGCTGTTGTAACGTCAACATTTTGAACTTGGGAATGTCCAGATATGTGTTGAGGATAGATAAATCCAAAATTGGTCTCCACGTGTTCCCTTTCTTTGGTACTAGAAACAGGCGAGAATAAAATCCTAGGCCCACTTCTGGCAGAGGGACCGGTTGTATAGCTCCTATTTGAAGTAGTAGAGAAATCTGTTTGTGAGCCTCTAGTCTTTGCTGAGGAGGAACGTCTGGCATGCCTTTGAAAGGAGGTAAGGTATGGAAATAAAACTTGTAACCTTGGTGTATGATATCCAATACCCATTTGTCTTGAGTAATTAAAATCCAATTTTCTTTGAAGAGTGCCAACCGTCCTCCCAAAGGTGCTGCCAGGCATGAAGGATCTGGCAGCTGAAAAAGTAGGTCATTGGGCCTGTTTACAAAAGGACTGGCCCCTGCCCTCACTCGAAGACTGTGCAGGTGAACTCCATGTTCTAGGTCTGAAGGAACTCTGAGCTCTGCCCCTACCACGTCTAGATCTACCCCTAGACTGAGAATCAGAAGAAGGCTACGTCCACCCCTTAGCAGGCCAATTTCTACTAAACTTTGGAGGCTGAACTTGCAAAAAATCTTTAACAGTCTGCATAGACTTAGCCTTGTCTTCCAATTTCTTCAAGACTGACTCCACAGGTGGACCAAACAACACTTCAGACTGCAAAGGAGCATCCAAAATCCTTGTCTTAACATGGTCAGATAAATTCTGATCCTTAAGCCAGGCGTGCCTGCGAAGAACTGAACCAGTGGCAGCCACCCTAGAAGAGGCCTGCAAAGCATCAAAAAGTACAGTTTTGTACCTACCATAAATGTAGATGTCCGAACTGGATAGCATCTGCAGTCATAACAACTGGGTTGTCCTGTCGTCAGGCAGCCCTTCGGTCGGCCGGATTCCAAAGTCCGGGTCCGGCCGCTGATGTCGCACTTCACCCGGCGTCATCTCTCCTGGTCTTCGGGTATAAAGGCATCAGCCAACGCCATTTTCTTCAGTGTTTCTTGCCCCAGATGCCAGTTGCCCTCTTGGAAGTCTAAATTTTGGGTAAAAATGCCAATGTTTCCCAAAGGATAGAAGGCAAACACAAAAAATAAGCATGTACATATATACAAACAAATACACCATAAGAGACTCCCCCCCACCAGCTAGCTATTAGGAGGGTAAATACCCTAGGAGTACCACAGAGGGAAGGAGGGAGGGTAATCCTGACTGCAGATGCTATCCAGTTCGGACATCTACATTTATGGTAGGTACAAAACTGTACTATGTCCTTCATGGATGCATCTGCAGTCATAACAACTGGGTAGAATACCATAGCCAACTAGGGGAGGAGGAAGAATAGATTATGGTGTGGTTAGGATCCCTTGCAGTACAGCAGTGGCAAACCCTGCTCGGGATCTAGAATACAGAGGTAAATTATAATGCTTGGCAAATGTATGCACGGAGGTCCAAGTAGCCGCCTCAATAATGTCCTTGGTTGCCACTCCTCGTAAGAAGGCTGTGGTAGTGGCTGTTGCTCTTGTAGGATGAGGTCGTATGTTCTGTGGAATTGGTTTTCCATGGAAAGAGTAACAGAATCGTATGCAATTTCCTATCCATTTGGAGATTGTCTGTTTGGAAATTGCATTTCCTTCCCTTCCTGTTGCATAGGCTACAAAAAGCTGTTCAGTTTTTCTGTTACTTTTTGTTCTGTCCAGGTAGTAGTGTAGCTGTCTGTGTACATCCAAGGTATGCAGCATTCTTTCCCCTCTGTTTTGTGGGTTGGGGAAGAAGGTAGGTAGGTGGATTGCCTGGTTTAAGGACACTCTGGATACCACCTTAGGCATAAATGTAGGATTAGTCCTCATGGACACTCTTGGTGGAAGATTAGGAAGGGTTGTACTGCCATTAGGGCCTGAAGTTCAGAAACCCTCCTTGCTGAGGTTATTGCCAGTAGGAAAGCAGTTTTCCATGAAAGATGCTGTAGGTCTGCTGTTGCTGCTGGTTCAAAAGGTGCGAGTGTCAACTTTTCTAGCACAAAGTTCAAATCCCAAGCTGGCATTGGTGGTTTCCTAGGAGGTTTTACATTCTTGATCCCTCTGAGGAACTGCCTGAGTAGAGGATGTGAGAAGACAGGTGGATCAAAGCTGTATTCTGCTGAAATAGCTGATGCATGTATCTTGATGGAGGAATAGGACAGGCCTGTATGTAGAAGCTCTGCCAAGTACTCCAGAATGTTAGCCATATCTATATTCGACACACCTCTTTCAGCACTCCAAATGACAAACCTTTTCCATTTCCCTGCATAGTTCCTTCTTGTTGAAGGTCTGCGGGCTTCAAGGATAATGTCTTTGACCCTTTGGGAGAGATCTGGAATAGTTGCTGCTATGTGATGTGCCATGCAGTCAGCTGCAACGTTTTTAGGTTTGGATGCATGATGCTGTAGTTATTCTGAGTTAACATCAAAGGCATCAGGGGTATTGACCACATTTTGTCCCGAGACATGCTCCTCAGCAATGGGTACCAGTGTTGTCTTGGCCAGTTTGGAGCTATCAGGATTATCCTTGGACGTTCCTCCTTGATTTTTAGTAATACCTTGTGTATCAAGGGAAGAGGTGGGAATGCATATGCTGTCAGGCCTTTCCAGCTGAAGGAGAGCGAATCCACTTCGATGCAAGTGGATGGAATGTCCTTGTGCAGAATTTTTGAGCTGGTGGTTTAGAGGGAAGCGAATAGATCTATCTGTGGCATTCCCCATTTCTTTGCGATGGTCTTGAAGATGTCCGGGTGTAGCATCCATTCGTGAGCATCCGAGGTGGTTCTGCTTAACATGTCTGCTAGAGTGTTCTCCTTTCCGGTACAAACATTGCCTGTAACTGGGTGTTGTAGCTGAGTGCCAGGTTCCAAAGGTCCAAAGTCATTCTGCATAGAGGGTATGAATGAGTGCCTCCCTGTTTGTTGATGTACCACATGACTGTGGTGTTGTCTGTCCTTATCATCAAATGGCCTTCTTTGAGAAATGGTCTGAATTTTTGGATTGCCAGTTTTACTGCCAGCATTTCTTTTAGGTTGATGTGCAGGTGAAGTTGGTCCTCCGTCCACAATCCTTGCACGCATTTGTCCAGCATGTGAGCCCCCCATCCTAGGTCTGAGGCATCTGTTGTGATGGTTTGGCTTGCTTGATATTTGTGAAAGGGTAAGCCTGAGTTTGACTGGCATGCTTGAGCCCACCATAGGAACTCCTGTTTTAGGCATGGAATTAGTGGAATTTCTGCTTCTAGGCTGTGCCTGTGTTGGGACCATAAATTCTTTAGGTACCACTGTAGTTTTCTCATATGTAGTCTGGCATGTGGAACCAAGATTATGCATGATGCCATGAAGCCCAAGGCCTGCAGAACTTTTCTTGCTGTTAGCTTGCTGTGGTTTGTTAGTGCCAAGAAGTAAAGAGGGAGATCTTTTGTTTTTCTGCAGTTAGGAATGCCATTTGTTTTACTGTGTCCAATTCTGCGCCCAAGAATGTCCTTGTTTGGGATGGAATCAGCCTTGATTTTTGCAAATTGACTGTGTATCCCAATGCTTGTAGCAAGTAAATGACCCTTTGTAAATCTGTTGTCAGCTTGCTTTTGTTGTCCCTTGTAGTAGGCAGTCGTCCAGGTATGGATAAATTTGGATTCCCTGTAGTCTGCAGTGGGCGATTACTGATGCCAGGCATTTTGTGAATACTCTGGGCAGTAGATAAGCCAAAGGGCAATGCTGAGAATTGATAGTGCTCTGATCCTGCAAGAAATCTGAGGTATCTTCTGCAAATTGGTCGAATGGGGACGTGCAGGTATGCCTCCTTGAGATCTAGAGTTACCAGCCAACACTCCTTGCCCAGCATGGGAAGAAGTTGCTGTAGGGTCAGCATCTTGAATTTTGGGACAATGATGTATGTGTTTAAGGTGGACAGATCGAGAATAGGTCTCCAACTTTTTCCTTTCTTGGAACTAGGAATAGTCTGGAGTAGAATCCTTTGCCTTGTTCTGTTATTGGTACTCTTTCCACAGCTCTCATCTTTGTTAATTGCATTATCTGCTGTAGAGCTTCTGTTTTTGATTTGGAGGTAGGTTTGGCATTCCTCTTTTGACTGGTATAGTGTGGAAGTGGAACCGGTAACCTTGGTCTATGGTTTGCAAAATCCACTTGTCTTTTGTGATATAGTGCCAGTTCTTTGAAAATAAGGTTAATTTTCCGCCTAAGGGTGCTGCTATTTGTTCCCTGGTAGGCGGAGTTAGAATCAAGTCACTGTGATTGCCCTGTTGTAGTGGTAGTGGCTGTACCTGTGGCTCTGTTATTACCTTGCCACTGTCGTCCTCTGTAGGCACCCCTCTGGATTGATTTCTGCCTCTGGAACGTCTATTCCTGCCCCTTTGGGATCTTGTGGAGTCAGGAAAGGACCAATTTTGGCAGGCCAGTTCCTGCTAAACCTTGGGGCTGAACCTGCAAGAAATCTTTAACCGTTTGTACAGATTTTGCCTTTTCTTCCATTTTCTTCATTACTTGCTGGGCAGGTGTACCAAACAAACTGGTCTTATCCATAGCAGCATCTAATAACTTAGCTTTAACATGATCCGGTAAAACTTGTTCCTTCAGCCATGCATGCCTTCTTATCACTGTGCCAGTCATGGCTGATCTAAATGAAGCCTCCAGTGCATCATAGCCACATTTTAAGGAATGGTTACTAACCTGTTGTATGTTATTTACCATTTCTAATAGATTTTTCTTATCTATAGAGTCATCAGAGGACAGCTTTTTAGTTAACTGATCAAGCATAAACTCTTGGTATTGTATCATGTGAAACTGACAGTTTAAAGCTCTAGCTGAGACAGTAGCAGAGGTATAAACCTTTTTGCCCCATCTGTCTAAAGACCTGGCTTCCCTTTCAGAAGGAATAGGGTTTTTTGCTGTGGTTGAGGCTACTACCTTAGGGCCCTGGGATATAGTTTCGGGGTCTGCAAGAGGGGCCTTGTATAGGTGATGATGAGTGTCTGGCACCCTGTAAAATCTATCTGGTTTGGCAGGTGCTGGAGGTAAAGAATCTGGTGCAGTGCAAACATCATTAAATGCATCGTCCACAACAGAGAGGACAGGAGGTATAGCTAAGGGCCTGTGTTGTGGTAGGTGCAGAAAAGTCCTAAGTCTTTTTCTGGAGTCTGAAAAATCCTGTTCCTGCCATTGGAATTGTTCTCTCATGGCATGTAAGGTTTCCCCAAAGGAGAATTCTTCTGGTGGGGAAGCAGCTGGAATGGATTCTTCAGCATCTGAGTCCTCAAAATTGGAGAAAGGAGCCTCTGGCTGGTCTGTAATATCTGAGTCTTCCGCAGAATCATCAGAGGACACAGGCTCGAGGGGCTCTGCTCTAGGTCTCTTTTCTGGGGCTGAGAGGCCCTGTCTGGGTGAGATTGAGATCCCTAATTAAGGATATTAAATCTTCTGCCAGAGTAAGCATTTGTGAACTAGAAGTGGGCCTGGTTGAGGAGGGTTTAACAGGCACTGACTTAGTAGATTTGGCTGCTTTAGCCCTGGCGAAGGCCTTAATAGACATGGCTGCAGGAGGCCTAGCAGCACCACGTGCTGGGGTAGAGACATCCAAAGGGATGGTGTCTGATAAGTCACTAGTAACCACTGTAGTGGGTAAAATTTCTGAGGCCGATTCAAGTAAGGTAACCGGAACCTCAGTAGTAGTCATTGATTCGGCTGTACTCTGATCAGTTTTCTCGGTTTCGGCCGAAACCGAGACACTCGCGGTTTGCTTAACCATGGTTTCAGCCGAAACCGCGGACCGCGAGTGTCGGTCTTTTTCTTTGCGTTTTTTAATAATTTGGGTAGTCGGAGTATCCGACGGCATAATGTACGCAAATTCAGAGCCGAAAAACTGTTCAGCAAACTCCGACCGACGTCTAAGCGTTCGTCGGTTGAAAGAAGCACAGGCCGAATAGGCTGCTACGTCGTGGTCTGGGCCTAAACAAGGCAAACAGTAAGAGTGGAAATCTTTATGAGGTATTTGTTTCCCACAAGTTAAACAGTTATTGACTTTTTCTGACATCGGCTGAGGCAAGAAAGAGTCCCCAACGGGGTACTTAGCTTTTAGAAGTCTTCGAAGGAGTATTCGGTAGTAGTAATCTCTGGATCTGACCGACCGGCACTTGCGAACAGCTTCTGCTTCGGGCGCCACGCGGCAAGAAAGACTGAAGAAAATGGCGTCGGCTGATGCCTTTATACCCGAAGACCAGCAGAGATGACGTCGGGTGAAGTGCGACATCAGCCGAAGCCGGACCCGGACTTTGGAATCCGGCCGACCGAAGGGCTGCCTGACGACAGGACAACCCAGTTTTTATGACTGCAGATGCATCCATGAAGGACATCCACACTGCAAAGAATGCTTACCCACCTGTTCAGAGACATGCACCAAATCTTGTAATTCTTTACAGTCAATGCCTTCTGCCAGAGCATCCACCTTAGATTTCAATTGCGAAAGAAGAAAATTTTGATATTTCAACATATGAAACTGGCAATTCAAAGCCCTCATAGCTAAGGTAGAAGATGTATAGACCTTCTTTCCCCATCTATCCAAAGCTCTGGCCTCTTTATCTAGAGGGACCGGATTTTTAACAACAGAGGCCTTGACACACTTAGGTCCCTGACTAACAGTTTCTGGGTCCGCCCTAGGACTCTTATAGAGATATTTATGAGCCTCAGGCACCCTGTAATACCTATCCGGTTTAACAGGCGCAGGGGGCAGAGAATCAGGATTAAGTGAAGCCTCTGAAAATACATCTTGCACAACATCCAGAACAGGGGGTATAGCTAAGGGCCTATGTTGAGGTAAAAACAAAAATTCCCTAAGCCTTTTCCGTGAATCAGAGAAGTCCTGACCTTCCCACTTAAAATGTTCCCTCATAGAATGAAGTGTCTCTGAAAAAGAAAAATCCTCTGGAGGAGAAGCAGAAGGAGTGGAATCTTCTGCATCAGAATCAGAATAAGGAGTGTACTCCTGCAAGTCTTCAGCCGAAGACTCTGAATCATCCGAAGCCTGTTCAAAACCTTCCAACTCTGGCTCCACCCTTGGCCTCTTATCAGGAAGGGGCATAGAACCTCTAATCAGAGTAATCAAATCTTCTGCCATTTTAAGCATGTGCTTCTTAGGCACAGACCCTGCTGAACTAGGAGTGACACCAGCAGAAACTAAACCTGGCCTGCCTCTGGAAGAAGCCTTGGAAACAGAAGGAGAGGGCCTAACCCCCCTGGGAAGGGAGGGGAGTACAGAAACCTGAGAAGCCCCTTCAGCCTGACCTGCCTCTTGAGAGGCCACATCCTGCAAAATTAAAGTCTCCCCCTGAGACTCCAGAGAAGCCTCCATCGGAACCACCGGTTCCACTGAAGCCTCTAAAGAACCGGCGTCCGGAACGGACGACTCATCATGCCTGGGTTTAACCGCTTTGTCTTTGCGCTTCTTCGTGGAAGCGGGCGTCGGAGTATCCGACGGCATATTATAATTGCACCGCTTACCGAAGACCAGCCTAGCACAATCTAACCTTCGCTTAATAGTGCGCTTATTAAACCTAGCACAAAAGCGACACCCGACTACGTCGTGCTCAGGCCCCAAACAAGGAATGCACAAAGAATGGTAATCCCTATGCGGTATCTGTTTCCCACAAGAAATACAATTATTCACTTTTTCTGACATCCGGTAATACACTGAGGCAAGAAAAAACCAAAATATTCCCCAACGGGGTACTTAGCCAACTTGGATTCGGTCTGAAACTCCGAACTCGAAAAATTTCAGAATGCCGAACGGCACTTGCAACGCTGCTTCTGCATCGGACCATGTGGCAAAAAAGACTGAGGATATGACGTCGGTCATGCGCTTTTGTACCCTGACGTCCTGATGTCAGTTTTAAGCGCCTTGACCGACGTCAGCCTAATACTTTGGTATTCGGGCCGACCGAGGACAGCGGACTACCCATATGTAAGGACTGCAGCAATGTGAGATGAAGAACATCCATGCATATCCAACTGGAACATTCACAGAGGTTCTTCACTAAAAGAATACAGGGCGCAAGTAAAATGTCATATGCAGACTACCTCAAGGCCTTATCCCTGTATTGTCTCCTACAGGCTGAGGACAGATCTATGCCTGGCACACACTGCACTGTCAGACCTCATGTTGATGGACCTCCTGCATATCCACAGACATACAGCACCAGAACTATCCGTTCTCTAAAGACTTAACCATTGCCTGTGATATCAACAGGACGTGCTGGAGAGAGAGGTATGTATCCCAAAGATAACCCTATCTATGGAACAGGCCCCCCATACACGTGAAGCAGAGTTCCTCCCTAACTCAATTCAAATGCAATTTGGACAACTGGATGGGGAACATGAAGTTCATCCCTGGTTTGACACCTACGTCTCTAATGGACATAGGCAACCTGTAAATGTTTCATCTCCCAAACCCCTGTTTACACTCAGAGGGTATCAGAACTTGTCAGAGATTTAGGATGCATGGCTAGGCTTAAAAAGGCCCTTGTGGTCATTAGCCTAGTAAACCGATACAAACCCAAGAACCTATAAAAAGTCCTTAGAATGGATCATGACAGAGCAGAGAAGATTACAGAGGGAAAGGGTCTATGGGTGACAACAGATACAGGGTGCATTCCCGTCATGATTGCAAATGTTTAAGGACCTATTTAGCTCCATTACAGCTAGGACAGAGGTAGACTTGAGGGGGGGGGGGGGGGGTAACTGTGAAAGGACTTCAATGTTGCCCTAAATTTTATAAGACAGGTCACCACCATTCATTAAGGGACATCTGAAGGCTCAGGCAGTCATTTGGCAGTATATGGAGCACATCTGAAGGTTGACACATACATTTAATTTTTTAAAGCTAAAGTCTCTGCAAGCCAGCAGACTAGACTTTTGGTTGATTTCAAGAGACCTACTGCCTTAGTGTTTGGGGGGGGGGGGGGGGGGGCAGGTAAAAATGTGCTCAACTCCATATTCTGACCATCTAGGAATTTCTTGCCATATCTTAGGTCAGCACCAGGTGCAACAGAAAAAGGCCTGGTGTATAGACCCCCTTATTTAGCGGAACCCTTTGTTGATCAATTTTCTTAAACAGAGAGTCCAGACTTGTACAGATCACAACCCCACAGGGTCTTTTCCCCATCAGTATCTAGTGGGATTCTTTTATCCTGGAACTGCAGTCCCTTTGTACCACTGCAACAGCCCAGTTGCTAAGGAATAAGGATACTCAGATCAGGAAATCAAAAAAAGAAGTTATGTACTTAACATAATGTTCCACCTGTGCGGTCTTATTCAGCCTTCATCAAATCTGTGGGTCTCTGTTCTGAGCCCAGAACCAAATTGGCCGTCAGCAAGTTTAGGATTCCAAGCTAGAGCTCCTCCCACCATACTGCACAGCTCCTCTCAAATACCGGAGATAAAGTTTGCTCTCCGTATTCTCAGAATAAATACATGCCTAAAACAACAAAAGAGCTTAAAAGAATGCTCAGGACCTCAAAGCAGGAACAAAGGTTCCCAGAATTATCCAACACGTCCTTCAGAGATAAGGATGGGGAAAGGAGGGAGGGAGGGAAGGTGATGAAAACTAAAGCAGACAACACAGATAAAATGATATGGTGAGTAAATAACTTCTTTATCTGATGTTGTCTGCTCAGTTTTCATCAAACCTGTGGTACAGAATCCCCAGCTACATAGATACGGGCAGCCTCATGGAAGGATATTCCAAAGCACTGCAATGCCAAAACCAACCCTTTTCCTGAATATGATATCAAGTTTGTAATGCAAAATAATGGTGTGAGGAAATTGCCTATGAAGTAGCTGCAAAAATATCTTCTAAAGGAACTCTAGACCAGAAGGCCTGGGACGTGGCTATGGATCTCTTGGAATGAGCTCTGACTGGTCTAGGTAAAAGAACATTGTTCAACAAATACACGAGTAATACAATCCCTTAACCATTGAGCAATAGTAGCTTGAAACGAGAAGCTTTCCCTTTTTTTGGGATCTGAGAAAGTGCAAACAACTGATCAGATTTCCTGAATTCTTTTGTCCTATCCAAATAGAAGCAAAATTGTCTACGAACATCTAAAGGTGCAACCTTTATTTACCCTGATTTTGGAAATTTGGAAAAAACACAGGGAGATTAATGGATTGATTAATGGTGTGTATTGAAGCAACCTTTGGTAAGAAGGAAGGATTAGTATGTAAAGTAACTCTGTCTTTGTGAAAAGTAAGACAGGGGGTTTTGGAAGTCAACACTTGAAGCTCTGAAACCCTCTTGGCATAAGTAATTGTTACTAAGAAGGTTGTTTTCCAGGACAAGAATTTCAGCTCTGCCTTAGCAGCAGATTCAAAGGGAGGCAAGGTGAGAGCTTGAAGAACTAACGCAAGATCCCACTGAGGAGTAGGATCTTTGATAGAAGGTCGAAGGAGGAATGTACCCTTGAAAAAGGCTTTGCAAGGTCTGGAAGAAGGTATAGATGTAGCATTCTTCCCAATGTGAAAATTAAAATGCTGTTAGCAGCCACTTCTAAACAGTAGAGAAGCTGGCCCCTGAATGAAGAAGATCAGCTAGGAAGTCCAAGACTGCCGAAATGGGCACCGAAAGAGGATCAGTGTGAAGCTGCTCGGTCCAAATGGGAAAACCTCTTCCACTTGCTTTTACAAATTTTCCTGGTAGAAGACTTATGGGAAGAAGTGATAATCTTTTGGACTGGGGAAGAAAGAATGAATTGTCTAGCCATCATCGGAATTGGAGAAACCATGCGGTTAGTTTCAAATTGTGAAGATCCAGATGAATTTGCCCTGAAAGGTGAGACAGATGGTCTGGATGTGGATCAAGGGTCCACAGAGAGGAAATCAGATGAGATCACAGGAAGGTGAACCAAACCTCTCGAGGCCAAAATGGGGCAATAAGGATCACTTTTGCTCTTCAACCTGCATGCCTTCTGAAGAATTTTGGCAATCAGAGGAAGTGGGGGGGGGGATGCTTTAAGAAGACCAGAAGGCAAGGGCATAGACTACAGCATCTCTTGGTGACTGCCCCTGTGGAGGGATCAGAGCAAAGTACCTGCTGCACTTGTAGAAGAGAAACAAAGCGATTGCAGCAGGGCTGACCCCATCTGAGGAAAGTCCTATTTGCCACTGACTGATTCAGAGACCACACGTGAGTCATCAAAAGAACTCTGCTCAGGCTATCTGATAACATGCTGTGCTCCCACAGAATGTGCATTGCAATCACAAAGCGGTTGACACAATGTCCATTGCCACACTCTCATTGCTTCCCGACAAAGGGGGTAGGACTTTGTTACAACCGTGTTTGCTGAAATACCACACAACAAACATGCTGTCGGTCTGAATCACAATTGTCCCTACAGGAAGAAGGGACTGAATGACATGCAACATTAGAAGCACCGCCCTCATCTCTAGGATGCCAATATGCAGATTGCACTCCTGGGGAGTCCACGTGCCTTGAACTGTTCGTCCCAGGTAATGCCCCCCTCCCAGCTGGGAGGTATTCGTGGTCAACGTGGCAATTAGAATGGGAAGAATGAAAGGATGACCCTGAGATACTTCTGGGTCGTGAAGCCACCACAAAAGAGAATTTTTGCATACTCAAAGCAGTCTTATAGGATGACTGAGGGGATGATGCAGATGGGACCACTGGACTGACAATATCCACTGCAAGACTCTCATATGTAAACAAGTGGTCGGTAGCAAAGCTGCTGTTGCAGCCATAGAACCCAGGGCCCTGAGGACATTTGCTGCATGAACTGGCACAGCTAACATTTGTTTGATGTGTCCATACTGAGAGAATCCTGTCCAGTGGAAGATAGGCCATGGTTTTGTTTGTACCCAAGTGGGCTCCTATAAAATCTTTCACCTGCACAGGATGCAATTGTGACTTCTGAAGGTTTTAGTGATCCCTAAGTTCAGGGCCAGCTGCAAAAGCAAGTCCCTGGCCTGAACCAGTAGATGCGCCTGGATGGTGCAACTAGGAGTTACCTCTGCGGGGTGGAGAAGCAGATTCTGATGGCAGACGAGGTCTTTCTGTCTTTATCACTGTGGGAGTGTGCATCACAAACAGTCGGTCTAAACAGGGAGGAACAGTCGAATGGAGCATTGACAAATGTTGCCTTAAAGGCCTCTGCAGAATCACACAGCTGCATCCATGCATGGCGCCGAATGGCAATGCTGGAACCAGTCACCCTAGAGGAGCCCTTAACTGTGTGAGAGATCAGCCTCATGGATGCGATGGAAGTGGACTGCAGAGTGACCATATGGGAGGAAAAGGAAGTCTGTTCCTCTGCCATCAGACTCGGGGCTGAAGCTAGAGAGTTACTTAAGGAAATCCCTCTGTAGCCTCGTAAAATGGGAAAGGTAATTCAACACTCTAAGAGCAAAGGTGGAATAAGCATAGACCCTTTTTCCAAATATGTCCATAGCCCTAGACTCCCTGTTAGGAGGATGGATAGTAGAGCTTTCCTGGGCAAGCTCCTTTTTGCTGGCCGTCGCCACCACCATGGCATCTACTGGTATGTCTTTCATCCAGTAAGGTCGATCATTGGGTGTACCAAGAATCTTATTTGCTCTTTTGGAAAAAGGCTGTGCAGCATCTGGTCCCTTCCATGCCCTTGAAAACACCAGGGCATCGAAGAAGTCTGCAGGAGGGGGACACACAGGACATAGATGGGCCAGTCCCAAAGGTGTCCAGGAAAACCGACTCATCCGAGGTGGGGTATGGGGCCGAACATCCACGGCTCTGGTGATGAATTTCTAAACAGTCTCCAAAGAAGGAGATCTACAGGACCCCGCCCCTTCATGAAAGTCAGTGTTGGTCATGGGAAATTCCTCTGGGGAATCTAGGTGCCTCCTTTTGCAACTTTTCTCCTGGGGAACCTCCTCAGTGGGGTGCTCTGGGGAGGTGTCTGAAGACATCTGAGCTTCCCTAAGTGGAAGAGTCTGGAGGCCCTGAGGAGCTGGCTGCCCTGGTGGCAGAAGAGAGGTCTCTGATGCAGAGCTCAGGCAGGGAAGGGATGGATCCTAAACTCTAGGGGCCGGAGATCTCCTACAAGCAGAGAAGACCCTCTCTACCACTTTGAAGGCAGAAGGACTACAGGAGTCCCAAAGATGCCTCCTTTGTCCCGAGGAAGCAGAAAAAGTCACCAGCAGCACTACACTCCAAGGAGGGAGTTGGTGCAGAGCTGTTGAATGCAGAGGTACCGAAGGGAAGAGACAACTCGGAGAACTTAGGAGTCAAAGTCATCCCCCTCAGACTAGACATCGAGGCTTCAGCTCAGAGGCGTGCTCAGACCCAATGCAGTCTGAGCAGAGCAAGTCAAGAAGTAGTCTCGCTCGAAGAAGCAAGGACCATCGAGGCCAACAGGTTGGACACAGGAACTGACAGATCCAGGAGCTCTGAAACAGTAGGCCGGATCGGGGAAGGAGAAACAATCCTGCAGGGAGAAGCTCTGCTTGCAGATCCCATAGGACATGGAGCTGGGAGAACCACCATCTGGATCTGCGTATGGAGCAACTTCCTCAATCTGTTCACCTCGTTCTCAGACAAGCTCCAAGAGGACCTGACGGATGAGGGCACAAAAGAAGGTCTGGAATGATGCCTGGGAGAAACAACCCTCAGAGACATACTCTGTGTCACAAGCTCTAGCCCGAAAGAGGCAGCTGGGGCATGGAGCGGAGAAGACACCAACAGTGGAGCCAGGGAACTCTGCTCCAAAGGTCTCAGGGTCTTTTTGGAGGATCCAACTCAACAGGACAAGTTGCTTTTGCACATTTATCAAGACCAAATGACATTCTTATATCATCTGAAAAAGTTTTGACAACTGCAGTTGTGCTTTCAGGTCCTCATCTAATGAGCTATAAAGCTTTAAATCATCAACAAAGAGAAGATGAGAAGTCTTAAATACTTTTGTTGTTTTCTAGGAGCCAAATTATAGCCATGGCCTAAGCTGTTAAGTAGAACAAACAAGGAAACACAAGGTGAACCAATGACGAAGTGAAACCGGCAAACAAAAGTCCAAAGTACCAAAGCAAAAGCAAGTTCTACAGCATTGTATAAATTCTTTTAATAAAACAAAGCTTTCAGACATAAACGTCCTTTTTCAGTGTTCAACACTGAAGAAGGAAGTTTATGTCTGAAAGCTTTGTTTTATTAAAATAATTTATACAATGCTGTGGAACTTGCTTTTACTTTGGTACTAAGCTGTTAAAAAGACAGCTTAATGGGTTGAGGGCAAGACAGAATCGTAGCAGTGACAGAGAGTCACCCTGGAATATCCCTCACTGAATTTTTATCCCTGAAATTATAATTTGTCTTTTAACAAGGCTTAATTACAAAGTGGTCTGCCACTATTTCATGGTCAATGTAATATAGTCGATCAGCGTACGGTGTTTCTTGCACATTTTTAAGCACTCTTTTATTCATAAACATGGGATACTATCAAATGCTTTTTTTTAACAGCCAATGCACGCCATACTTAAATTCTTCCCCTTTTTACAGTTTTCCAATATGAATAACAAACGATCCTTTGTTCCATACAACTTTCTTTTATTGTCCTTTTATTCTATTGCCATAATTCAGTTTTGTTCTAAATGACTATAAACTGTCGGCATCAATTCCAGTGTACAGTTTATACGTCGCTGGAAGGCAAGTTATCGGTCTATAATTTTTTAAGGTAGCATGCAGGTTCACTCTTAAGTAGGAGCATTTATTTCCCTGTAGTTAGCCAGGTTGGGGTCTGCTTGGAGTGCGCATATAAATAGTTCTTAGTCGTGGCTAAATCTTCATGCAAAGATGTTAATACTTTAGCCAAAAGTTAGGTATTGCATCTGGGCCTGGGGTTTTCCAATTAGAAGCTTTTCTTATCTTTGTTTCAATCTCTCTGGCTGTTACTTAATCCCATTTCATATCCCGCACCTTTAAACTTCTTATTCTTTTACTTGTTCTATCCATTTAGCATCTTTGTTATGTTCCATAGGCTTTTCATAAATACTTCTCCAAAATGTATCTATTTTTTTTTGGTGGTCTTTCAATTCCTTTTACCTCGTTTCCCAATTCTCCATAAAACTTTTCTGGGTCATCAATAAATTGCTTATTTTGTACTTTTTCTTTATATTTATCTGTGTATCTTACACACTTTTCCACCTGTGGTGAGATTTTTAGTTCATTTGCGATAGTGCACGATAGATCTTGACCTGTTCTAATACTACGCATTGCTTTTATCATGTCCATCTTTCAAAAAAATTTTGTTGATCTGTTACCTCTTCTATAATCTTCTAACAGAGACACTTCTCTCAATTGCTTGATAGTTTTCTCTATTCATGCCTCCCAAGATGGTATTCGATTTCTCCCTTTCATTTCCCCCACTACCCTGTGTTCTTGTGGTAGAACTTTATCAGATATTAATTTTGCTGCACAGTAATGTATCCTGTTTACTTCTGTTATATCGCATGGATCTCTACGGACAGTCCTAATTACTGTGTTCATTTGTTTCATCAAACTTCTGATTTTTTGGGGTTTTTTGACCATGATTATTATTGATTATGGCTCAGTATAGGTGGCTTCATTAAAACTGTGGCGGTGGTGGTGCTGCGGTAGCGTTGTCACCTCACAGTAAGACGTTGTCCTGTTCGATTCTCAGCTAGAGTGTCTTCTGTGTGGTGACATGGCATTTGGGCGCACCTTCGTTAAAGGTTGTGCGTCAGGGCCAGCAACTCTGCATGTAAAAATATACTGCCAATCATTAGTGGACCGGAGTTCCTCTGTGGCGACCCCTCACTGGGAAAAGCCGAAAGACAGAATGAATAGGTGGCTTCATTAAAAATTAGATTTGCACACAACTGTGTACACTGCCTTTTAGGTTGCAGACATAGCTAAAAGAATCCCTTGTCATTGTCCTTAGCCTGGGAGACCAAATTTAAATTTTTCATCCAGCTTCCAGCTAAACCTGGCAAACCAAGCTATTTGCAATAAATGAAAATGTTGAATTACTTCTGGCACACAGGATTTGGCTACTTTCAGCAGACCAGAGTCCATGAGAAGCTCTAATAACTCTTGTTGAAGAAGTTCTGGGTTTCCACTGTGACCTGCACCCCTCTGTCTTCCTATCACTAACTGTCCCGCTTTTTAAACAACTGGATTATGCCTACAGGATATGTCAGCAGTTACACCTGATACTGCCAGTAAGTGGGTTAATCCAGGAAAACTTGAAAAAGGAGCGTTTTCACTGACATTGCTATATATATTAAAAAAAAAAACTCTGGTTCTAACCTGATAATTTGATCTTTAGTACAGAATCCTTAGATGAGTTATCATTATATGGTTAGGCAGGGTATATAATCTGACCATTCAAAGTATTTGAATTCTTATGTCATACACTCCTGTTATCGGTTTCAGGGCATTAGTTTGGTTTGGCTTGGGATCCATGTATTTATCTAAACATTTTAATATCAAGTATACAAAGTTTATGATGATCTTGTTCATCCAGTGAATGAGTGAGACTGAATTATGCATTTGTTACTGAACTGAGCACATATACGTTCATATTTTGGAATGCAGCCAATAAAGTTTAAAAAAAATGGAAGTGTGCTTTTCAATCAACTTTTATTAACATTAATACTGTTCCAACACACTGCATTATGCATTACAATCTTCTGCATATGTTAATATCACAATGCTGAAATATGTTACAAGCAGTGCGCAAATAAATAAATTAATAAGGCAAGCAATACAAAGCAGATCATGCACACATGCCACAACCATAAGCAATTTTAACTTTAGCCAAGACAATTATACAAGCAAAGAGATGAGAGTCTAGTATGATTCAGCACAGAGAAATACCTTCAAATTAAAACTACACAGCTACTGACTATCTTTTCAAATCTACTACAAGCTTTGCATTTAATCAGATATTCTATCAAGTATGGGGTTACGTACCATTGATCACCTCCTTCTACTATCTTAAAGAATAGTTGTGTAAGAACTTACCATAACCTTAGATGTCCTTCTCTTCCATGCTGCAGTATTCATAACAGTTGAGAGGTTGCTGCCTGCAGCACCGGACATCTGGCCAGTATACCAAAGTCTTAGGAGGAGGGGGTACATGCTACGTTGCTTGTCAAGGCCATAAACGGACGTCTGCTATAAAAATGACATCTGAACCCCTTCAGAAATGACTGCCGCATACAGCAGTACCCCTGGGAAGCAGAAAAGGAAAGCTTTTCAGACCCACATATGCCAACAGGCTAAATGAATCCAATAAGTGTGTGTGCGTTTGGATGTGGAGAAGGAAGGGAAAGACATTCCAGATGGACAATACAGAGCAAGAGGGGGATGGAAGGGGGGACTGAATACTGCAACATGGAAGAGAAGGACATCTAAGGTTATGGTACGTTCTTGCACAACTATTCTATGTCCTTCTATTCTCATGTTGTAGCATTCATAACAGTAGGGAGAGTACCCAAGCTTTAGGGATGAGCCTGTAAGGTAGGTAGAGGGGGCTGGTCTATGAGACCCTGTAGAATAAACCTAGCAAACCCAGATCTGGCTCTGGAGACCAAGTCTAGCTTGTAGTGCTTGGTAAAGATATGGACTGAGGACCAGATGGCCGCTTTCAGTATGGAAGCGTGGTCCACCCCTCCGGAAAAAGGCTGCTGAAGAGGCAGCTGCCCTAGTAGAATGCGCCCTCACATTGGTAGATAAAACCTTTCCATGAAAGGAATAACAGGCAGAGATAGCTTTAGAAATCCATGAAGATATAGTCCATTTTGAAACTGCCTTCCCCAGGGCCCTTGGGTGAAAGGAAATGAACAGCTGGTCAGACTTTATAATGGATTTGGTCTTGCCCAGGTAATATAGTGCTTTTTCAGATGGATTTTGTGGTTGAGGGAAAAAGACAGGGAGGTTAATGGTTTGATTTAAGGGCAGTTCATTAACCACTTTGGGCATGAACGAGGGGATAGTCATGAGGAAGACCCTGTCTTTGTGGAAGATGAGGTAAGGGGGGGCTAGCCATCAAGGCCTGGCTTTCTGAGACCCTCCTGGCAGATGTGAGGGCTACCAGCAGTGCAGTTTTCCAAGTACATAGTTTCAGAGATGCTGAGTGAGCTAGTTCAAAAGGTGGTAGTGAGAGTTTTTCAAGGAAAAAATTAAGGTCCCATGAAGGCGGTATCTGTTTTCTAGGTGTCTGATGTGGAGGACCTCTCTTAAGAAAAGTTTTACCTATAACCTGGATGCCAAGGGAAGAACCAAGGGGAGACAAGTGGAAATGGCTGACAAGTGTACCTTCACAGAAGAGTAGGTCAGCCCTGAATGTAGCAGCTCACATAAGTAACAAAGAAAAGGAAGTTATGTACTCACCATAATGTTCCATGTTTGTAGTCCATTTCGCCCTTCATTCTTACACATGGGTTCGGAGCTGATCCTCGGCTCCGACTTGGCCTATTACAAGGCTCAATGTCTTCTAGTTGGCTCGTGGCTAGGTAGGTATTCCATAGTGCACCAGTACAATCCCCAGATCTTATTTGCTACTAAACTATAGAAAGACCGAACTAAAGCTATCCAGAAAGAACAACAATAATGAAAGGTCTCCACCTGTTATGGAAAAATTATCCTGTCTCCAGATCCTTCCAGGACGGGGGTAGGAGGGTGGGTTTGTAAGAATGAAGGGTGAGATGGACTACAAACTTCTAACTTCTTTATGTTCTGTAGTCCTATCTCGCCTTCATTCTTACACATGGGACAGCATCCCTAGCACCTTATTCTTGGGTGGCTCACGGAAAGATACTCCTGCGTACCGTGGAACCAAAGGAAGCTCTACCCCTAGAGGTTAGGTCCAATTTGTAATGAGTAATAAAAGTGTGAGGGGGGTAGCCCAGGTCGCAGCTGCATAAATATTATCAATTGGACCCCCTGGCTTGGAAGGCTGCACAAGTAGACTGGGATCGTGTAGAATGAGCCTTAACCTTAAACGGCAAAGGCTTTCCATTGGAGGAATAAATGAAAGAGATACAACTCAAAATCCAATTTGAAAGGGTCACTTTGAAGACCTAATCTGGAGACAGAGAAGGATACAAACAATTGATCAGACTTCTGAATTCCTTAGTCCTGTGTAGCTAGAACTGCAATTGTCTGTTAAAATCCAACTGATGAAATCTGTATTCTGCTGCATTGGAATGATTAGGGAAGAACACTGGCAGCTCTATAGTTTGGTTCAAGTTATTATGAGAGCACACTTTAGGGATAAAAGATGGATTTGTGCAAAAAGATACTCTATCCTTGTGGAAAATCAGATAAAGGGACTTGATAGACAGTGCTTGTAATTCTGATACTAGTCTAGCAGATGTGATGGCTACTAGAAACAAGGTCTTCCAAGACACAAACTTCAACAGGCACGAATGAACAGGTTCAAAGGGTGGAGACGTAATTTTGGACAGGACGAAGTTTAGATCCCAGGAAGCCACCGGTTCCTGAAAGGGAGGTCTTAGCAAAGTAGTACCTTTAAAGAAGGTTTTACACAATCTGTGTGACATCAAGTTAAACTCATGTTGACCCAAATAAAAATTTGATATTGCTGCCAGCTGAACCCTAACTGTGGCAGCAGCAGATCCCTGGTGAAAAAGCTCAGACAAAATTTCTAAAACCACTGGAATGGATGCGGTGCAAGGGTCAACATTCCTTTCTTCAGCCCAGATAGAAAACCTTCTCAGTTTGCTAGTGTATAACTTTCTAGTGGAGGGCTTATGAGAAGATGTCAGAATGTGGGTCACAGCGGGTGAAAAATCATGAAGCCTGACTAGGGATGAAACTGGAGCAGCCATGCTGTCAAGGTGAGAGTGTGAAGGCTGGGGTGAAGAGAGTCTGACATGTGCGTCAAGAGATCTGGCACTGGGTCCAGAGTCCATGGATCATCTAGAAGATGAGGCCCAAGAAAGGGGAACCAAATCTGATGAGGCCAGTAAGGAGTGATGAGAATCAATTTGCTTCCCAACAGTTTCGCTTTCTGAATCACCTTGGACATGAGAGAAAAGAGGGGAAAAGCATAAAGGAGACCCAGGGGCCAATCGTGAACAAGTGCGTCTCTTGGTGACTCCCCCGGAGGGGGGATAAGGAAAAGTAGCTGCTGCATTTGGGTTGATCGGACTGGTGAGAAGACCGCAGCAAGGCTGTCCCCATTTGCGGAAGACCTGTTCCGCTATTTCCTGTTTCAGAGACCACTCGTGAGGCATCAAGATTGTCCGGCTGAGTTTGTCGGCTATCACACTGGTTGTCCCTGGGATGTGCGTTGCCACTAGAAAGCGGTGGGAAGATATCGCCCATTTCCAAACAAGAACAGCCTCCTGACAAAGGGTTTAAGATCTGGTTCCACCTTGTTGAGATACCATACCACCGACATGTTGCCTGATCGGATTGCTATCGTCCGAAGAGGAAGAAGGTCGTGAAGTGCTTGCAATGCCAAAAGCATCGCCTCATCTCCAGGACACTGATATGCAGGTGAGCCTCGTGATCTTGCCATGTGCTTTGGACAGTCCTGCCTATATAATGCCCCCCCCACCCACCCACCCTATCTGTGAGGCATCCGTGGTCACAGTAGCAACAGGTTGGTGAGGAAGGAATGGAGTGTCTGTCGTTAGATGGTAGAGTTGAATCCACCAACGGAGGTCCTTGTTGCAAGACTCTGTTAATATGCTGTGGTGGGATAGAGGCAGTTGTTGAAAGGACCACTGGGATGACAGAAGCCACTGAAGAATTTGCATATGCAATCTGGCAAGAGGGACTAGCATTATGGTGGAGGCTATGGTCCCTAAGAGTTTCAGCACTGTCTTTACCTTGACTTTCTGAAGGGGAAGTAGGCAAAGAACTTCTTGTATGAGATTCTGTGCTCTTTCTGCAGGAAGACAAGCTAACATGGCGACTGTGTCTATTTCTGCACCTATAGAAGTCACAAATTGAGAGGGCGATAAGGCAGACTTTTCCCAGTTTATAGTAATCCCCAACTGGGCAGAAACTTGGATGGTGGAATCTTAGGTTTGAAGGAGTAGATGCCTGCTGGGGGCGGTCAGGAGCCAGCCTTCTAGGTACGGAAACACTTGGAATCCTAGACGTCTCAGGTGAGCTGTCACTACTGCCACACATTTGGTGAACATCATGGGGGCTGTGGTGAGACCAAAGGGCAGAGCAAGAAACTGGTAGTGACTGGCTCCCAGCCAGAAGTGTAAGTGGCTCCTCGACGCTCTGTCCATTTTTATATGGTAGTATGCATCCTGGAGGTCTACTGAGCACATCCAAGTGTCTTTCCCTAATAGAGGCAATATAGACTGCAGTGTCACCATCCAGAACTTGTCCTTCTTTACGGATTCGTTTAGTTTGCTGAGGTCCAAGATGGGCCTCCAGTCCCCTGTACATTTTGGCACTAAAAGGAATCTGGAGTAAGTTCCGAATCCTATCTGGTCTGCAGAGATGGTTTGGATGACTCTGTTTGCAAGCAACTTGTTCACTTCTACAGATGCTTGATCCCTGTGATTGGGTGGAACATCTGGGATCCTCTTGGGAACGTGAGGTGGAAGAGAAAAGGGTATGGAATAACCTCTGGTGATAATTCTTTTTACCCATTTGTCTCGGATGATGTTTAGCCAGGCTTCTGGATACAAAGAAATGTGACCCCCGACTGGCTCCAGAGAAGCACAGCTGGGCCCCACATCAGGAGCGCTGATAGGGACGGCTTCTAAATGAATCACGGCCTCCCTGGTTTTGTAGTCCGCCCCTGCCTCTATTTTTTTTTTCCATTTTACATTTGTTGATTGGGCTAGTCTAACTGGATATATGTCCATTTTCAGTAGAGGCTCACGGAGAAAAGCTCCATGATTAAACTAATATAACAGGAATAAAAAGCAATAAAGCAACATAAACTAATACATGTTGAATACACAAATACAGTAAGGCTGCAGACTAACATGGTAGAAACTAGCATCAAGGAGTAAAGGCACATAATGCTAAAAATGATTAAATATAATATTGCTGTAGGTTAGCATAGTAGGATCCAACATAAAAAAACATGAATGCAAATTTTGGCAATGCAGTAGTTCTAGAAGCATATGTCTGAGGTATATAGTTTGACATTTGTTTTGCAGAATAGTAAGGAAGAGATGAAAGGCTCTAGCTAATTATTATGCCTGTTCAGAAATTTACACATATATAACATAATTGGCATATATACAAAATTGACAATGCAAGTGCCAGGAGCAGGAGTAGGGTTCCAAAAATGTACCATGGTAAGTTTCATATAAAAAGAAAAAAAAAGTACAGTTTTGTACCTACCATAAATGTAGATGTTCGAGGATCCACATTGCTGCAGTCCTAACTATTGGGTAGTCCGCTGTCCCAGTCGGCCCGAATACCAAAGTATATGGCTGACGTCGGTCAAGGCGCATTAGACTGACGTCAGTACGTCAGGGTACTAATGCGCATGACCGACGTCATATCCTCAGTCTTTTCTTGCCCCAGATGTCAGAAGACCCTAAAAAGACAGGTCCAAAACCAAAAACTCCAAACATTCCTGCACCAAAAATATGTACAATATATACAAAATTACCAGAGTATAACCTCACCTACACAACCACCCCTAAACACAGAGGGGACGGAGGGAGGGTAAATTGGACTGCAGCAATGTGGATCCTCGAACATCTACATTTATGGTAGGTACAAAACTGTACTATGTTCTTCAGTCCACATTGCTGCAGTCCTAACTATTGGGTAGAATCCCAAAGCAGAGGTAAGGGAGGCTGGCAAATCATAAGGAAGCAGGAGCTGACAACATGCCTTGCAAAATAGCTGTGGCAAAACCAGCCCTAGATTTAGAGTAGAGAGGAAGGTGATAATGCTTAGAGAAAGTATGCACTGAACTCCAAGTAGCTGCCTCTAAAATATCCTTAGTTGCCACCCCCCTTAGAAATGCAGTTGAAGTGGCAGTAGCCCTAGTGGAATGAGGCCTAATCCCAGCTGGAATCTCCTTGCCATGATGGGAATAACAAAATGCAATGCAAAACCCAATCCACTTAGAAATAGTTTGTTTTGACACAGGCTTGCCCTGAGAACTCAAAGCAAAAGAAACAAACAACTGCTGAGACTGCCTAAAATCCTTAGTCCTGCTTAAATAATAACGCAATTGCCTGTGCACATCTAAAGTGTGCAAAATCTTTTCCCCTTTATTTTGGGGATCTGCATAAAAAGTAGGCAAATGAATAGTTTGGTTTAAAGCCACACTAGAAATCACCTTAGGCATAAAGGAAGGATTAGTGCGTGATGATACCCTATCCTTATGAAAGATCACAAAAGGCTCTACCGGCATAAGGGCCTGCAATTCAGAAACCCTTCTTGCAGAAGTAATGGCCAACAGAAAAGCAGTCTTCCATCACAAGTATTTCAGTTCAGCAGTAGCGCAGGCTCAAAAGGTTGTAGAGTAAGTTTCTCCAACACAAAATTGAGATGCCAAGCAGGAGTAGGAGCTCTACGTGGGGGTCTTATATTCTTTGTCCCTCTAAGAAATTGCTTGAACAAAGGATGCGAAAACAATGGTGGGTCACAATCATAGTGAGCTGAAATTGCTGCAGCATGAATCTTAATGGAAGAGAAAGACAAACCTTTGTCCAATAACTCAGTAAGATATTGAAGAGCCACACTCAAATTAGGCTCAGAAATCTCCAAATTGTTTGCTGCACTCCAAAATAAAAATCTCTTCCATTTTTCTGCGTACACTTTCCTTGTACTAGGTCTTCTGGCTTCCATAATCACATTTAAAACTTGTTGAGGAAGTTGAGACCTGCTGTGTTTCAAAACAGAATATGCCAGGCTGTTAGATGAAGAGAGTGAAGCTTGACATTGAGCAGGTGACCGTCCCTCTGAGACAACAGGTGTGGAATCAAAGGTAAAGGCCATGGAGGCTTCCTTACCAGACTCCTCAGTAATGGGTACCAGTGTTGCCGAGGCCAATCTGGAGCTATTAAAATCATCCTTGGCTTGTCTTGTCTGACCTTTAGGAGCACCTTTGGGAGAAGAGGCAGAGGTGGAAAGGCATACACATGAAGATTTTTCCAACTGAAAGAAAGAGCATCCACTTTCCAAGCTGTGTGATGAAACCTCTTTGTGCAAAACTTTGGCAGCTGGTGGTTTAGTGGAGAAGCGAACAGATCTATGTCTGGAGTTCCCCATGACACTGTCAATTTTAGAAATACATGAAGATCCAGTTTCCACTCGTGGGGATCCATGATTTGTCTGCTTAACACATCTGCTAAGGAGTTCTGTGCTCCCGGCAGAAACCTTGCCTGAAGAGTTAGTTGCAAGCTGAGCGCAGTCTCCCATAAAATCATTGCTTGCCTGCACAACGGGTAAGAATGTGTTCCCCTTGTTTGTTGATGTACCACATGACAGTTGTGTTGTCTGTTAGAATCAACACCTGCCCTGGAAGAAGTAACTCCTTGAAAGCCATTAATGCAAACTGGACTGCTAACATCTCTTTCATGTTGATATGTAGATGCTGTAGTCTGGCAGGCCACTTGTCTTGTATCCACTTTCCATTTAGATGAGCTCCCCAAGCAATGTCTGAGGCATCTGTCGTTAGAATCTGACTCGCCTCTGGCCGGGTCACAGAGAGTCCCTTGTTTAGGTGACATTCCTGAGCCCACCACCAAAATTCCTTTTGAATGCAAGGTATTATTTGAATGACAGTGTCCAAATCCTGGCAGTGCTGTGTCCATACATTTTGAGATACCATTGCAGCTTCCTCATATGCAGTTTGGCATTGGGAAGCACCAGAATACAAGATGCCATGAACCCTAAGGCTTGAAGGACTGTCCTTGCAGTCAGCCCGGACTGAAGAGATAGTTGATGGAAGTAACTGGAAAGATTCTGTTGTTTGTCCGGGGTTAAAAAGGCCATCTGGGCTGCTGTATTCAGTCTCACACCCAGAAAGCACATGTCTTGAGAGGGTACTAGACTGGACTTTATTTCGTTCACAGAATACCCTAGGCATCTTAGCACTGCTATCACAAATTCCAAATGCTGTAAAAGGTCTTCCTTTTCTTGAGCCAGAATCAGGCAGTCGTCCAAGTAAGGATAGATTTGAATTCCTTGTAGCCTGAAGTAAGCTATCACTGGAGCCAGAACCTTTGTGAATACTCTGGGCGCAGTAGATAAGCCAAAGGGCAATGCAGAGAACTGATAATGAGAATTTCCAGCTCGAAAACGCAGATACTTCCTGCAACTTAGTCTGATAGGCACATGAAGGTAAGCTTCCTTGAGATCTAAAGTTACCATCCAGTGATCTTTGCCCAGCAGAGGTAAAAGCTGTTGTAACGTCAACATTTTGAACTTGGGAATGTCCAGATAAGTGTTGAGGATAGATAAATCCAAAATTGGTCTCCACGTGTTCCCCTTCTTGGTACTAGGAACAGGCGAGAATAAAATCCTAGGCCCCTTTCTGGCACAGGAACTGGCTGAATGGCCCCTATTTGGAGCAACAGAGAAATTTGCTTGTGAGCCTCTTTTCTTTGTAGAGGAGGAATGTCTGGCATGCCTTTGAAAGGAGGCAAGGTATGGAAATAAAACCTGTAACCGTGGTGAATGATATCCAAAACCCATCTGTCTTGGGTAATTAAATCCCAATTTTCTTTGAAAAGAGCCAGCCTTCCTCCCAAAGGTGCTGCCAGGCGAGAATGTACTGGCAGCTGAAAAGGTAGGTCATTGGGTCTGTTTACGAAAGGACTGACCCCTGCCCTCACCAGAAGACTGAGCAGGTGAACTCGCTGTTCTAGGCCTAAAAGAACCTTGAGCTCTGCCCCTACCACGTCTAGACCTACCCCTAGACTGGGAATCATAAGCAGGATATGTCCATCCCTTAGTAGGCCAATTTCTACTAAACTTGGAGGCTGAACCTGCAAAAATCCTTAACAGTTTGCATAGACTTAGCCTTGTCCTCCATTTTCTTTAAAACTGCTTCCACAGGCGAACCAAACAACACATCAGACTGTAAAGGAGCATCCAAAATCCTTGTTTTAACATGCTCAGCTAAATTCTGATCCCTCAACCAGGCATGCCTACGAAGAACAGAACCAGTGGCAGCCACCCTCGAGGAGGCCTGCACAGCATCAAAACCACACTGCAAGGAATGCTTACCCACCTGTTCAGACACATGAACTAAATCCTGCAACTCTTTACACTCAATACCTTCTGCCAGAGCATCCACCTTAGACTTCAATTGTGAAAGGAGATAATTCTGATATTTTAACATGTGAAACTGACAATTCAACGCCTCATGGCTAAAGTGGAAGAAGTATACACTTTCTTTCCCCATCTATCCAAAGCCCTTGCCTCTTTATCAGGAGGAACAGGATTTTTAACAACAGAAGCCTTTACACCTTTAGGCCCCTGAGAGACAGTTTCCGGGTCTGCCCTAGGACTCTTAAAAAGATACTTATGAGCTTCAGGCACCCTATAGTACCTATCCGGTTTAACTGGGGCAGGAGGCAAAGAATCAGGATTCAGGGAAGCCTCTGCAAAAACATCTTCCACCACATTCAGAACAGGAGGTATAGCTAAAAGCCTATGCTGGGGTAAAAACAAGAATTCCCTAAGCCTCTTCCTGGAATCAGAGAAATCTTGACCTTCCCATTTAAAATGCTCCCTCATGGAATGCAGAGTTTCTGAAAAAGAAAAATCCTCAGGAGGAGAAGCTGAAGGAGTAGAATCATCCACATCAGAATCAGAATAAGGAGGATACTCCTGCAAGTCTTCAGCCGAAGACTCAGAAGCCTCCGAACATTGCTCAAAACTTTCAAACTCAGGTTCCACCCTAGGCCTCTTATCAGGAGGGGGCATAGAACCTCTAATCATAGTAATCAAATCCTCTGCCATTTTAAGCATATGTTTCTTAGGCAAAGACCCTGAAGCACTAGGCGAAACCCCCACTGAAGCTAAACTTGGCCTGCCTCTCAAAGAAGCCTTGGAAACAGAAGGGGAGGCTCTAACCACCTTAGGAAGAGAGGGAAGAACAGCCACCTGAGAAGCCCCTTCAGCCTGGCCTACTTCCTGAGAGGACACATCCTGTAACAGTAAAGTCTCTCCCTGAGACTCCAAAGAAACTCCTGGCAGAACCTCCGGCTCTACTGAGCCTTCTAAAGAACCGACGTCCGGGACTGTCGGTTCTTCCACTCTAGGCTTTGCTGCTTTTTCCTTGCGCTTTTGGTCGAAGCGGCGCCGGAGCATCCGGCGGCATTTTATAATTACAACGCTTCCCAAAAACTAACCTGGCACAGTCTAACCTTCTCTTAATAGTGCGTTTGTTAAATCTAGCACAAGAGCGGCATCCAACAACGTCGTGCTCAGGCCCTAAACAAGGTATACACAAAGTATGGTAATCCCTATGAGGTATCTGTTTCCCACAAGAAATACAGTTATTCACTTTTTCTGACATCCGGTTAAATACTGAGGCAAGAAAAAAACAAAATATTCCCCAACGGGGTACTTAGCCAACTTTGATTCGGTCTGAAACTCTGACTTCAGAAACTTTCAGAACGCCAACCTGCACTCGCAAAACTGCTTCTGCATCGGACCATGCGGCAAAAAAGACTGAGGATATGACGTCGGTCATGCGCATTAGTACCCTGACGTACTGACGTCAGTCTAATGCGCCTTGACCGACGTCAGCCATATACTTTGGTATTCGGGCCGATTGGGACAGCGGACTACCCAATAGTTAGGACTGCAGCAATGTGGACTGAAGAACATCTAGAATATTAACTGAGAGGAGGCTTTATTAACCCACTAGTGGGTTACTGGAAGGGGAAAAAGCAGTATACTATACAGTTTGTGTCTCTAGGGCGACGTCTACCATTCGCTCCTCCTCCTCTGCCTCTGAAGGAGGAGTCACCCTATGCATCTGGGAAAAATCTCTGGGACTTCTTGAACCACATCTTACCATCTCTCTGACCCTTGGGGTATGGTCTAGAGGAGTCGGTAAAACATACTCCCACGGCAGATAGCGTTTTCCCTTCTTGCTCGCACCTGGTGAGTGTGTCTTTTACCTTAGGTCCAAACAAGGAAGAACTGTCAAAAGGGGCATTGGTAAAGGTAGACTTGAACAGCTCCACAAAATTACACAAGCGCATCCAGGAGTGCCTTCTAAGGGAAACTCCTGAACCCGCTGCCCTGCTCGCTCCATCAGGTGCATAAGAAACCAGCCTCATGGAGGAGTTAACAATGGAATTCAAGGTGGACAACTGAGCAGACACCTTATCAGGGACTCCTTCAGTAGATGTACCTTGTAGAGTCTCTCCCAACTACTTAAGGAGACCTCTCTGAAGCCTTGTAAAATGTGTTAGGTAGTTCAGTGATCCGAGTGTGAATGCCATTGACGAAAAGATACACTTCCCGTATCTAGCCATCATTCGAGACTCCTTGTTCGGCGGATGGACAGATGAAGTCTCCACTAGTTCCTTCTTAGTGGCCGCCGCCGCCACCACCATGGCATCTACAGGCACACCCTTGGATAAAAAGTCCTTCTCTTTGGGAGAAGACAAAAATTTATTGCGTCTCCTGGGAAATGGCTCCACAGCATCAGGAGTCTCCCACAAAGTACAGTTTTGTACCTACCATAAATGTAGATGTTCGAGTGCTAATACAGCTACAGTAATCACAGATGGGTTTTCTGCCGTCAGGCGGGTCCTCGTTCGGCCAAATTCCAAAGTCTAGGTCCGGCGTCGGTTGTTGTCGCTTTCTCTCCTGACGTCAGTGAGGCAGGGGTATATAAGACACAGCCGACGCCATGTTCTTCAGTCTTTCTTGCCCCAGATGTCAGGTGCCCCCAGAAGGAAGGCAATACATAAATTATATTTATATACATGCAATGCAATATAATACAAAATCAGTAGTTGCAAACAAATATACCATAGAAGGATAACCCAATCAGGTTGTATGAAAAGGGGTTAGGCCCTAGGCCTTTACCAAGAGGGGAAGGAGGGAGGGAAAACTGTACTGCAGCTGTATTAGCACTCGAACATCTACATTTATGGTAGGTACAAAACTGTACTATGTTCATCGTGCATACAGCTGCAGTAATCACAGATGGGTAGAATCCCAAAGCTACGCACAGGGTGGTAGGCACTAGGTGGAACTGGGATGAGCCAGAATGCCCTGCAACACAGCAGTGGCAAAGCCTGCTCTAGTTTTGGAATATAAAGGCAGGTGGTAGTGTTTTGTGAAGGTATGCACAGAACTCCAAGTGGCTGCCTCCCAAATATCTTTGGTAGGAACTCCTCTGAGGAAGGCTGTAGAGGTAGCTGTGGCCCTGGTGGAGTGGGATCTGATGCCTGTAGGGACAGATTTTCCATGAGAGGAATAACAAAACCGTATGCAGTGGCCTATCCATATTGAAATAGTCTGTTTGGTAACCGGCTTCCCTTGAGCCCCTACAGCATAGGACACAAAAAGTTGTTCTGATTTCCTGAAGGGGTTTGTTCTGTCCAAATAATAACGTAGCTGCCTATGGATGTCTAAGGAGTGTAGCAGCCTTTCCCCTTTGTTTTGAGGATTGGGGTAAAAGGTAGGTAAGTGTATGGCTTGATTTAAACCTACCCTGGATACCACTTTAGGCATAAATGACGGGTTGGTTCGAAGGGAAACCCTGTCCTGATGGAAGATGAGAAAGGGCTGCACAGCCATGAGGGCTTGTGGTTCCGAAACCCTACGAGCTGAGGTAATGGCCAGAAGGAAAGCTGTTTTCCAGGACAAATATTGCAAATCTGTTGAGGCAGCTGGTTCAAAGGGAGGCAATGTTAATTTTTCTAGAATGTAATTAAGATCCCAGGCTGGTATTGGTGGTTTCCTTGGTGGTCTTATATTCTTAGCCCCTCTGAGGAACTGTCTTAAGAGTGGGTGAGAGAATAAGGGTGGATCCGTGTTGAATTCTGCAGAAATGGCTGAGGCATGGATTTTTATGGAAGAAAATGAAAGTCCACTGTTCAGCAGCTCAGCTAGATACTGTAATACCTGAGGCAAATTCAGTTTTCTAGGGTCCTGGCCTTTTTTCTCATTCCAAGAGCAAAACCGTTTCCATTTTGCGGAGTAAGCCTTTCTAGTAGATGGCCTTCTGGCCTCCAAAATGACATCCTGCACCTCTTTGGGGAGTAGGGTCTGTTGTGGTGTTAAGGAATTTTCCATGCAGCGAGATTGAGTGTTTTCAGCTGACTGTGAAGAGTTTTGTAGCTGTGCTGAGTCAGCAGAAGAGGCATTAGAGGTAGGGACCAGGGAGGAGTATGTGTTAGGCTCCTCAGGAGTGGGTACCAGTGTTGCCTTGGCCAGTCTGGAGCAATCAGTATCATCTTCGGTCTGTCTGCTCTTGCTTTCAAGAGCACCTTGGGCAGAAGAGGCAGAGGTGGGAAAGCGTAAACTGTCCATGCTGTCCAACTGAATGAAAGGGCGCCCACTCTCCAGGCCTTTGGATGAAAGGTCCTTGAACAAAACTTTTCCAATTGATGATTCCTGTGGGAGGCAAAGAGATCTATGTCTGGCCTCCCCCACGCTTGGATTATCTTTGTAAACACTTGAGGATGCAACTTCCATTCGTGTGGATCTGTCATATTTCTGCTTAGATTGTCTGCCAGCGTGTTTTCCAAACCTGGCAAGTACTGGGCTTGAAGTTCGATTTGCCATTCCAGAGCCAAGTTCCAAAGTGTCATGGCTAGTCTGCACAGGGGGTATGAATGTGTTCCTCCTTGTTTATGTACCACATTACTGTGGTGTTGTCTGTTCTTATCAGTAATTGTCCTGGATGCAGGAGGTCCTTGAAAGCTGTAATTGCATTTATCACTGCTAGCATTTCTTTTTGATTGATGTGAAGGTGCTTTTCCTTTTGGGACCATTTGCCCTGAATGCACCTGTCTGTCATGTGCGCCCCCCAGGCGTAATCTGAGGCGTCTGTTGTGATGACTTGATTTGCTTGAGGTTTGCAGAATGGGAGACCTGTGTTTGTTTGACATGCTTGGGCCCACCATAGAAAATCCTTTTGCAAACATGGAATTATTGGTATTATTGTCTCCAAACTGTGGCTGTGTTGAGACCATAGGTTTTTTAGGTACCATTGAAGTTTCCTCATATGCAACTTTGCACATGGGATTAAAAGAATGCAAGATGCCATGAAGCCCAGAGCCTGCAGGATTTTCCTTGCAGTAAGCCTGGTACATTTTGCTAGTATTTTGAAGTACTGAGTTAGTTGCCCCTGTTTTTCTGGCGTAAGATAGGCCATCTGGGTGTTTGTGTCCAAGTTGGCACCCAGGAAAGTTATTTTCTGAGATGGTGTTAGCCTGGATTTCTCTTTGTTGATTGTGTATCCCAGAGAATGCAGTAACCGTGTTACATAAGCCAGATGTTCCAGAAGTATGTGCTTGCTGTCCGCTTGGATCAGGCAGTCGTCCAAATAAGGGTAAATTTGTATCCCTTGAAGTCTGCAGTAGGCAATTACTGATGCCAGGCATTTCGTGAATACTCTGGACGCAGTAGATAAGCCAAAGGGCAATGCAGAGAATTGATAGTGGATTGAACCTGCAAGAAATCTGAGGTATCTTCTGCAGCTTTGTCTGATTGGGACATGCAGGTATGCCTCCTTGAGGTCCAATGTTACCAGCCAAAACTACTTGCCCAGCATGGGAAGAAGCTGCTGTAATGTGAGCATCTTGAATTTTGGTACGAGTAAGAATGTGTTTAGGATGGATAAGTCCAAAATGGGTCTCCAGTCGGTTCCTTTCCTTGGTACCAGAAATAGTCTGGAATAAAAACCTTGACCTTGTTCGTGAGTAGGTACCTCTTGAATAGCTCTCATGTCTATGAGCTTTGAAATTTGTAGTTGTGCCTCTGCCCTTTGATTGTGTGGCAGGTTTGGCAAGCCTCTCATTTTTGGAAGAGTGTGGAAATGAAATCTGTAGCCTCTGTTTATAACGTCCAGGATCCATTTGTCTGTTGTGACAATATGCCAATTTCTTGTAAATAATGCCAGCTTTCCTCCCAAGGGTGCTGCCAGCTGAGACTTGCTTGGCATGGAAAGGAGGGAGTCATTGGGTTTGTTTCCTGTACTGCTGTGCACTGTCTTCGCCACCTCTTGGTGCTGGAGTTTGCCATTGCCTGCCTCTATATGATCCTTGTGATTGTCCTCTGCCCCTTGTGCGCCTGTATCTACCTCTTTGGGGCTTGTCCGTGGCTGGAAAGGACCAGTTTTTAGAAGGCCAATTTCTGCTAAAACGTGGTGGTTGAACCTGTAGAAAAGCTTTGACAGTTTGCATAGATTTGGCTTTTTCTTCCATTTTCCGTAATATCTCCTCAGCATTAGTACCAAACAGCACATCCTTTTGTAAAGGAGCATCTAGAAGTTTAGCTTTCACATGATCAGGCAAGCTTTGTTCCCTAAGCCAGGCATGTCTACGAATGACTGATCCTGTAACAGCAGCTCTACTTGAGGCCTCTAGGGCATCATAGCCACATTGTAAGGTGCGTTTACCCACTTGTTCTGCACTATGCATCATATCCTGCAACTCCTTCAAATCTGGTTGTTCAGGTTGAGACATTTTATTCCTTAACTGTGATAACAGAAACTGCTGATATTTAAGCATATGAAACTGACAATTTAAGGCCCTCATGGCTAGGGTGGCCGAGGTATATACCTTTTTACACCACCTTTCTAAGGATCTTGACTCTCTTTCGGAAGGTAGTGGATTCTTAGCAGTAGAGGCCTTCATTCCCTTGGGGCCTTGATAAATGGTTTCAGGGTCAGCATTACGGCTTTTGTATTGAAATTGGTGAGAGTTAGGAACTCTGTAGTACCTATCAGGCTTGACTGGGGCAGGAGGCAGGGAATCCGGATTAAGGCAAGCCTCCGAATAAACATCATCAAGTATGTCCAAGACAGGAGGTATCGCCAGAGGTCTGTGTTGAGATAACAAAAGAAATTCCCTAAGTCTTTTCTTGGAATCAGAAAAGTCTTGGCCTTCCCAATGGAAGTGTTCCCTCAAAGTGTGCAAGGTTTCCCCAAAGGAAAAATCCTCAGGAGGAGATACAGAAGGAATGGACTGCTCTGCATCCGAATCTTCAAAAGAGGAGTAAGAGTGTTCCTCTACATCAGAATGTTCTGAAAAAATGGAGCCCTGATCAGAAGAGGGAGAATCTTCCTCCACTCTGGGTCTCTTTTCTGGAGGGGGCTGGGAACCCCTGATAAGAGTAATTAAATCCTCAGCCATTTTAAGCATCTGCTTTTTAGGCATGGGGCCTGGAGATGGGCCCTGTGCAACAGGCCTCCTGGGATGCCTGGCTGATTTGGATTTAGTAAAGGCCTTAATGGAAAAGGAAGATGAGGGTCTAAAGACACCATGGGTGGAAGTGGACCTGTCCACATTAGGAGGCTCAACACTCACAGCGGCTTCGGTGGTTGTAGTCTGGGTAAGGGCCGAGGTACCTGCGGTCTCGGTTACAGAAGACACCGCCAAAGAAGTGTCATCGGTCGTCAGGGACTGCATAGGCGTCTCGCTGAGAACCGGACCACGTGTAGCCGGTTTTGGCGTGGTGTCGGTGGGGACCACGGACCTCGCGTGTCGGTCCTTGTCCTTGCGTTTTTTGGACAAAACGGTAGTCGGAGTCTCCGACGACATTTTATAATCAAAGGCTTTACCAAAAAAGTGTTGGGCGAACTCCGCCCGACGCTTAATAGTGCGTTTATTGAAAGTAGCGCAAAAGCGACAGCCCAAGACGTCGTGGTCTGGGCCTAAACAAGGTATGCAGAGGGAATGGAAATCCTTATGCGGTATTTGCTTCCCACAAGAAATACAATTGTTAACTTTTTCTGACATCGGTCTGAGGCAAGAAAAGTTTCCCCAACGGGGTACTTAGCTTTAATGAAGACTTCGGTTTCCAATTTTTCGTAAATTCAGGAGCTGGCCGACCGGCATTTGCGAACTGCTTCTGCTTCGGGCACCGCGCGGCAAAAAAGACTGAAGAACATGGCGTCGGCTATGTCTTATATACCCCTGCCTCACTGACGTCAGGAGAGAAAGCGACAACAACCGACGCCGGACCTAGACTTTGGAATTCGGCCGACCGAGGACCCGCCTGACGGCAGAAAACCCATCTGTGATTACTGCAGCTGTATGCACGATGAACATCTTCCAACTAACAAGGTCTAAAAGTTCATCGAAAGGTGGAGAAACCCAAGAGGCTGAAGGCGGAGACCCGAAAGCCTTCAGGTACACCGACTCCTCATCTGAAGGGGTAACAGCGGGCCAGCCGCATCTCTGCTTAAGGATGTCCAAGATGTCTGCAAAGGAGACATCATCAGAGGACGACCTGGGGGACCCTTCTGCCCTTCTGACTCCTCCAGGTCAGTGTCAGAGGTAAGAGACTCATCCTGTGAGTCTACATGCTTCCTATTGCATGTCCTCTTCCTAGGGGGCTTCTCAGAAGGATATTCCAGGGAGGTCTCGAACAGTGGGGGCCACCAACCAGGGGTTCCTAAGGCTGCGGGTCTCTGCTGTTGAGAGAAGGAGTAGGTGTTGAGACAGAGGTCGGTGCCCAAGGGGGAAGACTGTCGGTACCTCTGGGTGGAGCTGATGAGCGGGACAACACACTCCGCATCAAATCGAAGGCAGACCTCTCCGGCTCTGAAGACCTCAAGGCTCCGTGAAGACAGAGGAAGTCATCGGCTCCGAGATAGATGTAGGATCCTAGTTCAACCAAGCCGACACACCGAGAGGGAGACTCTGAACTGAAGAGGTTCCAGTCCAAGTGTCCCCATCGGGCCCAACTGGGGAACTTCGGCCCCTAGACACCACGGACGGCACCAAAGGTGTCTGAGCAGAACTCTGCACCGAGACAGCCTCAGGGGGAGCTGGAGCTGAGGGTTCCACAACCAGCAATACCGAACACGCCAGCTCCGAAAGCCCGGCATGGCTCGAAGTAGGAACCACAACAGGGGGAATGGACTCAGGTGGCTCCGGGACTGACTGGGTCGGAGCCAACAGCATTTTTAGCAAGGCAGATGACTTCAGACGTCTCAGCACTACTCTCTCCACATCTTCTGATAGGCTCCTGGAAGATATGGAAGACAGTGTGGGAGATCTGGACCTCTGTAAGATAGGAGACCTTAACGTTGGGGAGACCGGCAAAGGACCTGTGGACCAGCTCCGATGTTTGCTATCAGCAGTTGGCTCAGAAATACATGGGGCCGAAATTTAAGTCCCAGTATCAACAACCTCGATCAGCTTCGAGATCAGTGGAGCCGAGGAGGTAGAAGTCTTGTCCTGCTTAGAAAGTTTAGGAGGCGGTTCCGAAGCATCGGATGGCGCCTGGGATCGCCTCTTGGTAGGTTTAGTCTTGTCTTTTTTGGATGAATGGGACTTCGAGGAAGAAGACAAACTGGCCAAGTCTTCCTCGAAAGAAGGCTTGAGGAGACCTTTCAAAATTAGCTTGTTCTTCTGTTCCTGTAGAACTCTGGAGCTGAAGGAATGGCAAAACAAACAGGTTTCCTGCAGATGGATGGCTCCGAGGCAATACACACAATTACTATGGCCATCCGTAATTGACATTTTCTGAGAGCAATTTACACATTTCTTAAACCCCAAGAGTTTATGGTCTTTTGCCTCTTTAGACATGCTAACTGGAGAAGCAGAAAAAACTCAACACAAACACGACGAGGACTAGGTCCTCTAACTTAAATGGGCCTAGCTCTGGGAAGAGAAAAAAAGGCAGAGAACTAGGTCTTCTAACTTAAACGGACCTAGGTAGAGAGAAAGACTAGAGGTCAGAAACTACTAACTAGACAGCACACACACTAATACAGACTATGAAAATGAGCAAACTGTCTCAGTGAAAACTACGGTCAAACACTACGCCGTAGAACAAAAAGGGTCAAAAATATCAAAAGACCCTTTATGCCAACTGAATAACTAGAAATACAGATACATATCTAAGAAGGAAAGTCTAAATACTAACTCTCCAATACTAATCAACACTGCACATGAAAAACAAAGTAAATTGAGCGCAAATGCGCACCTTAACTGAAAACACCAAATATCTAAGTAATAACTATTTAAATTCCAAACTGCAAATATCAAATAAGGGCAAATGTGCACAATAAATATAAAAAGACTGGGGCACAGGATACCAACGAGAACAACAAGGCCAACGGCCAACCAGTTCTCAACAATAAAGAATCTAAAGTCAAGAAAAACACCAGGCAAGTCTGAAAACTACTCAAAATACTACTAAACACTATCAAAAGCTATATGAATTGTAACATTAAGTTGTAATACAGTAAAAATAGAAAAGTGTTAAACTTAACCACGGCCAAGAAGAAGCACATCTGAACTCGTAGACGTGGAAAATGAGATCTGGGGATTGTACTGTTGCACCATGGGATACCTACCTAGCCACGAGCCAACTAGTAGACTTTGAGCTTTGTAACTGGTCGAGTCGGAGCAGAGGAACGGCTCCGTACCCATGTGTAAGAATGAAGGCGAGATAGGACTACAGAGCATCCATAGGTACAGGAATAAGAAAGGGATCCTGTTTTTGTTTCGGACACCACATGCAGAATCTTTTCTATTTTGTAACATAATTTCTCCTGGTACTAGGTTTTCCTGTCCTCCTGCAGGACACTGAGTACGTCCTCTGAATAGGTGTCTGAAGGGGATCAGAACTTTATTATCCATAGAGTGAGTCTGGGGTTGACCTGAGGGTGTATGAGTGACCTCCTGTCTCGTATGAATAGGATGAATTTGGTGGAGTAACCTGTGGTAATTGCCCTTGGCTAATAGATGAAGAAAGAAAACCAATGCTGTCTTAGCCAAAAGGGAATTACCAGCCGGATTTTTGGTTTGTCCCTCTGAATCTTCAGGACTCCTCTTCGAATCAGAGTGAAGGGGGAAGGCATAAAGATACATACCCGCCCAAGAAAAAGAGAAGGTGTCCCACCCTCCACGCCTGTGGATGTGGACGCCTTGTGCAAAATGCAGGCATCTGCCTGTTCTGGGAGGAGACAAACAGATCTGTCTGAGGAATACCCCACTTGTGAATGAGATCCAAAAATACCTCCCTGTGGAGCATCCATTAGTTGGAGGGTGCAGAGGTTCTGCTGAAAGTGCCCGCCATCACATTCTCTGCTGAAGGAATGTACACTGCTTGCAGGTGAATGTGTAGTTCTGTTGCCAGGGACCAAATCTGAATTGTCAGGCTGCAGAGGGGGTAGGACCTTGCCCCCCCCCCCTGCTTGTTGATATAACAATTGTATAACTGCTGCTCAGTGTGTCTTAAACCTGAATGCAATGTTATGTATTGTTTAACTTTGAAAATAATGTTATGTTTTGTAAAGTGTTTTATCATAAGTACTATATGTGCTAAATGCTGGCATTGCTTATGACTGTAATCTGCTTGAAACTAGCATTTACTAAATGTTCAATGTGTATTATTATCTTGGAGCTTTTCTCCCCGGGCCTCCGCTGAAAATGGACATGTATCCAGTCGGACTATCCCAGTCAACAAATGTAAAATAAAAATAAACTAACAGGACAGTCATATTGTCTGTGACAACTTTTAAGGTGCCTGGTAGTAGGACTGGATGGAAAGTTTTGCAAGGTTAAGCGAAGGGCCCTCATCTCCTTGATGTGATCCCTTTGAGGGAGGACCACTCTCCCTGAACTTTGTTTTGCTTGTTGTGGGTTTGCAGGACAGCTCCCCAACCCAGGTCGGAAGCATCTGTGAAGATACGTTGTAAGGGTGTGGGAATGTGCAAAGATAAACTCCAGTTGAGGCTAAGGGGAGTATGGGTATCATGGATACCATGTGGCCTAGGACCCTCAAGAATTCCCTGGCTGTTAAGGTTTGGAGAGAGAGGAGTGATTGGAGGTAATGTGGGATGGCTTCCACCTTCGGGCAAGGAATGTAAGTTGCCATCTGATCTGCATTTATCCTGCAACCCAAGAAAAACAGGTCTTGGGTGGGCATCAGGTGAGATTTTTCCTGGTTCACAGTGAACTCTAGGCTTGCCAGGGTATTGGACACGATGCCTAGGTGGTGGTGGTGGAGTGTATAGCAATCCTGGTGAAGTATCAAGAGGTCATCTAAGTATGAATATATTTGAATGCCATGCACTTTGCAGTGGGCAATGACTAGGGATAGACACTTTGTGAATATTCCGGGGGCTGTGGAAAGCTCAAATG
Organism: Protopterus annectens; assembly: GCF_019279795.1. Lineage (NCBI taxonomy): Eukaryota > Metazoa > Chordata > Ceratodontiformes > Protopteridae > Protopterus > Protopterus annectens. Next base: position 826,109,360 of record NC_056748.1, on the reverse strand, counting down.
GCAATGCAGAAAATTGAAAATGCAAGGAACCCACTAAAAAGCGTTGAAACTTCCTGTAGTTGGGGTGAATAAGGATATGGAGGTAAGCATCCTTCAGATCCAGGGATACCATGAAGGCTTGGTAAGGAATGAGGGGATAAGAGATGATGCAAGGTAAGCATTTTGAAAGTAGGCAGCTTGAGGAATAGATTGAGTACAGACAAATCCAGGATTGGCCTCCAAGGGCCATCTTTCCTTGGAACCAAAAACATCCTTGAGTAAAATCCCTTGTTTGTATGTTCCAGAAGTACTCTTTCTATGGTGTGCTGAGTTTGAAGCTGTTCTACACCTGGGGGGGAAGAGATGAAGCTGATTTGTGGGCAGCTGGGGTATCCTCTGAAAGGGAGGAAGTGTCCACCAAGTCAAAGTATCCTTTTTGGATGATGGAAAGGACCCAAGCCGCTGAGGTCATTTTCTGGCTGGAGGGAAGGGAAAGGGTGAGGCAGAGGGATAAGAGAGTGGAGTTGGGTAATGGGTTTGAATCACAGTGGAGGAGTTCTGTCTTGGTCAGGCTGCCTCTGAAAAGGAGTTGGGGTGGAGACAGAAGATGGTTTAGGAGTGGAATGTCTCCTAGGTTGCCTCCATCTCTTGTGCTGTTAGGTGTTGGAATGAGGGGATTGCCTCCTAACAAAGGAGGTCCTTTGAGGATAGTTCCTATGATATTTAGGAACAGGAGAGACTAGTAAATGTTTTAAGATTTTGTAGCTCCTTGCCCTTACCCTGTAGGGATTTAAAGAGCTCTGTAGAAGCTGCACCAAAAAGTGCCTTACTATCAAGCAGTGCATCTAGCAATTTGGTATGGACATCCATAGGAAGGGGCTGTAGCCTCACCCAAGAATATCTTCTCAGGACAGAACCTGAAGCTGCAGATTTGGAGGATGTCTCTACCACATCATAACTGCACTTTATGGAGTGCCTGGTCACCTGAGAGGCGGTAGAGAGCAGGGCAGAGAGTTGTAACTTAGCCGGATAGTCTGGCACATCTGGAATGAGTGCAGAGGCTTTAGATAGGGTATCTAAAACAAACCTAGCCATGTGAATTTGACAGTTTAGTGGCTAGAGCAGAAGTAGTATACACCTTCTTGCCTAATCTAGCCATAAATTTTGTCCTTGTCCATGAGGAACGAAGAAGTAGAGGGCAGCCGCCTGGATGACTTATCTGCTGACACTGCAATGACAGCAGGGTCTGCAGGGGGGTTCTTGAATAGGAAGTGTGTACCGTGAGGAACCTTATGGAATCTATCTGGACGCTTTGAGGCTGGGGGCTGAGATGCCACCAGAAAAGAATCATGAAAGGCTGGGAGCAGGGGAGGGACTGCAGCTGGAGAAGGGTGGTCCATCTGCAAAAATTCAAAGCATCTCCTTTTAGTTTCAGAGACAAATGAGGCCTGCCATTTAAAGTGCTCGCTCATCAGGGAAATGGTGTCACCAAAGGAAAATTCCTCTCCTGGAGACTTAGGACTAATGGAATCCCCCTCTTCAGGGGGTAATGAAGTCCTTGGGGGATTCTATGTGGGAGCAATAGGTAAGAAATTCATCAGTAGGAGAGAGTTCCACTTCAGAATCCTCTAAGGTCTATGAAGTAGTAGGGACTAGAGGAGATACCTGAGACTGGAGGGCTTTGAAGGCCCTGAAAAGATTCTGGGAAAAAAAATTCCCATCCAGGAGTTGGGTCAGCTTCTTTTTGCTTCCTAGGTTTCAATTTCTGTTTCCTCTTCAGAGGAGTAGAGGGATGTGCTAATTAGAGGCTGACGCTTGAGAGGATGGAGGGAGTAGAGTAGGCCCTGCCGACATCCCGAGCCGTGACTCCCCTTCGCCATCAGGAACTGATGACTAATCTACCTCAGTGGACGCACTCTGCATTTCCGCCGAACCAGCTTCCACCAAGGTTCCTGGTTCTAGATGTGAAATGGGCGACCGATGAGACCCCTGGGCTAACATCCACTTTGAGAGTCTCACTGGACTCCTGAGGTGCAGCATGGGCGTCTGGCCTAACTTTCTTGACCTTACTTTCTTGACCTTCTTCCAAGGCGGCTCGATGGAGGCGCGTACCTCACCCTCAATCCCTAGAGCTGGATGCCTGAGCTTCTGATTTTCTAAATAAAGCTTTAATGCAGCCAGACGGCTGCGAAGCTTTTTAGGTACAAACGACTTGCAGATATCACAAGACGTATGGTCGTGGCCTTCACCTAAGTAGACTAAGTACTTATCTTGAGTGTCCTTATGTGGAATTTGTCTTCCACAAGCACACTTCCCCTTCCTAGCTGACATGTACGTTTGAAAAGGAAAGGAAGGTAATAAAAAAACCAAAGGGGTACTTATCTGTAATGGATGGCTGAGACAACAAACAAACTGATTCCAGGAGCTGGTGATCGGAGGTCCGTAGATCACTGTGGCAGAAAAGTGCTGAAGGGGGTATATGTGCAGACATCACTTTTATAGCCGTCAGTTTATAGCCTTGACGAGCAATGTAGCATGTACCCCTGCTCCTAAGACTTTGGTATACTGGCCGGAAGTCCGGTGCTGCAAGATGGTGAAGCAGAGGGCTAGACTTGTAAAATCTCTAGGGCCATTAGCCTAGTACACACCTATGTAAAGGCTCCAGGGCCTGTAGGACACACCTATGAATACTGCAACATGAGAATAGTCGTTATGTCTCCAAAAAATACAATCAGATAGGTTACAATTCATCCTTTGAGGCTATCCCACAAGGACGATGTTTCTGCAAACCTCCAGTCTGAAAGATGCAGAATAATAAAAAAAAAACAAATAATCTCCGTGGTATCCCCGAAGTCACAAACAACCCATTAAATAAGTATAGTGGGTCCAAAAACAAGACAGTGTAAAAAAAACTTCTCTGTGTGGAAGATTTTCAGTCCATATATCTCTAGTTAATCATTGTATATTAGTAGAAGTAGCAAACTTAAACTCGTCTTAAGTCAAAAATATAATAAATATATAATTTGAAATATTGTACAGAATTATTACTAGGTATTCGAAAGTAATCCAAGCAAGGAAGGCACTCTGTTTCCAGTCAAAAATCCTTTATTAAGTACACAGATAAGCGATCCAAGTAAAACAAAAATAGAGTAATAATTTCCTCACAAGCTTTCTAAATATATATATATATATATATATATATATATATATATATACACACATATATATATACTTTTTATCAGGCAAGGGAGTGGTTTACTGTGCTGTACAACAAAGTGTTATTGGTACACATGTTAAATTCACATCTCTTCCCCCATCAGTGTGACATTCGAGCTGGTCCTGCCCTATTCAGTAGCGGTCATAATAATATAACCCTTAAATACTTTAAATAAAATTTATAATGATGTGGTACCTCTTATTTAACCAGATTACTAAGTAGATTATTAAGTCTGTGATTTCATCCAAGACCATATACTACATGTCTGGAAATATATCAATCTTACTCCATTTGACAATCAAAAATAGATATAAATATATACATATACACTTTGCATGTAAAAAATCAATTGTAAAAAAACATTTTTTTAATTTTTTTTTTAATATTAATTATTTTTTATGTAAAAAATTAATTGTAAATTGTATGGACTAAGTTCCAGCCATGTAGTACATGGTCTTGGATGAAATCACAGACTTAATCTATTTAGTAATCTGGATGGGGAAGGGATGTGAATTTAACATGTGTACCAATAACACTGTTTTACAGCACAATAAACCACTTTTTTTTTTTTCTTTTTTTTTTATACTTAAAACAAGTTTAAGTTCGCTACTTCTACTACTATTGTCTGATCTGATTAATATACCGTGATTAACTAGAAATATAGGGACTGAAAATCTTCCACACAGAAAAGATGCAGAATGAACACAGATATAGACATTGAGGCAAATTTGATGGAAACGGATGGAGAAATCCTAAATAGGCTTACTAAATGCAACCCTTTTGATTTCCAACTTCTGGTCGTTATTTGCTAAAAAGTTACCAACAATTTCATGTTTTGCAAACCTATGCTTGCTCCCACACCTGGAAGGTCAACTGTAAAGACAAACATGTTAATCCTGCCTCAAACTAGCTTACTGACTTAAATGTTAACATACAGTCCTAATATTAACTGCTGCACTCTGCTGTTTAAATACTGTGCTCTTTTTAGTACTTACAGAGTATGACATTGGAATTCTGGTGTTTGGCACCAATTTGACTTTTCCTTCACTCGTTAAGTTTACATCTACGATCCGATTGCCATTGTAACCAATTTCAAGTTTTTTGTAAGTCCACAGGTAATAATCTTCACCATTCTCATCTGCTTCACCAACAATACCTGAAAGGAATAAAAAATGTTAAAACATGTTAGATGATCTTGTCCATTAAATAACAGCAAGAAATACTTTAATCACACTTTAGGAAACAGGATTCATTTACCCAAGAGTGGAGCCAGACAAAGGGGTATGGTATTGTTTTTTTTTTCAGAATACTTTGCAAAGAAACTGTACTGCCATCCCTGTAGCATCACCATCATTTATCATTATTTTGGAGCATCACCACTTGTACTACAAAATCCCTTAAACTCATCATATTTACGCAACTCTGTTAAAAAAAAAAACTGAGGTAGAAGTTCCCACAAACACACAACTGCACACAAAATCCTCACTTAAAATTAGTAATTAAACATAACATTAAAATGATAAAAGAATGAAAAGAAACACTTGACTGCAACTAGCCTGTCAGAAAAAGGAAAACTGACCTAATCATAACTAAGAAAACATTAAACTAACTATAAAACCAACATATCTTAAGATTACCCTCAGAAGACTAAAAAAAAAAAATTAAGAAGCAATATCAGTAATGGAACAGAAATCCATTCATAAGACACTACACTCACAAATCTACAAAAACTTTACCACAACCTACCATCAATGGGAAATGGTAACTGCAAATACAAAAATAAAAAAGAAAGAAAGTAGGAGGTAATAAATGAAACTTGTAAGGCTCTGATTTGTGAAAGACATGGAGTATCTTGTACTAGGGTTGAGAACTCATTCATCATGAAATTCATTCCCTACAACTACAGTACAAGATCTCATTTACCACATACTAGAAAGTGCAGAAAATACAATCAGATAAGCCCCGAGTCATCCTTTAAGCTATCCCATAAACATTACGTTTTTATGAACATTCAAACTGACAGATGGCGATACACATACGCACACTCTATAAACCCCTCGTGTCTTTGTGTATGTATGTATGTACACGTGCATGTGTGTGTATACATGTGAGTGCATTGTTTTAGTGTGTTTCATTGTACCTTCTGTACAGTGAATATTTAGGAAGGAAGCTGGTTTTACTGAGCTGCCAGTTCAGTGCACGATGATGACATTTGCTTTGGGAAATCTCTATGCAGTAAGGAGTGGCATTTTGCCCTTTCCCCACTATTTTGTAATCTAGGAGTTGGTATATATAATTACCAGGAAGTAGGGTAAATAAAGCAATGATTCTGAATGTCAACCATTTGTGGTTGATACACTGTATGCTGATGTAGTGGGTCAGGAAGTTGCAAAATATAAAGTTTACCTGTTTGAACGAGCAAAAAAAGATGGCATATGTAATCACAAATCATCTGATCACACATACCTATTTTTTTTTTCTTTTTTGTGGAACAATGCAGTACAGCTGGTATCAGCTAATTTCCCCTCTGCCCACTGTGGTGTGATCTTGGATTAAGTACGTATAATTAAGAAAGGGTGTGAGGGGTGGAGGGAGAAAGTACAGTTGTGTACACTTACCATAAATGTAGATGTTAGAGTGTATTCACTGTTGCAGTCATTACATTTGGGTAATCTGCTGGCAGGTTGCCCTCAGTCGGCCTGAATTCCAAAGTCTTGGGCCCTGCTTCGGTTACTGTCTCCTCTTCCATGACGTCAAGGGTATAAAACATGCAGCCGCCATTTTCATTAGTTTTTTTTTCCCCCGATGTTGTAGCAATATTATATATATTTTTTTGCCCCCGATGTTGTAGCAATATTATATATATATATATATATATATATATATATATATATATATATATATATATATAAATATATAAATAAATATACAAGCATCAATATAAACTTTACTTTCATCTACAAGCAAATACACCACATAGGTTGTAGAAAATAGAGAAGGAAAGATAAACTTTAGAATGACAGGGGGAGGGAGGGTAACCTGGACTGCAACAGTGAATACACTCGAACATCTACATTTATGGTAAGTGTACACAACTGTACTATGTTCTTCGTGTTTCACTGTTGCAGTCATTACATTTGGGTAGAATCCCAAAGCTATGGTTGGGAGGCTGAAGCTAAACAGCATTAGGGGCGGCTATAAGGCCCTGCAGCACTGCAGTGGCAAAGCCTACCCTACACTTAAAGAGGCAAATGGTAATGCTTTGTAAAGGTGTGAACAGAACTCCCAAGTAGCAGCCTCTAGAATGTCTTTGGTTGGTACTCCTCTGAGAAAGGCTGCTGAAGTAGCTGCAGCTCTGGTGGAATGAGACCTAATGCCCTCGGGCACAGGTTTACTATGGTGTAACTAGCAGAAACTGATGCAGTGGTGTATCCACTTTGAAATTGTCTGCTTTGAAATAGCCTTTCCTTCTGATCCTGCAGCATATGACACTAGTAATTGCTCAGTTTTTCTTAGAGCTTTAGTCCTGCTCAAGTAGAATCTTAACTGTCTGTGTACATCCAAGGAATGCAGAATTCTCTCCCCTTTGTTCTGCGGATTTGGATAAAAAGTTGGCAGATGAATTGTTTGGTTAAGAGCCACACTGGAAACCACCTTGGGCATGAAAGTAGGATTTGTCCTCAGAGACACCCTGTCTGGGTAAAAAATGATAAAAGGCTCTACAGCCATGAGGGCCTGTAGCTCTGAAACTCTTCTTGCTGAAGTAATTGCTAGTAGCAGAGCTGTCTTCCATGATAAGAACTTCATATCAGCGGTAGCAGCTGGTTCAAATGGAGGCAGGGTGAGCTTTTCCAATACATAACTGAGGTCCCATGCAGGTAATGGTGATCTTCTAGGAGGCCTTACATTTTTGGCTCCTCTAAGATACTGCTTTAGTAAAGGATGAGAAAAGATTGGTGGCTCTGTATTGTAATGAGCTGAAATGGCAGAGGCCTAGATTTTGACTGATGAGAATGATAGGTCTTTGTCTAGCATCTCAGTCAAGTATTGTAATATCTGAGGAATATGTGGTTCTGCTGTATCAGTTCCAAGCACAGAATCTCTTCCATTTGTCAACATAAGATTTTCTAGTACTAGGCCTTCTGGCTTCCAAAATGACATCCCTAACAGCTTTACTGAGAGGTGTCGTTCGCATGAGTACATGATTAGCCATGCTGTCAGGTTCAGAGTCTGTAGTTGATTGTGCAGGATCTGATTGCTTTGCTGGGACAGTAACTGTGGTCTTTGAGGCAAGGTCCAAGCTGGGTATTGAGACAAGTTCCTTAGGACTGGGTACCACTATTGGTGGGGGCCAGTCCGGGGCAATTAATATCATCTTTGGCTTCTCTTGTCTGACTTTTAGGAGGACCTTGAGTAGAAGAGACAGAGGAGGAAAGGCGTAAACTGACAGGTTTTCCAACTGAAGGATAGGGCGTCCACTTTCCATGCTTGTCTGTGATAAGTCCTTGTGCAGAATCTTTTCAATTGATAATTTTGAGGAGAGACAAATAGATCTATATCTGGGCTCCCCCATTTCTCTGTTATCATGCTGAATACTTGTGGATTTAGTTTCCACTCGTGAGGATCCATAAGGTTTCTGCTTAATCATCTGCCAGAGTGTTCTGTTTTCCAGGCAGGAATTGAGCTTGAAGAATTATCTGGTAGGTCAAAGCTATATCCCACAGTGCCATGGCTAATCTGCAAAGGGGTATGAATGTGTGCCCCCCCTTGCTTGTTTATATACCACATGACTGTGGTGTCGTCTGTCTTTATCTGTAGTTGTCCTGGATGAAGTAAGTCCTTGAAGGCTGTTAGGGCATTTTGAACAGCTAGCATCTCTTTCTGGTTGATATGTAGATGCATTTGATTTGGTGCCCATATGACCTGAATGCATCTTCCTGCTATGTGGGCCCCCCAGGCATAATCTGATGCTTCTGTTGTTAAGGTTTGGCTGGCAGGGGGTAGAGTGAAGGGCCGTCCCATGTTTTGGTGACAGGCCTTTGCCCACCATAGAAACTACTGTTGCAGGCAGGGGATGAGAGGAATCATTGTTTCCAGACTGTGCGAATGTGGACTCCATAAACTTTTTAGGTACCACTGAAGTTTCCTCATATGCAGTCTTGCATATGGAATTAGGATGCCATGTAGCCCAGAGCCTGCAGAATTTGTCTTGCAGAAGACTGGGTTTTTGTTGCCATCAGTTTGAAGCAAGTAGTCAGATGCCTTTGTTTGTCTGGCATAAGATAAGCCATCTGGGCAGTTGTATGTAAACTTGCACCCAGGAATGTTATCTTTTGAGAGGGTACCAGTTGTGATTTATTTTCATTTATTGTGTACCCTAGGCATGCTAGTAGCCTTTTCACAAACGCCAGGTGTCATAGAAGAGTGTCCTTTGTTCTCTGCTTGAATGAGGCAGTCGTCCAAGTAAGGATATATTTGAATACTTCTTTGCATGCAAAATACACTTACTGGTGCCAGGCACTTTGTAAAGACCCTGGGCGCAGTAGATAAGCCAAAGGGCAGTGCAGAGAATTGGTAATGCATTAAGCCAGCCTTGAATCTGAGGTATCTTCTGCACGACTGTCTTATTGGGACATGCAGGTATGCCTCTTTTAAGTCTAAAGTCACCCGCCAAGCATTCTTGCCCAGCATGGGCAGAAGCTGTTGCAAATTGAGCATTCTGAATTTTGGAATGTCCAGGTATGTGTTCAAAATCGATAAATTCAGTATAGGGCACCAGGCCTTGTCCTTTCTGGGTACCAAGAACAGTCTTGAATAAAAACCTTGTCCTTTTTCCTGTTCTGGTACTGTCTGAATGGCCCCCATATCCATATCCATGAGGGACGTAACCTGTTTCTGTGCCTCTGCCCACTGTTTTTTTGGCAGGTCTGGCCAACCGTTTGCCATTGACAGAGTGTGGAAATGGAATCTGTATCCCTGTGACACAATGTTCAGTACCCACTTGTCCTGGGTTATTAACTGCCAATTTAGAGCAAAAAGTGCTATTTTTCCCCCTACAGGTGCTGCCAAAAGATAAGTGCTTGGTGTAGGCAGAGGGAAGTCATTGGGATTGCTTTCTGTAGGTTTGCGCTTTTTCTCCTCCAGATTTGGAGGTGGATGCGCCCCATTACTTTGACCTGTATGAGTCGTGAGCCTGGAACCCTTAGGGTGTCTGGAGCTGCCCCTTTGAGCTATGTCTGACACAGGAAAGGACCAATTTTTTGTAGGCCAGTGTCTACTGAATCTAGGTGGCTGCACTTGTAAGAAATTTTTAACAGTTTGCATAGATTTAGCTTTGTCTTCCATTTTCTTTAAAACCTCTTCTGCCTTAATATCAAACAGTGAATCATGCTGTAAAGGTGCATCTAGCAATTTAGCTTTTACATGATCAGGCAAATTTTGTTCCTTTAACCAGGCATGCCTCCTAATCACAGATCCAGTAACTGCGTCCCTGCAGGAGGCCTCTAAAGTATCAAAACCACACTGAAAAGTATACTTTCCAACTTGTTCAGCTGCATGCAATAATTCCTGCAATTCCTTATTTTCTGCACATTCTGAAATCAACATAATTTTCTGTTTCAGCAATCCCATAACATGTTGTTGATACTTAAGCATATGAAATTGACAGTTTAAGGCCCTGATTGCCAAGGTTGCAGATGTATAAACCTTTTTTCCCCATCTGTCCAGCACCCTTGAATCTCTGTCGGAGGGGGTAGGGTTTTTTGCTGATGAGCCCTTAACTCCCTTTGGACCCTGTGAAATAGGTTCAAGATCAGCAGCAGGGTTTTAAATAAAAATTCATGAGAGTCAGGGACCCTGTAATACCTGTCAGGCTTACTGGGAGCCAGAGGTAAAGAGTCAGGGGTCAGGCTGGACTCCGAAAATACATCATCCACAATGTCTAAGACAGGGGGGATGGCTAAAGGCTTGTGCTGAGGGAGGAGGAGGAAATCCCTGAGCCTCTTTTTTGATTCTGAGAAGTCTTGACTCTCCCAGTGAAAATGCTCCCTCAAAGTATGCAAGGTTTCTCCAAATGAATAATCCTCAGGAGGAGATGCAGATGGAATAGACTCCTCAGCATCAGAATCCCCATAGGGAGGTAAAGATAATTCCTGATCAGAAGAAATAGAAACCTGATCTGAAGATTCATAGTCAGTGTCTTGCCTAAGCCTCTTATCTGGAGGGGGATGGGTACCCCTGATTAAGGTAATAAGGTCTTCAGCCATTTTGACTGTTTTTTAGGCATAGAGGCCTGTGCACATGGCTCAGGCATCGTTTTTTAGTTTTAGAAGGTGTCTTTGCCTTTGGTTTTGCAGCGTTCGTTGGTTTGATATAAAAATGTTGAGGTCTGAATACACCCTCAGACGCCGGTGCCTGCTTAGTGGTTCTGGACCCATCCGAGGGAGATACATCCGTCGGTCCAATACCTTGAGTATCTTGCAGCATGCCGGACTCTGCATGGGTGTCGGTAGAGGCCTGCGACTCGAAGGTAGTGGGTATCAGGGGCTGCAAAAGCACCTCACTGAGTATCGGCGAACCGGCGACTGGCTTAGGAGAAGCTTAGTCATTGGTTTTGGACCTTGACTGCCTTTCTCTGTCCTTTTCTTTGCGTTTTTTATGTACTCCGGTAGTTGGATTGCTATCCGACGACATCTCTGGGTAGTTAAATCTGTTTCCAAAATACTTAGATGCAAAAATATATCGACGCTTAATAGTGCGTTGGTTAAATCTAGTACAAATCCAACAACCAGGCATGTTGTGATCAGGGCCTAGGCAAGGAATACAGTATAAATGGAAATCCTTATGAGGTATTTGCTTCCCACAAGTAATACAACTATTAACTTTTTCTGACATTGGTAAAAAGCAAGAAAAAAGTTTCCCCAACGGGGTACTTAGCTTTATTGAAGACTTCGGTTCTGAAACTCAAACGCGAATATTTCAGTAGTCGGCCGACTAGCACTTGCGAAATGCTTCTGCTTCAGGCACAGCGCAGCAAAAAAGACTAAAGAAAATGGAATCGGCTGCATGTTTTATACCCCTGACGACCTGACATCATGGAAGAGGAGACAGCAACTGACGCAGGACCCAAGACTTTGGAATTCAGGCCGACTGAGTGTAACCTGCCAGCAGATTACCCAAATGTAATGACTGCAACAGTGAAACACGAAGAACATCTGCCCCTTGCAAGTTCAACGTATTTTTTTTAAATTTTATTCATTTTATTTTACATCTGTTTACCGGGAAAGTCAGACTGGACAACAAGTGCATTTTCAGCGGGTGCTCAGGGAGAAAAGCTCCAAGACAAACAATGCATGAGAAAATTAGCAAACTTAGCCACTTAACACTTTACAAAATAGAGGATGCATAACATTTCTTAAAAAAGTAGATTACAATGTATGAATTTATTATTTTTGATAACGTAATAACATCAGGACTGACTTGTCTATAAGGCAATATGTTATAGACTCACTCACTCTTGCACACTCATCCTCTCTCTATATTTATATATCTAGAGGGATAGACATATGAATACATCTACACAGACAGAACACACATATTCTCATAAGTCACCAGTGTAGAGCACAACACACAAATCTACATATGAAATGTTTCACAACAGCAAATTAACAAAAGCTTCTAAAATGTAGGGCATGCTATGGAACAACTGCAACATAGTCAAACCAGAAAGTCAAATGGACTTATAAAAAGGATGTTCAGAAGTGACTAAGCTGTTACAGTGTACCCTGAACAAGTGTACACTTATTTGTCTACGGTGAAAATTTTAAAAATATATAAAAGATGTGTATAATTACATATCCTGTCATGTTTCAGTCTTGGAAAGACTTGGATAGTAGGTCTCGGAACTTCATGTGGCTACTCCATGTAAATTACTCATGTGGAACTTCAAAAAAAGAGAGATGGAAGTTGTCACTGTCCTAAGTAGCTTGAAAGTACAGTTGTGTAAGTAAACTTAACATAACACGATGTCTGAATTATCACTGCTCCAGTGACCTTAACTATATGGATTATATACTGACAAAGAATACAACAACAGGCCAGTTTCCAAAGCTTCAGGGCACCTCCCACGTGCTGAAACTGTTAGGCACCTCAACTTAAGATGCCTTAAAAATGGTTTGAGTGCCCAGCCCTTCAGAGCTTTCATGCCAAATGAGAGAGGCTAAGTCAAGACAGGACACACCCTAGGACTAAAAAATACATCTACATATATAAATACACATCCTAGCAAAACAACATACTCAAAAACCTACAGGAGATGGAGGAAGGCAGCAGCTACTGCAGCAATGATCATTCAAATATCTACTTTTACTGCAAGTTTATTTAATCAACTGTAATATGATCATCATGTTGATCACCGTTATAGTAGCCTTGGCTATACGGGTAGATTACCATACTTTACATTTGGGAGAAGGCATGTAGAAGGAAGGGTCCTAAAAAGCCTGATCTAGACCTTGACACTCCACTCAAAAACTTTCTAAAACTTTATTCAATACATTAGCATAATTACCACAGCCCACCTGTAGTGCTTTATAAAAATATGTACAGAGGACCAAGTTACTGCTTCTAAAACACTAATAACCTCTTAAGAGCCTGAGACAACCACTTGGAACTAGTCTGTTTAGACAAAGGTTGCCTTCTTGCCTTCACAAGAAATGAAAAAATGATCCGAAGATCTGACATTTTTTTTTCTGAAAAAGATAGTACCAGTGTTGTCTGTGGGCATTCAAGCTATAAAGTGTCCTTTCTCCCTCATTATTGGGTTCGGGAAAATAAAAAAATAAAAAAACAATGGAGATGGAAAGGTTGCCTTAACGTAAACTCTGACACCACTTTTAGGCCTAAAGGAAGGATAAGTTCTCAAAGAAACCCTGTCTCTCTCTGGAAAATGAGATGGGGATGACTCACCATAAAAGCTTGCAACTCAAGTTACTCTTTATTCGCATAGGTCAGAACAATCATTTCCATGTTAAGAAACTCAAAGCAGCCTGATCAGCTGGTTCAAATGGAGCAACTGTTCGTTTCTCTAACATAAAATTAAACTCCCAAAGAGGAGTCAACAGTTTCCTTGGGGGTATCTTATAAAAAAACCCTTTCAAAAACAACTTCACATGAGAAGACATTGAAAGACAGGGATCCATTGGCAGACATGCTAAAACGGTTGGCAAATGAACCATGGAGGATTAAGAAAGGACACAGGACAGAAACTCACACAAATATTGTAAAACCAGAGAAACACTATCCCTGAATGGGTGCTGGTGATTTTGCTGACACCAACAAGAAAAAAAATTCCCATTTGCCAATATACAACATTCTAGTAGCACAGTTTCTTGCCTCCATTGGTGCCTGCTGTACGCCCTCAGTAAACAGGTAACTAAAGGGAATTAAGATCCTATCATCTAGGCAGTTGGCTGAAGTTGTATGGGGTTGGGTGCAGATCCAGTCTGTGACAGAGCTTCTGGTAACTGATCCAAGCCATTTCCAAAAGAAGGGAGAACCAGTGCTGCCTGGACCTGAATGGAGTCACCAAAATGATCTTGGGGGATTACGTCAATCTTCAGAAGTACTCTGGATATCAGTGAAACAACATATGATGAAGGAACTTGATGAATGAACTTCAGAACCCAATTGTACGAAACTCTCTACTGACAAAGACAGAAGTGTACATTCAGACTTTATGCCAAGGGAAGAGACTGCCAGGGTGGAAGGGGCTCCTGCCTTCTTTTTGGAATCCTGAAGGGTTAGAGAACTTCCTTGAACATTTTGAAAAAGGGGGGCTGAAAAATCTGACAGATTCTCTGCATCAATTTATCTCTCTTGGACTTTTTGATGACCTCTGCAGCAGGGGAATGGAATATTTCTCCAAAGAAGTTAAAATCTCACTTCTTCCATCTTCTGGGATGTTCTGAGAAAGTAGCCAGGGAAACCTCCTTAAAATAGTAGCAGTGGCCATAGCCCTGGAAAAAGTATCAACAAAGTCATGCACACACAATGGTTCAGGCTCCGAGGTGACATGACATTTCCCTGCAGAACATTTGGCTGGGGACACATGGATGAAGTGACATTCAGGTGCAGAGATAGTCGTGCAAATTCCCTGTGGGCAAATAGAAGAATGCAGTGCTATACCCACAGTTCCAATAACCAAATGAAGTGAGGGAAAATAATGTCCATGGTCCTTGAATCAAGAGAGAATAAGAATTAAGGCAGGCATCGGCACCAGGCAGACTACCCAGAAGGCATGTCAGTGGCAGCAAAAATGCAATGCACAATGGCCAGTGCCTTTGTCATTGGTGTTTGTGTACTATTACCCCCTTCAGTGTCTAGGGAACATCATCTAAAAACATACTGCTTCATAAGCATTATTACAGCAGCGTGCAGGATTTCCTCTATACCGCAGCACACTTCAACATGTTGTACTTGGATATGCATGTACTGTACACTAACCACAACAGACATTGCCCACATGCACTTGTTTATTGAAGATGTGGTAATGGCAGAGACACGACTGAGAAACTTTATACAATCTGCCTTTTTGATGCAGTAGGCTGACTATGAGAAATACTGCAGACCACTTGTCAAACACAAAGCCTGCGGGCCAAATCCAGCCTGCCTGGCCGTTTTATGTGCCCCACGGTGCGGAGAGCCGGCAGGCCGTGTGAGTGTCATCTCTGAGTGCCTCAATGGCTCTAAAATAAGCAACATACCCTAGGGAAGATGACAACAAGCTGTCAGCATCATCCCTGTTTGCCTGAATGGTGCGTAATATGGTGGCGAAGAGAGTGACTGTCAGACGGCTGTGTCAGCGCCATCCCTGTGTGCCTGCACAGAGCACCACTACCCAAGGCCAACATCCATGAATCTAGCAAAT